>NC_089839.1:184004208-184604208 GCF_035609145.1 Eleutherodactylus coqui | reverse complement strand
GGCATACAGTAAGTTCATGCAGTGCCAATGGTGTTATAGTGCTGTGCAACATGCTTGCAAGACCCCAGACCTTTATGAAGGTTTTTACATCTGACATTGTATACTGATTAATTTCATAATATACCTGTATGGTGGGTATGTTTTGTTTCTAACTTGATAAATGATATAAAGTTGCAATAAAAGTAAGTGAGCCCCTAGAATTACCTGGATTTCTGCATTGATTACTAATAAAACATGGTTTGATTGTTATCTAAGTCACAATCTAACTAATTACACACAAACAGTTGTAACATTCCTTTTTTATTGAGCACAATGAGTAACCACAGTATAGGAAGAAAAGCTAAGTGAACACTTGAATTTAATGACCTGTAAATCCTACTTTAGCAGTAATCACCTTCATCAAACATTTCCTGTGGCTCCAAATAATATTTGCATAACATTGAAGAGAAATGTAGGCCCATTCCTCCCTGCAAATGTATTAAGGTTAATCAATATTTCTGGGATGCCTTGCATGCACAGCCCTCTTTGGATCATGCCACAGCACTTCAATAGTGTTAATGTCAGAATTCCGACTTAGATATTCCTAAACAGAAGTCATCTTTTTCACCATTCTTTGAAGGATTTACATTGTCTTGTTGCATCACCCAACATCTCTTTAGCTCGAGGTCATGGGCAGTTCCCTTTACATTCCCCTGTGAAATGTTTTGACCAGCCTTATAATTCATTATTTTCTCAATGTTCACAAGGTCTCCAGATCCTGAGGCAACAAAACAGTCCCAAACCATAATACCCCTTTTCCAGGCTACACAGTTGGGATGAAATTTGGGTGTGCACTGTTCCTTCTCCAAACATAGCATTGTGTAGAAAAGGCACACTTTTGTCCATAGAACATTTTCTCAGAAGCATTGTGGAACATTCAGGTGGTCTTAGGCAAAGTTGAAATGGCCTGCAATTTGTTTTTTTGGACAGCAGCAGCTTCCTTTGTGGTGTCCTTCCATGAACACCTTTTTTTTTTGTATAAATTCTTTATTTATGAATTATGGGGTAGGTACAGAAAGGAAAAAGGGGTGGAAGAAACATGGGGGTTTCTTTTTCCAATAATCAGAGAAAGGAGCAAATACAGTTCACAAGGCATTATGATACATCTTGAACGGAAAATGCAAATGATCAGGAATGAAGGAAAAAGAAACTGAAACGAGAGAAGGATTGGGAAAAACTCTGGTTGCGTGATCCATTACATAAAGTGTAAAGATGTTATGTTCCAGTAAAAAAATATATTGTATGGCTATTTGCCATGGATACAGGGAAATATTTATTTATTCCTAAATATAATCCATTTGGTCCATATTTTAAGGTATCTTTCCATTTTTCCTGATTGAATGCTTCTGGGTTTTTTTAAAGCTATTTAAAATGCAGATCTCATTGAGCCATTCCTGGACGCTAGGGGGGGCTGATTCTTTCCAGTGTCTAGGAAGTAATATTTTGGCTGCATCCAAAAAGAATGGGAGCAATGGGTCTGCCCCGCCAGTTATAGAAGAGGGGATTATGTTGAGTAGGAAAAGTTTAGGCCATTCTTGTTCACTGTTTATCTAATACTGGACACATGAACATTTTTGGCAGTTTGTAGAGTCTTCTGTAGGTCTTTTGCTGTTACACCTCGTTCAAGATTGCACATTGTGCTCTTGGAATGATCTTAGTACACCCACTCCTATGGAGAGTAAAACAGTCCTGAATTTTCTCCATTGTAGATAACCTTGTAGTCTAGCCTTGGATTGCTGTACAACCAGGTCTTTGGCAATGCTTTTGTTGCCTTTCCTAGCTTCATGCATTACATTACATTGAGACATGAATCATAGAGAGGCTAGAGCTGAATGTTGTATTGAATCACAGAATGGTAGAGTTGGAAGGGACCTCCAGGGTCATCAGGTCCAACCCCCTGCTCAGTGCAGGATTCACTAAATCATCCCAGACAGATGTCTGTCTAGCCTTTGTTCACACTAACCAGCCATTCTTGGGAAGAACAGATTTGTTAGTAACCAGGCTTTGTGGGCCTATATGTTATGGGTAAAGCAACTCTAAAACCAACACTTATAATGTAATTTCCAGTCATTTATGCAGAAATCCAAGTAATTCCATACTTTTTTCACAACTGAAATTCTGGTTGCATGCAGCCACCTCTAGGGAGCTAATTACATATGGATTTACACACTATTGAAAGTGAGCGCTGGATAAATTGCTAACATCACTATAAGCAAAGGAAGCAGTTTGGAGTCAGGCCCCTTCCCACAAGTTCCATAGCAGTCATATGCCTTGCCTCCATGGTAGGAAACCCACTTGCACCCTGAGACAGAGGGACTGATCAGTTACCTGCAAAGACCAATATGACCTCTCCAACAGATCTTGGAAATGAGATACTTCCAGTAATAAAAGGGTTAACTTAAACATCATATTTCACTTGCCCTTTAAATTTTACTGCAGGACAGAAATTTGCATAAACTCCAGCTTACACGGTCCAAAAACTGTTCTAGTCATCATATGCATCATCACAAATAGAAGATTTTATTGACAGATCAGCTTTTATTTCCCAGTAGTCCTCTTCTAAGGTCTAAGCTCAGAGTGCAGAGCATTCATCCACCGACATAGCAGCAATGAGGATCTTAAAGGTTCTGTTAAAGAAGAGTATTGATCTTCCACTTGGTGAGTTTATTGGCAACTTACAAGACTCTCAAACGAGAAACAATTAATAAAAGGAGAACAGAGCGAAACAGATTGCAAGCGCTTGATTGTTATTAGAAATCCTTTTTCTACGGATATACAACCAGCCTGCATAACATCAGATTGTTATCCCCGATGCTTAGCGAAGGTTCAATATTTAATTGTGCCGAGCTCATTCGAGAATCACACTGCTGTGATATCTACAAGACCATCCACTGCACCTGTAATATCCCGCTCAGCTGTCTTCCATCTGCACTTGGATGCTCATTTTTACAGTATGAGCCTGTGTTATAACCCCATATAGGTTCTATACAGTGACATGACCCAATGGGTCCTATTCTCTGCGCAAAAGCAGAGAATGCATGTATAGTTTATCTATGAACGACTGCCTGTTTACTGTGAATGAAGGCGGGTGGGCTGGAGTGATACTTGACCCACTCTACCTCCATTCACTCAGCGATGATCATTCCTGTATAAAAGCACAGCAACGATCATCACTGGGGTGGCCATTTGGGCAGCTGTGCCCAACAGGTCGTAAAAGGGCCCTAAGCAACAGCATGATCATGTTGGAAGAATTAAAAAGGGGGCCACAGAAACAAGCAGATGAGCTTCAGGATGGGCAGAATGGATGCCTGGGCTTCTAGGTAAAAATGGTTAAGGACAACTTACTGACCAAAAGAGTTATGATAAACTTGAGCTGAGTAAACAATATAGCATTTATATCTTTTTTTTTTGGAGACCTTATCTGAGTGGTGGTAGACTATCCACTGAGACCCCTACTGATCATGACAATGGGGGTCCCCCGTACCCGCCAAATTAATAAAGTGACGGTTGAGCAAGCACATTGCCGCTCTATACATCTTTATGGCACTACCAGAGATTAACAATCTCTGGCTGTCCTATAGAGACCTATGCCAGCAGTTGGGGAGCCATATGGAGGTGGCCAGAGAGTTACAGATTAGAAAAGACTGCTTTCATGCACTTGATTGAGGAGCTGTGGATTCCTTCTGACCATGGGCTCTCAGATACTTTTCTAATGTCTATTCTTGAGAGGAAGGCTAATAGCTACTTGTTGTTTAATGATTATGGCACAAATATTCCTTTAACCAATGATTACTATAACATAGAGTGATGACACTACTAATGTATCTGCCCTAGCGACTTCAAATTATCTAAAGCAGAATGTACTGCTCAAGTCCCACTATTCTCTGACTTATTCTTCTGTGCACAATGCAGATGATCTCAGCGCTCCTCTTGTGTAGGAAGTACTTTGTGCATCTTATCTTTCATTCTAACCCGTTAGCTACCTCTGCTTTTTGTCAAACCTTAAAGGCTATGTAGATCTACTGCAAAGAGTATTACATTTATACAAGAGTACGACAACTGCTGGAATTAAAACTATAGTCATACCTCATGTTAGACAGTACACAAGTGTTTGGTCTCAAGGATGGATAATGATCTTGGGTAATCTAACGGGCAGATTCCCGGTATATGAGTCCACAGTGGGCCACCTGCTCCACCCCTGTTAAATCCAAGTTGCCCAGAATTTCTTGCTGAAAGGACGCAATGTGTTCAAGGGTAAATCTTGATTTTGTCTTGTTTGCATCATTAGTGCAATCCATTGAAAACCTTGTAAAGAACCTACTAAGAGTTAAAGGGGTCTTCTGGTCAAATACTATTAATGACCTATGCTCAAGATAGGTCCTCAATAGTTGACTGGAGGGGATCTACCGCTAGGGATTCCTGCTAATCAACCATTGGTCTGGCTTGCTGTCAGTACACCGAGGCCAGACATTGTCATCGGGGTCGGTGGCAAAGGTGTCATAGAGGCCTTCACTCCCACTAAAATCAATACGACTTGAAGCCTTCTATTATGCTTCTGGCTCTGACCCTGCGGCTACAGGTGGATGTTGTACTAAGAGACTCTAATTGATTTCAATGGAAGTGAATCCCTCCATGACGCTTCCACATCCTGGACTGATGATGATCAACTTACTGACCAAAAAAAATGATAATAAACTTGAGATGAGTACACAATATAGCATTTATCTCCTACATCTCTTTTTTTTTGGAGACCTTAAAAAACTTTCACTTTCAGACAAGACCAATGCTGTTGAGCCACACTGAATAGTTAAAGGGTGGTACTAGGTTTATCCACAAGATAACGGATGAATATCTGAGTGGTGGTAGACTATCCACTGAGACCCCTGCACTGACAGTGAACCAGAAGATCAGCTGATTGGCCTGAATTCCCAGAGGTAGATCCCTACCGATCAACTATTGATGTTCTGAGGATAGGTCATTAATAGTACTTGCCTGGAATACTACTTTAAGCAGTCTGAATCTAATCCGTTTAATAGTATGGTAGTGTTCATAGACCTTGTTGTCTCCATTGGCATTGATTATCGAGCATTAACCACTTATACATATAAAATCTGTTCCTAATTATATGTTGAACCCTTTAAGATGTCCTCCTGCCCATAATCACAGCTGAGGTATAGATGGTCACATCTCTTAGCTGAGACATGAAGAATTAGGTTGCAAGTAGAAAGGCAGGACTATCCTGGAGAGCATTGTGTAGTTGGGATAAGTAACGGTGCCCACCAGGAAGGGAAGGTATCAAATTGATTGAGTGTCCAATGGCCGAAAAAGAATGACAGGCACGATAGATAGAATGAAAGCTATAGAAAGACCTCTCACATTGTCACAGAACGCTTCCAAGGCTGAAGAGCTTCTATGAATCCAAGGGGAATGTGCCGACAGAGTCAATGACAGATAAAGAGCAGCCTCCTCAGGATATTATATTGTTTGCAGTTCTAATGTTCCTGAAAAATAATGAAAAAAGCCTTGAAAGTGCCATAAATCAGATGATCTGTATTCAGACCCTCTCCTGGTGCACAGCGTTCATTCAGAATACAAAGGAGGAGGATGGCAGGAATATTTACTTGCATCCGCGTTCCCTGTGTCTATTATTTAGGCTTTATATCATGTATCATCCGTCAGTATAAAGAGAACATGCACTAGGAATTTTGGATTGTGGATAAATAATACAGAGGCATGTAAATGTGCGTATAAACTCATCCTAACAATCGACTGAACTGTGCAATTAGTACAGTATTTCACAGTAAGGGCAGGTTCATGTGTTCTGTCATGGGAACTATGGGCTCATGTATTATACACTCATTGTAAACCCAATCCCTACCCTGGAATGAAACTTTCTCTGTGTGATTGTAACATTAATATAAGCAACTGATTAACTGATTACAGTATCAGAGCAAAAGGAGAATTTATTGCGGAAAACTGAACACTTCAAGCGAGGCTTTAGTACCTTTTGTACCGCCTCTAGCTTGGATACAAGATGTAATCCAAGCAGGCATGTCGGCGCTAGTACCCTGTTGTACCGCTTCCAGCTTAGATATAAGATGTGATACAGGTGGGCATGGAGACTCTAGTACCATGCTGTACCAACTCTAGCTTGGATGCAAGGTGTGATACTGGGGCACATGGAGGCTCTAGTACCCTGTTGTACCACCTCTAGCTTGGATACAAGGTGTGATACGGGCAGGTGTGGAAGCTCTAGTACCCTGTTAGGCTGCCTCTAGCTTGGATACAAGATGTGATACGGGCGGGCATGGAGGCTCTAGTACCCTGTTGTACAACCTTTAGCTTGGATACAAGATGTGTTACAAGCAGGTATGGAGGCTTTAGTACCCTGTTGTAGCACTTCTAATTTGGATACAAGATGTGATATAGGCAGGCATGGAAATACACAGGTATGTATAGTATCCTGCTGCCTATTGGTCCACATTTGCTGTAACCGAGTCTCTAGATCGTGCAGACTCATAGGCTGTCGAAGTTGGCATCCTAGATGGTCCCATACATGTTGCTTTGACAATAAATCATGCGATCGGGCAGACCACAGAACTGTGACAATGTTGTGGAGACATTCCTATGACACACTTGTGTGTGCGGCCGAGCATTATCCTGTTGCCTCTTGGAAGCTGCTATGAGAGATAACACATGTGGCTGCCGGATGTCCTGAACATATCGCTGAGCTGTTATTGTCCCTCGTACTACTTGGGGGGCGCCGTGGGTGAGTAGGGGGTTGCAGCGGGGAGTGGGGGGGAGAGGGTGAGAGAGAGGGCTCCCCCCTGCTCCCCGCTGCTACCCCCCGCGCCGCCACGCCTCCCCCGCCCCCCGGCGCCCCCCGAATCTTTTCACCCGAGTACTGAAGTACTCGAAAATCGCGGTGCTCGATCTAGTAATTACTCGAAACGAGTACGTTCGCTCATCTCTAATCGGGACCCAACCCCATTATTGCTGAGGGAGATCACAGTGGTTTTAACCGGGGGTTACCTTAAATCCAGTTGTCACTTGTGACACCACTGTTCCATTCTTTGCAGCGAATCTCTCAGTTGTAATAAAGTAGTCCACACATAGGGTAACTTTCTGAACAAGAACCGGGAACGGTCGATTCTGTTCGTTTACTGAAAACTCTTGAACTTAGATCCACATAAACAGTCTTTGTACAGAAAAACAAGGCACGGTGATGTAACTGGGAGGATTCTCGGGGCATTTGGATAATCCACAGTTCAAGTTATCTTTGACATTCCTCTCCCGGCAAACTCTCTCCACCGGCAAACACTCACTCGCTCCCATTCTTCTTCTTGCTATGATGCGATCTGTCATTTTCTCATCTTAAACACATGACCACAAATGATACACTAAATATGATACATTTTCCAGACAGGACAGAACATACCAAACATTACCTCTTTCAGTCCTGCAACTATTTAATACATAATCTAATGCATTCCATAAACAAGACACTGACATGAGACAAACATATAACATTATGGAGGGGCCCTATTAACTCTGGGCCACCAGTTGGTAGTACCATCACTATTACTGTGTAGAGCTGCTATCTGACTATTATATTTTGATTGTAATATTTAGAGGTACCATACATAGAGCTGAAAAGATGTATCTGAACTGGGGAAGGGGGAAGCTGAACCTTTGCACCATGACCCATGAGCCTTAAGCTACTCCCCTGCATGAATCCATGGCTCATCGAAACAAATACCATAGAGTTTATAATTGCTAAAAAGCTGCTATAACCTGGTGGGAGGGCACTTCCTGTTCCCATGATTCTAAAATTGGTGCTAAGATGAGGTGCTAATCCATATTAATTTGTCCCATGGGGACCCATCTTCATTATGTACTGGCTAATGTATATCAGACCCCCAACCAGAGGCGTAACTTGAAGCTTCTGGGCCTGGATGCAAAACCTGTAACATGACCCCCAACTATAATGCTTTACTCATAGTACTGGGCTCCCTATATGGAGAAGACAGGCCTTATGGGCCCCTAAGGCTCCTGGGCCCGGGTGCAAACGCATCCCCTGCATCCCCTATAGTTACGCCCCTGCCGCCAACAGAGTTATATGAAGGTGATTACACTTTCCTGTAGTCAGACAGGATCTGTTTTTGAGTTTAATCTAGTTTTTTTTTCTCAGTTCTAGAACAAAACAACAATCGAGTTGCATTTATTGTTCCCTTTATTTTATGTTTTCTCAGCTGTGCAGTTATTTGATTGAATTCAGTTTTCTTCTTATCAGATTTCATGCGAGGTAGTTTGTTTTTCTGTGTAATTATGCAGATTCTCTTCAGAGACGCTGCTTTCTAGTTATAAATAAAATGGATTACATAACGCTCACTAAATTATCACAATAGCAAGAAACAAATTTTATTGCTACATAAGCAGTTAACTTTGTAATGATATTTCGGGCTGACTAGGAACATTTTCTGCACCCGTAGGCCATGGCCAAAAATCCTTTCACCTCTGGGTTAAATGGATAATTTCCAAGTAGGGTCGCCAGACGTGCACCCAGTCATCTTTCCTCCATGTGATTAGCCAAACTACTGTGCCACAATAAAGTGATCAATACGGTATTACCAGGGGCGTAACTAAAGGCTCAGGGACCCTGATGCAAAACGTGCACTGGGGCCCCCCTCTATCTGTATCTGTACCCGTACCCATACCTAAATCATGCTTCCACATCGCTTGAAGCTTCTGGGCCCCAATGCAAAACCTGTAACAGGGCGACCAACTATAATGCTTTATTCATAGTACTGGGCTCCCTATATGAAGAAGAGAGGCCTTATGGGACCCCTAAGGCTCCTGGGCCCGGGTGCAACCACATCCCCTATAGTTAAGCCCCTGGGTATTACCGTACATACTACTTCAGAAAATAAAAACATCATCCATTAAAGCCAGGCTCACCCAACTGGGTCGGATTCCACATGAGGGAGGCCTGCAGCGGACTGTGGTTGTGAGGCCAGTCAGTAGCCCTGCGTACATTGCATAACTGTATTGCGTACGACTGCCGAGGCACGCAGACGGTCGTTCGCAGTACAGGTTTTGTTTTTCTTTGCATTTTACATGCCATTGCTTAGCGATGACATGGGTACCCGAAGCCCATGTGTAATGTTAATGAGTGGAGGCCCTCCACGGAGAATCTGCGGGGAAATTAAGCATGGATGATTTCTCTTCCACTCGCAGAATACGCAATACGTACCCGTGAGTGTGAACCCTTGAGCTTGAGCGGAGCCATCTAGAAGCATTACTTCTACAGGAGAGTAAAAGGCCTGTATCAACTATAATGGGGCATGTGGAAAAAGTTTTTTTTTTACAAGACAAGCCCTTTAAGGACACACATGTATTTTATTAGTAGTCATTTGGTGCCTCCAAATGAAGAATACTGATATGGCATCCAACGGAACGTGTTAAATAATCAGGAATCACCAAATAGATAAATGGAAAAAATTTTAAAGAGTAATTATATACTCCCCACCCTCACCCAATCCGAACAGGTGACAACAAATAATTTGAAAGGAATGGGATGATGATAAACTTCAGCTGGTATTTCCCTCTATTCATCCTGCAAGTATCTGGTAAGTTCTCTGAAAGAAGATGCATTAGCTCTTCTAAAATGCTACAAGGAGCGTCGTCGTTGGACATTTGACTGTTGTAAGAATGTCTATAGAGTGAAAAATCCCACTACTCCATCTTCACATCAGATGGAGGTACCTGGGTGTGGAGGATGCTGGGGAACGCATTTTACCTGAGTGTGTTGTACCAACAGGTAAGTACGGTGGAGGCTCCGTTATGGTCTGGGGATGTTTTACGTGGCATGGTCTCGGTCCGTTGGTTGTAGTAACAAGAACCATGAACACGGAGGTGTACCCTGACATTCTAGACAAAAAATGTGCTGCTGATAATGCGACCATACTCTGGGAATAGTCAACCGTACTTCCAACAAAACAACGCACCTTGTCACTAATCCAGCTCTGTTTTATGTTGGTTTGAGGATACGGATGTTTCATGATTGACTGGCTGCACAGAGCCTCGACCAGAACCCAACTGAGCATCTTTGGGATGAACTGGAACGTTGGGTCAGAGAATATAAACAGCATCTATTTTCTTTGCTAGAACATTTGCAGGCTGAATGGAGGGAAATACCAGCTGAAGTGTATCAGATATTAGTAGAAAGTATGCCACGGAGAGTATCCGATGTCATTAAGGGTCATGGAGGTCCCACTAAGTATTAACATGTGGAAATAAATACTACTTTTGATTCTTGTTCAGATCGCCCATTACTATCGGTAGGACAGTGCAATATTGTCCAGTTGTAAATATTTTTTCATACATTTCTAATAGGAATAACACAATTGAGTTCCACAGGAAAAAATGCTCTTTCATTGTTATTTCATGGGGGAAACAAGTATTCAATTAACAGGATCGCACAATGCTCCTCTATAAGATCTATGCATATTTCATCCGATATAGGAAGGGAACCTATAAGTATTCCAGTAACTAACATATTCCCCAAGTAAACCTTTGGCAAATGCTACGATTTATTACACGGAAATTAAATAAATTTTCAACAGCCACCTCATTAGATTTAATGTATTTGATTAGCAGTTTTCAAATAATGTGATGAGGGTTTAATTGTAAGTGTTCGTTTAAAATGGAAATGAGAGAAGCCGACGGCTGCGAGAGGACAAATTATTAGAGAAAGGAGTTCCAGCCGTAAAAGGTGAAGATTTTACCGCTTATATTGTGACCTGCTTCTTAAATGAAGCAATTTATGGAAATGTTCTTCAGTAGGCAGTCAAGCCTGATAAGGAAGCTGTTCAAGACAAGACACACATTCGAAAACTGTGAAAACCCCCTAACTTCGGAGAGTTTTCAATCAGTCGACATTAAGCTTCATATCACCACTCACAAGATGGATCCGTTTGTTCTCCATAGTAACCAGTCACATTTGCTTTTCAATTTCTTCTCGGCTCATGTCAAGTTCCAAGATCCAAAATTAACTCTCTTCGTACATTTATAGGGAAAATTTCAGGTGTTTTCTGGAAAATCACATTTCAGAGATAATGAAAGCTGGATTTTATTGCTACCTGTAATACATGCTTACCTGTAATTAGTGCAAACGTGCCACAGTGATGCAGGAACTGCCCAGATGACCTTTTAATTACAGCGTAAGGCCTTATTAACACAAGCGTTTTTACGTAGCTAATTTAGCCACGATAAAAAAATGGCGACCATCTGAAGCATCAGTTTCCAATGTGTTCATTCAGATGACCGATTTTTAGCTGCGCCGGGAATAATAGGACATTGGTGATCGAATATGGCGTCTGATTTTATACGCAGCTGGAAAATATAGATCTTGCCCTATCTTTTGGCCGAAATACACTGGAGGCTCCCATAGGCTTCAATGGAGCTGAAAAAAAAGGGAGGGGGGGGGAGTTTAGCTAGTTAAACATTAGAAGCCATTCCAGGGATTCATGCCGACTGAGGGATTTCCGTGTTGCAGCGTATATTTTTGCTAATTCGCTGCAGCTGCCCTTGTGAATGGACCCAAAAAAAACCCGCTAAATTTGACCGTGTGTTGATAGCGCCTTTTACCTTCTCACGCGTCATTCGACCATGCGTAAAAATGCATTGCTCATATGAAAGAGGCCTAAGAAAGGTATCCAGTGATATTATAATCAGCATTATTTTGCTATTGGAAACATATTATACCTGATTCATAGGGGCTTTCCAGGACTCTGATATGGATAGTTAATCGTATTGAGCTGCTATTCCAGGCACAACCACTATGAAATGTACGGCGCTGTGCCTTGAATAAAGTGAAATGACCACGGTGCTCACCTGGGCATCACTGCCAGTTCAAAAACGTCTGATTCACTGGTGTTTCTAGCGGCAGACCCCACAACCTGATATTGATGGCCTATTAAATGACCTTTGATATTGAGGACGTATCAATGGTTTCAGTTTGTCCCGTTTTGCAGATGTGATTTTCACGGTAAAACGGTACAAAAACACGCCCGTGTGTTTAAGCCTTAGTTGTAGAAGAATATCATTTTTTTTCATGATTACTTGAAAAGCAGAATTTGCTAAACACAAATTTGAACATTTTAGGTATTCCCAGCATTTAAGCAAGTGAAGGTAATGTATGCATATTTAGAATTGCATTGCAGAGTCGTCGATATTTTTGCGTCTTCAACACGAAATTGCGAGGTTGAGCGGCTGGGAACTTGCTTTACATTCCTTTGTATGGTCACTGATCTTATGTTTCATAAAGGAAAGTGCCAGGTGCTGTAAATACCGAGTGATAATCTACATAAACAAAATGTTCCGCATGCGAGCGCTCCGGAGGCTCATGAATACTTCATGCTGGAGTTTTTTAAAGAATTCTGTCATCTAAATGCTAAAAGGAAAAAAAAAGAACAAAACTGCTTAAAGTGAATGTGTCACCGACTCGGCGTCTTCCACCGCAGCCATGTAATTAATGCCTAATGAATTGATGCCACTTTCTTATAATATGGTTTAAACCTGCCAACGACGACCTCCTAGCAGCACATGGGAGTCAATGCTGTCCATTACTTGCATATGTTTAGCTGTAGCAGGTCATGTGACAGTGTTGGGACCCTCAGTGGTGGGGTCTTAATGCCAAAGGGAAAGATGTTCTTTTAAAAGGGTTTTCCAGACTTTAATATTGGTGACCTATCATTAAAGGGGTTGTCGAAGACTTTACTGTTAACGATTCTGTTGACTCTTTCACATTCTACACAGTAAAGATGGACAGTAAAACTTAGTGTAGTGTGATCAAAGAAGAGGGGGAAGCAGGAAAACCAGGTTCAACCATGACAAAACCGAAAACAGATAGTGCCACACTAGTGAGTTTTGTCTGGAGAGTTGGTGCCAAACGCCCAAAATAAATGAAGACTAACTTATTGGTGTAGCATGGATAGCTGGAACACTTCTGCAGGTCTTTATACAAATGGGGAAGTCCTAAATGTTGATCGCTGGGTCTGCCATTTGGGATCCCTGATGATCAGTTGTTTACCAGGCCCTCTGTCATTGTGGACAGAGCCAGAAATAGACAGCTCCGTCCGTAGTACAGAGGCTCAAGTTGGTATTGCAGGCACAGCTTCTATTTAATTCAATGGGAGTTGTACTTGCATTACCAAACCTTTCCGCTGCACTATGGACAGAGCTGTCTACTTTCAGCTCTGTCTGCAATGATAGCTGTCTAGATATTGACAGGCAAACTGAGCAGCGGACCCTTGCCGATTAACTGTTAATGACCTTTCCTGCGGATAGGTAATCAAAAGTAAAATCTTGAAAAACCCCTATAAGATTGGCCTTCAAATTCAGATTGGTGCATCCCCACAGATAACCTGAATGGGGTTGTGCGACTCGTGCGTGTTGTATATTTAGAACACTCTCATTTAGTCACTTGAATGAAACTGAGCTGCAGTACCAGGCACAGCCACTATAACATTTATGGAGCTGTGCCTGACAAACAACGAAGGGGCTATAGTGCCTGCCTGAGTGCCATGGCCCTTTCAGTCAGCCTATTAGTTGGGAAGTGTAAGTATTGATCATCAGTGTTTAAGTCCCAGAAACCCCCTTTAAGTTGTGCACTTTGGATAGAAAAGAGTTAATACGTAATTCTGGGGGGTTGAGAATTTTCTCTTCTGTAATTTCTAGACCAAACAGTTTAGAGAGGACAGTTCACAGCAATTAAATGGGTTGTCCTATTAGGGCAACCCCTGTGCATATGTGAATGTCATAGATGTCATAGATGGATGTTCCCAGCTGCTGAGGCCAAGTATTACCCCCTTTTACCTGAAGCATTTCCCTGCAGCAATAATTTAGGAGGGTTTACTCATTTTTACAGAAACAGTGCCGCTCCTTTCCAAGGACTGGTATTGCAGATCAGTTCCATTCACTTGAAAGGGGTTGATCTGTAGTACCAGACCCCACCTAAAGACCAATGTGGTGCTGTTCCTGGAGAATAAAAAGGTAGACATAGTTCTAATGTCAAACAACCCCTTGTCACTGGTCCAGGTTCCAGTTTTTGCAGTCCAAGATGGGGACTACAATTCTCTAGCTGCATAGTGCACACTGTGTGCTACTCTTTAATTGGTCAGCATTGCAGATATGAGCAGTGCTGGCCAATCAGAGAGCAGGTATGGTGCATTGATAGTCTAACACTTCCAATGCACTATGAGGATAAGGTAGTCTAAAGATCTTGGATAGCTGAAAACAGGACCAGGATCCAGCAAATCAGTGGGACATCAGCGCAGAAGACCATCAACAGGTAACATAATTACCTCCTCCAGTCTTAGGACAAAACTGGAGGGCACTTTAAATTGTTTAAGGGGAATGATCTAAAATAATAGAAGTAAATGCCATTTTGAATTAATCTGTTGTATGGAATGAAGAACCAGAAACCGTCTGTTGGCCATGTGCAGGCTCGAACTGGCCCACAGGGTCAATAGGCGGATCTCCTGGTGGGCACTGAGCCAAGGTGCCCCCCCAGTGGAGACAGGGCTGCAGACAAATGCAACCACATTTCTATTGAAGAACTGCATATGGAGAATGCAGTGGTGAGGAATTTGTGAATGAGGATCAGGGAACATTTGCATGTACAGAATGAATTTTACCGGTAGGCCCTGGACACCCCAGTCCGACATTGGCCATTTGCCAGCTTTCTGTTACCCAGGCTCTCAGCAGTTAATTACATACTGTGGTTGGCATGCCGAGCATCCACAAAGCCGACACAGGTTTGGTAAATCATGTTTGCTGTGCCTGATACGGCATTTGGAATCTATATTAATGCATTATCATGTAATTTGCTTTATGCAAAATCAATACACATCTACAAGTCATCTGTAGGAACATCTTGGTAATTGTGGTCTTATGTTGACTCTCTCTATATCTCATGTCTTTCACAGATCAGTAAACAGCAACTTCAGACAGTGAAGGATCGCTTCCAGGCCTTCTTTAATGGAGAAACTCAGATTGTGGCGGATGAGGCATTCATGAACGCTGTGCAGAGTTACTATGAGGTAAGACATTGAGCCGTTTTGTTTATCGCCAAGTATTATCACTACAGCTCTGCCTTATCTGGCCTCCAGCTGCACAGTAGAGCTGCCATCTGTCTTTAAAGTGTAAGTAAACTTTCAAAAACTTTTGATACTGTAGGTGACATCAGAAGTTTTAATTGGTGGGGTCCGGGTGCTGAGATCACAATTGGTCACTGAAAGAAAGGGCAGAAGCGCTCATCTGAGCATTGTGCCCGATCAGCTCTTCTCGGAGTGGTGTGTGAGCTCAATGAAGAGTCTATGGAGGAAATTTACTAAGCCCAGAATTTGCCACGCTGGGCTTAGTATAATTTTCCCCAGCGCACCGTGCGCTTAATACATCAAGGTGTACACCTTTTCATGTATTAGGAGCATTTCTGGTATTCTGATCCTTGACAGAAATGTACATCTGGTTCCAACCAGGTGGGCATTTCTGGCATAATTTATGCCAGTTTCTATCAAATATCATACATCAATTTGTTGGTCCGTAGACGTAGCGTCACGCCCCTTCCAACAAGCCCTGGTCACTTTCCACAGAAGTGCCGAGGTCAGTGTAGAAGGCCGAAACGTTTTTGAGCAAGTGACCTTTGCATGACATTCTGTAACTTTTCTACCCGTGAAAACTGGAGTAAAGCCTTTCCAAATGTCTCCCTATGAGCCTATACACAGTTTGCCTATCCCAGCCAATGGCACAGAAGCACTCAGCTTTTCATTTAGTGATTGATGGGTTGTCTGCTAACTTCCATTGACTTCTGTGAAAGTTACAGAAACAGCCTAGCAAAGCCCAATCAGCTGTATTTGTAAGCCCTGAACACCTCCAGCTGCTGCATTCAGCCAGACCGTGGTCAGTGGGAATAGAACTATAGATAACTGGGGGTCCCACACATGGGAGCCACATTTATGAGAAATTCATTGCATATCCTATTGATATGCCATGAAAGTCGCAGTTGGAAATATCTCTTTAAAGCTTAACTAAACTTTCCATAACTTTTGAGATGTGATAGTGGCATGTCAGAAGTTTTGATTGGTTGTAGTCCAGGTGCTGAATACCCCTCGATCACTGAAATGAAAAGTTAAGTGCTTCTGTCCCATAGACGTCAATAGGGGTTATGGAAGCAGTGTAGCATAGTGACCTACACTGTCTTTCGTAACAGCTTACTCAGCGGTTTCTGTAAGTCCCAGCTAGTGATGAACAATTCAAAATAGTTGAACCTTGTTTCAGGTCAAACTTTGTTAAAACTTTGTTGAGAATCGAAAAATTAAGCAGTTCCTCTGTGCCAAACCTGCTAAAAGACGAAAAGGGAGAAGAGGAAGGAGAAAGAAGTAGAAGGAAAAAAATATTTTCCTCTTCTTTTTCCTTCTTTCTTTTTTCTTCATTAACTTTGCCTTAAAAACTGCTCAAAAGTGCTGTACTTATATACCCTCCTAGAGTGTTATACAGGTCTTTTATGGTAAGTAGACTGTATTATACATTAGTTTTAGTGGTATTGCTTAAGTTTTGATTTGGTTCAAACTAATTGCAACTGAACTGAACTTTTAGCAGTAATTCAGCAAACTAGTAAAACCAAACTTTTCAAAAGTTGGCTTATCACTAGTCCCAACCATCCCTTACCACCGCATTCAGTCAGGCCAGATAAAGTGGGTACCAGAATTAGAGATAGGTGAGATCCACATCTTTCCTGTCACATACTCTGGGTATTGAGATTGCACTGCTGCCCAATCCTCTAGTACTGATGAAATGACTCTGCTAATCTTCAAATAAGGAAAATGGAACAATTCCTCTGCAGCACCACCTATTGGATGGCCCATTCCTTCAAATCAATGCTTGACCCTTTATACAGGTCTGTAGAGCAATGATTGGAAATGGAAAACCAAGCCAGAATCCATACACAGACAGCTGTTTCGGGGTTTTCGCCCCTCATCAGTGTGCAGTAGGATCCTGGCTTGGCGAGTGAGAGGCCTGTGACGTGAGTTGGGAGGGGTATCATCTCTCCTTAGGGAGAGCACCAATAAGGTGAGTGAGGAGACTTATAAGGCCATCTATGCTCCTCTGGGTAATATGCAAATAAAGAAGATGGAACAATACCTCTGCAGCACTACCTATAGGATGAAGCATTCCTTCAAATCAGTGCTTGACCCTTTATACAGATCTGTAGCGCAATGATTGGGAATGGAAAACCAAGCCAGAATCCATACACAGACAGCTGTTTCGAGATTTTTGCCCCGAGGATCTTGTCACATTCTACAGCAACAGGAAATTTCAGCTCACTGGGTGTGCACCAGTGGCTAGTGTGAAAACTGAAACATCTCACTAGTTTTAAATGGATGGTCATATAGATTTGATGACACGTTCATCTTAAGACGTTGAAGTTGATGAATACCTTAGAGTTCACATATAAGGCTATATATGCCATGTCTAAACTTTCATCAGGTCCAAATCTTTCCCAACAGTCATAAAGATCCCTGTCTGCAGTCATCATGGGACTCAATTAACCCCAATTTACAGCTCTCTCAGATGTATTATATAGCTCTATTTCAGATTTGCTCTCATGTCTTCCTCGTGGATGAGATGCAGTTGAATACATTGTCTACTTCAATACCATCAGCATATTAGAGCAATGCTAATTAGGCGATTCCATAACCTACAGCTTCAAATACTAATTTCTGTAATGTTTGGATAGACGTCAGTGCTTGGAAAAAACATCCATTGCTGTCTCATCATCTGCTCTCAATAAATGTTAACTAGATTTTTGGACTCATTTGCTCCAACATAAATAATAGAAAGGGTATTGTACATGTAAAGGTTATCTGCATGCTGTAATAGCGACTGATGGTCACAGCATTGCTAGGAAACTGTTCTTAGATGTTTTATGTTGTCTTGCTCCTGCTGTTCCACCTCACTAGCACTTCCTTTTATACTCATCAGACTGTGCTGTGAATACTTAGTGAGCTACATGGAAACCCGTGGATCTTTATAAGAGCAATTGCAGTAAAAACTAGGAGGAAGCCATCTGTAAAACGCACTCACCTGTATATAAATACATTGGCATTCTGCAAAGTACAGAAGAAAGAGCCTGGATATCTCAATTTAATCTACTACTCAATACTACCTGACTCGTTTTTCCCTGTTCTTGTCCTAATCCACCAGTTCCCAATTCCCTCTTCAGTCTTTCAAGGTGGCTGCTATGCCTCCCTAACTAGAACCCAATGTACACTATGCATCAGTAGTCTAGGATACTACGCACTCTCACTGATTGGCCAGCACTGGCCAATCCAAAAGCATTGTGAAATGTCTCAGACTACCAAAACATAGTGTGTATCGGGTAGTGAGAGTAGCACCATTTTGAAAGATTGAAGAGAGGCCTAGAAACCATCAGATGCAGGAGAGAATAGGGAGAAAGGAGGACACCAGGCAATATTACTTCCCGTCTTCGGTCAGAGAACAAACTTACTTCCCAATATGGACAGAAGTCTAGTTGAACTAAAGCTGTTGCACAACCTGTTGGTGGCTGGTGACTCGTGAAGAGTAGAATTGATGGAATTCCGTCTAGGTTGGCAACGTCTATTCCTTGTTGACTGATTATTTTTAAGACATGGCTCATCTGTGCACCAACCTTGCCCTGAGATCCACCCCTTAGAGGTTTACTGCCCATTTATTTTACCACTCCCTCAAATTTTCTCCCCAGGATCGCTTTAAATTTTGTATGGCAATTGTTAAAGAGCTTGTCTCCTAATAATAGTCTGCCGATTGTTGCAGGTCTGGATTCAGAAATCCCTGGCAAACGGCTGATCTTTCTAGGGAAGTTGCCATCAACTGCCCCTTTTCCTGCAGCAGCAACTGCAGGGCAAATGTCATATTACAGGGCAGTCAGTCAACTGAAAGGCCATTCGTTTAGTACATGGACAAACAGAGTATCATCAGAGTGGCACATCTCTAACAGGGAACAAACTTTATGAGGTCTATATACCCTAACAGAGCAACTCCTTTAAATATATTTTCTCTAAATCATTAGTTTTAAGAATTACATTGAGAAATCTTGGCATAGATCACAATCGTTCCTCTACCGGTGTCCTCAAAGGTCCATTAGTGGCTGAGTTATTTTTTTCTTTCTCTTCTTTTTCCTTCTTTTTCTTCTTCCTTCTTCAAAAAAGAAGGAACAAAAAGGAGGAGGAGAAAAAGAAAAATTTATAAGGTTCAGCTGAGACAAATCGCCTGAGGTTCGCGCCAAATCAAACTTTTAGCATTGTTATAGTATGATTGACTGGGTGCTAGTGTCCAGGTGAAGAACCACTATAAGAAATCGTGTGGGAATGTTCTGTATTTTAGTATGCTACTTGAGTTAGAAATCAAACTTCTTCCTTCATCAGGTTTGTAGTAGGAAAAGTTCAGCTACTCACACCTTTAAAGGAGATGTCCCGCGCCGAAACGGTTTTTTTTTTTTTTTAAACCCCCCCCCCGTTCGGCGCGAGACAACCCCGATGCAGGGGTTAAAAAAACCACCCGCACAGCGCTTACCTGAATCCCGGCGGTCCGGCGTCTTCATACTCACCTGCTGAAGATGGCCGCCGGGATCCTCTGTCTTCGTGGACCGCAGCTCTTCTGTGCGGTCCACTGCCGATTCCAGCCTCCTGATTGGCTGGAATCGGCACGTGACGGGGCGGAGCTACACGGAGCCGCTCTCTGGCACGAGCGGCTCCATAGAAGACTGCTGAAGACCCGGACTGCGCAAGCGCGGCTAATTTGGCCATCGGAGGCCAAAAATTAGTCGGCACCATGGAGACGAGGACGCTAGCAACGGAGCAGGTAAGTAAAAAACTTTTTATAACTTCTGTATGGCTCATAATTAATGCACAATGTATATTACAAAGTGCATTATTATGGCCATACAGAAGTGTATAGACCCACTTGCTGCCTCGGGACAACCCCTTTAATTAGCCACAATGTGTTCAATCAATCATCTGGTGCGGTCATTCATATGAATAAGGACACCAACAACATGCCATACTATAGGGGCCAATGAGTAGCAAAGTTTACAAAAATAACACAGTGGGCTTGTACAAAGTGGTAAATGATTGGCCAAATCCAGATGATCCTATCATATACTTCAATTTTCAGCTGACTACAACTGACATCACATTTTTGGTAGACTATAGTCTGCTCTTGGTCATAACAAACATTTGCATTTCTTTTTCAAAAGGTGGTCAGCTGAAATGGCCAAAAACAGTCCCTACAGTTAATGTTAGCTATATGGGCAGTAGTACAGTAAACATATAGAAATACAGTACATTCCCACATTGCTCTTCACATAGACAGCAGCCCTGTCATGTCTGTCCAGGACTGCTGACGAAATTATGGTGAGCAGTCTAGACAGGTGTGTGTACACAAGACTAATGCTGGCTAGATGCAGGAGCACACCAAACATAGAGGTCAGATATAAGTGGAACACCTTGAGCCTCTCTGACAGCAACCGCCTCGAAGTGTAGCAACCGTCCTGAAAAGGATGACCCTGCTGCTTGAATGAGGCAGGGTCCTAGGTCAGAGAGGAATTGGGGAACTCAACCAGGAACTACAGTAGGATTGGACATAACATCCAGAAACCCAACAAAACTTACAAACAGACAAAAACAGACTGCAGACAATAGGCAAAAATGCAGAGAATACAAAACAGACAAAAACACAGAGTACCAGCCAGAGAACAGCCAGGTAATCTGTGAGTGCTGACAAGACCAGAATACAAGAAGTATAATTGGCACTTCCAGCCAGAAAGAGCCGAGTTGTATATCGAAAGGGAAGTTGCTGATTGGCCAACAGAACTGTCAATCCTCACCGACAGCACAGCTGCTGACATAATTAATGAGGATACTGATTAGCTGACAGAGCTGTAAATCACCAGCAACAACTTCAGCTAAACAGCAGCAGGGAGATATTAACCCTAACTATTCAGGACTAACTGAAGTATGCGTTCATCATACTTCTCTACTGTCCTATACAATTCAAGTCACTTGCACTGCTATAGAAAGCCTTAGGTAACGTATGGTTATCTCACTTAACAATGTAACACTTAAATGTATAAATACATGGTGTGAACTAGAGTAGGTTAAGTTACAAAAACACATTTCCAGGACTGATGTTTTTGTTTGAATATCTTAGGTATTCTTAAAAAGTGACCGTGTGGCAAGGATGGTGCAGAGTGGAGGTTGTTCCGCCAATGACTCTCGTGAGGTCTTCAAAAAGCACATAGAAAAGAGAGTGAGAAGTCTTCCTGAGATTGATGGGCTCAGCAAGGAGACTGTTCTGAGTTCCTGGATGGCTAAATTTGATGCCATTTACCGAGGAGAAGAGGATCCCCGCAAGCAACAAGCCAGGATGACAGCGAGTGCAGCCTCCGAGCTTATTCTTAGCAAGGAACAACTGTATGAAATGTTTCAACAGATCCTGGGGATTAAGAAGTTTGAGCACCAACTTCTCTACAATGCATGCCAGGTAAGGCCATGTATGATTGATGGAGATGCCTCTTGTCCCGTTGGGCGTCTTTAATTTTTTATGTCAGATCAGAACTCAAAGAATCTAGTGCATCCATCAGTGAACTTGCACGTCTTCACTGTCTGGCAGGAAATGAGGCCAAAACTGCTAAACTGCTTAGTACACAGTCATTGTCAATAACAAGATTGTGTTGTCTCTACATGGTACATTAAGGCTGATGAGGGAAATCTTCAGCTTATTTTTGTACAGTACATCTTTATGTTGCATTGAATAGTTTAATTGCTCATAGTCTTAAAAATAGCCCGGCTATTCATACCCGAGGAGCTACCCAGCAGGCAATGCAAGGACTTCATTTACTTATTCTTACGTGCAAACAATGGAAGTCTTAATGAGGGGCTGTAATGGCTCACCTGCATCCCAGATTATGAGCTAGGATCGATTTTAACAGTAATTAACAATAATTAATTCTTTCTTTACTATTGCTGTGTTCACAGAGGCATCACCTTTTAGTTACTTGCTAGTAATGCTAATGGTCCTTATACAGCAATTTAAAGATTAAAGTGCCATTTGCGAAAACACATTTTCCCATCCCTATCCCCCTTCCCCTCATGTGATTGCCTATCACACTCTAGAGGTCTCCTCTGTATATTGCAGTCATTTCCGTAAAGTGCAGCTTCTGTCTGATGCTTATCAGGCACCATCTTAATAGTGGGATTTTTTGTTTCATTTTCACATCAAGCACAGCACTAGCTAGAGGCTATACCATTTCTGTCTGCTGGGTGGACAGCATAATTATTATTACCTACTGTATTCACCTAAATAAGCTACAGACGATAAATATACAGTCAGGAGGATGAGCTGTGATCTCCTCTATTATGACTGTGTGACAGCAGCTGTGTGATCATCATCAGTAACTGTGACAGGAGTGCCCCTGTCCCCCTTTAGGCAGTTTCTGTGGTAGGGTCTATGTAATATCATCACACATACTGAGAATCTGATAAGTAAAACTGAGAAGGAGGCAAGGAGTTTCAGATAGAAGGGAATAACTAACCAAAGTATACTAGCTCACTTATATATACTGGGAGGGATAGCTACATAATAAATGGGAAATGTTCACCAGAATGGCCTTTAATGATAGTACAGATTTAAAGGCAACCAGTCACATTGAAAATGCAGCTGAATTTGTAGGCCCAATGTTTTAGAGCAGGATGAGCTGAGATGATTGATATATAGTTTAGTGTAACAAGATATGTGTGAATTATAGTTTATTCATTTAATTTCCTGCTCAGTCTGGACGTAGGAGTCCAGTGGGCTGCCCATCACTGATTGATTGCTATCACTACATATGCAATAATACAGAGAAGGATGTTCCACCCACTGGACACCGAACTCCAGAATGAGTAGAGGCATAAATGGATAAATGACAACTTATAGTAAATTTGTTCCCATAAATACCAATGCAGCAGCACCAACTATAATGGCTGGCATACAATTTACTCTGTGCCCCCTTTGCTCCCAGGATAGAATTCTGTTTCAAAAATAAAGTCTTGCCTTAATCTGCTTGGCTCATTTTGCTCTAGAACATGCTACCCATAGATTGGGCTGCCTTTTTTTAACGTGATGGGTTCCCTTTACAATATTGCTTCACCTTAATTTTGATCCATATAAAATTGTTCAAAAACATCAACACAGGTCAAAGAGACAGTGGGAATTTTTATTAAAAAATGGCACACATAGAACATGCTGCATTGGGAGGGAAGGGGGTGGCACCATCAGGAGTCAAAACACCAAAGAAAGCCATAAACAAAAGCACAGCAAGGCAGATTTACTGATCTTGTTCAAACTTGGACCAGGCAGTCTAAACGTGCAACAAATTTAACACAGTTGTGCCCCTTTAGACACTTTTCCGCGCACCTTTAGACACTTTTGTCTAACTTTATACAAGTTTGGGGCACATTGTTGCATTTAACCCACTCCCCTGTACTACTAAGACACGCTCACTTTCTGCTAAGCCACTCCCTTGTCAAGCAAAGTACTGTGGACTCTTTTTAGCGCATTTACTTCATAAATAGGTTTAACCCTTTCCAATCCACTGTCTGACGTCTAAAGACATTCTGATTGAAGGCTGTACAGCTCCGATGTCGGAAGACGTCCGGCAGGGTATTCTTACTGTATGTTACTGGCCGCTCTGTTGTCGGGGGCCTTTTCAGCAAATCCCACACAGCAGTAGTGGCTCTAGCCAGCAGATGGCGCTATTGTATACTGGCAAAAAGAGAAAATCCCCTAGGAAACCCTGAATCCAAAATTGGATTGCAAAGGCTTAAAACATGATGCAACATTATACTCTAGAAATGTGCCACATTTTGCTGTATTTTACATCTCAGTCACATTCATAAATTTGCCCCAATGTGTTTAGAACAATTCTTAGTCTCGTATTGTTAACCATTTGCCCAAAATACATCAATAAAACCCAAACTTAGCACTGAAGGGGGGGGGGGGGGGGGTTTAATAAGACTGGGGTATAAAGCTGAAAAAGTCGCAAACTTTTGCACAAAAAAGGTAAGCATCGAAACTTGTAACTTTTATTCCAGATAATTGATGCAAGTGCCTTGATAAATTCTCCCCACAGTGCATGAATTCACCCTTAACCATGAATTCACCTTAACATTCACATTACAATCGGAAAAACACTCCCAAAAGTGTCACTTTTTTTATTACAGACTTTGAATTTATGTCTCATGTAAATACATTTGCGGCAGAATTCAGCCGCTTTAAGGCCATTTTTTACCCCTTAGTGACAGAATTAATTTTTGCCGTAAGAACCAGTAAATTGTTTCCTCTTTTGTGTTCCAGCAGACATAACATTTATATTTTTTTGTAGCTGTATGAGACCGTGTATTTTGCTGGACGAGCTCTAGATCTTATAGGAACCAATTTTGGATACATATAATGTATTCAATAATATTTATTATCTTTTTTTTGCTGCTGGGCAATGATAAAAAAGCAATTTCACCATTGTTTTGTGGGATTTATTTTTACAGCATTCACCATGTGGTATTAATATTATGCTAGCTTTATTCTATAGGTCATTTCAAGTCTGACAACACCAATTGTAGATAGTTTTTTTTATGCTTCACTACTTTTTCACAGTATAAACCCTTTTTTTACATATAGACTTTTTGTGTGTCACCACATTCCAAGGCCAGAGCAGTTTTATTTTTCTGTTGACGGAGCCGTATGAGAACTTGTTTTTTGCTAGAAAGTTGTAAATTTTATTGGTACTAGAGTTGAGCGAACATACTCTGCCGAGCTTGAGCTCGTTCGAGTATTAGCGTACTCGATGGTGCTCGTTACTCGAACGAGCATCAGGCCGTGTTCGACCCCGCCCCAGTTTTTGGCGCCTTCCCGCTGTGATGTGCCTGTTTTGCCCCCCCCCCCCCCACCACCACCACCACCACCACCACCACCACCACGCAGCGCGTGTCAATGGCAAATTGTTTGTCTGGCAGGCCAGGGGGAGAGAGAGAGAGAGAGAGAGAGAGACAGACAGACGAACCTAGAAAGAAAGAAAAAAAGCTCGGCACCCGGCGTCCCACATACAAAAATGCTTGAGTCTCCCATTGTAGTCAATGGGGTTCGTTACTCAAGTAGAGCTCTTGAATTTTACGAAAAGCTCGACTCGAATAACGCGGACCCGAGCATTTGGGTGCTCGTTTATCTCTAATTGGTACTATTCTGTGGCTCATATAACTTTTCAATTAACTTTTTTCCTGATTTGGGGTATCGAAAAGACCAGAAAACCATGCTGGGTAAATAATGTAACACTTTGTAGCACAGGGTGTCACAGATGTGGTGATAATAATTTTGTGTAGGTTTTTTTTATATTTTTATTTTTTTAATATATAAAGCATTATGAAAGGATCCCTTTCTCACTTCTTTTCTGTCATAAAAAAGACTCCCCACTCTCTCTGAGGATCGCCTGAGGATGTGGTGATGGCAAATTTGATAGAAGAGTTCAAGAGGAGCCTGGACACCTTTTTTGAGCAATAGAATATTATATGTTATAATCATTAATTTCTTCAGAAGGGTCGGTGATCCGGGGATTATTCCGATTGCCAGATTAGAGATTTTTTCCCCTTAAAAGGAGAAAATTGACTTCTATCTCATTTGTCTTTTTTTGCCTTTCTCTGTATTAACATTGGTGACGGAAATGGGCTGAACTTGATGCATGTCTTTTTTCGGCCTTACATTCTATTTTACTATATGTGACTATCAGAAAACAAATATGTTCTCTGATTGATAAGGACGGTGATTACATGAACTAAACCCCATGCTACCCTCCCTTGGGACAGACAGAAGAATCACAGTGTTGCCTGTCTGCTCCCCACCTCCTCCTGTCTGTACACTGAGATGACAGCTGTAAATTCAGTATTCCCAACCCCACTTCAAACAGCTGTAGCTCCTCTTCTGTTAGTGCTACAGACAAGCTTCTGGTATCATTTTAAAGCCTAAGCATGATGATAGCACTGATAGAGCCGGAGCTACAGCCATTTGAAGTACAAGATCTGTTCATCCAAAACTGTTCAACCTTTGCCTGTAGAAAGTACAGTGCTTGTCCTAAACTGTAGGGGAGGGGAACTGAAGCTTATAAAGTTTGCTATGGTAACATCCAGACTCAAATGGTACCTGAAATGTAACACTATGCCAAATAGCAGTGCCATAATAGCAACATGACAGCTGTTACAGATTTTGCATTGGGGCCCATGAGACTCAAGCTATAGTTGCATTGTAAGCTTTAGGTATTTAGCTATACTATTTTCCCTGGCCTAGCCCGATTTATGCTACTTTATACTGTGTATCAGAAATGTAAGCCTAGAAGGACACATCTTTTCAGGTTCATGTTTCAGCATCATTTTACAGTCTACTTGGGGACAGTTTAATGACAATGTTGATTCCTGTGTATGAATATTCCATGTACTATTTATTTATGATCTGTAACCTTTGGCTACCAGTAGCCTGATATCTGGGCCAGCAATTACCCTTCAGCATAGAGACCATCGGCTTGCCTCCAGGCACAAAGTTTCACAGCTTGTTATTTACTGACAGGCCCTGGATACCAAAAAATAGCTTGGAGTACCACATCCTCGGGGACAGATTAGAAGTCAAATGGACTCTCATGCATGACTAAAAGTTAGCCACGCTACCTTGTGCAATGAGTGAATACCGAGAATATTATATGTAGGGTTATAGAGAATGATGTAAGGTTTGATGTAAAGGAAGAACACTATGGATAAGCTAATATGCATTTATAATATACCATCAAGTCTTAACTCTTTCATTTGCAGAGTACTTATTTGCAAATCATATCACATTCTAAAAGCCTTGCAGTATATCTAGTACTGACTAAGTACTGATCTCAGATACTTCAGCCACCAGTGGGAGGAGGTACTGTTACTGTGGCTTACATCATTCCATTTACACATGAGGGGTAATAGGGGTCTTGGAGATGACAGATTGCTATGTCACGGTCTGGAAGCAGGAGCGGAGTTCAGTTGCTGAAACATTCTGGATCAGCGATGAGCATTGTCCTTAGCGAGTACCTGCCCGCTTGGAAAAAAGGTTCGGGTGTCGGCGGGGGGCGGGGAGAGCAGGGGGGAACGGAGGGGAGATCTCTCCCTCTCCCCCCCCCCCCCCCCGCTCACTCCCGCAACTCACTGCTCCCACGCGCCGGCACCCGAAACTTTTCTTCCGAGCAGGCAGGTACTCGCTAAGGACAATGGTCGCTCGAGTAATTGTCCTTAGCGAGTATGCTCGCTCATCTCTATTCTGGATATAAGTTATTGACCCAAAAGGATATGGCCTATTGTAGACCTAAAAAAGTGATTTTGGGGCGATTTTCATCTCCATTTTAAAAAGACATAACTTTTTATTTTTCTATTGACATATGAGGGATTGTTTCTGTGTTGCAGGCTATAGTGTTTATTGGTTCCATTTTAGGGTATGTACAGTATATTGTACAGTGTATATTAGAAAATATTATTTTCTTGCATTGGTGCATTCAAAGACTGTTAACTTTTTTATATTTCCATGAACGGTGCTGTGTGCAGACTTGCTTCTTCTGTGGCAAATTGTACCATTTTGGGATACAGATAACTTTTTTAATCTTTTTCTTGGAGGTGAAATGATGAAGAAAGCATTTTGGTTTCCTTTTTTTTTTTTGCTACATCGGATAAAAAGTGTGCTCAATTTATTGTTTGGGTTGTTATGGATACAGCAATACACATTTTTTAAAACTTAAATAAAGAATGGAAAAGTGGGTAGAAAGGAGTTTTTAACATTTTTTGTGTTTTTTACATTTTGTTGCATGTTTCTTTGTCTTTGTAGGAGACTTCAACTTGCAATCTCAAGAGTGTTCAGATAATACATTGGAGTACTTCTGTACTGCAGTGTATAATCACTATTCCCACTTATGACAAGCCATGGCAGACCCAGACGCTATTGGCTGGTGTCCAATTGCCATGGCTACCCATCAGCCCTAAGCGATTTTATGAAGCAGGACTGATGATGACATAGAGTGAGCTCCCCTCAACCTTGTATATGTCGCTATCCAAATTGATCATAGCATGTAATGGGTGAAAAGCAGGGATCGGTGCTCTTGCAGCCTTCTCAGTCACAGCCGACTCCCACTACGTATGGTGCAGGCTCTGTTCCTGCTTTTTATCCATACAACATCAATATATGCCATTTTGTAGGAACCGCTTCCCACTTAAAACATATGTTACGGTATACTACCCTTGATACGCCAGCCCGGGTGCCCTAGATCTCACCCACAACCCCTGTCCCATCGTGCTTGCTTCCACTCCTGGCTAACCCCAGGCGGGCAACTGGGCGGCGGTCCCTACTCTCAATAGGGACCGAAAAGGGACGCTGGCGTACCTGGATGGAAAGGGTAGAATACCGACAGAAAAGGCAGATATAAATAACCAATACGAATAATACCAAGTAGAACTGAGGCAGACGGAAAAACCTAGTGGACAATAGCAAAGTATAGCAGACAAGATGACAGAGGCAGGAGAGACCAACAGAGGCAGACTAGCTAGCACACTGAGGGAAACCAATAACTGGCAGCGATCGCAAGTCTCTGTCCGACCTTTAAACAAAATCCTCCGCCAAGGGGCGGAGAGAGGGAGACAGCCAACTCCCAACAGAACATAATAAAGGAGAGATCGTGCACTTACAGGTGGGCGCATGCACGGTTCTGCACGCCACCAGCACCACGCCGCCCACGCTGGCCAGGCAACCGCGCCCCCGGCAGCTGGACAACAAGCTGGGGGGATGCGCCGTGACCATTGTACCCCACACACCGCTGCCCCGGGAGGACCAGCAACCGCCGCATGGTAACAACATTGGCCCACAGATTTTACGCCGCTTGAAGTTGACTATGGCCACCACATCTGTTTTGGCAGCTAGTTGCTCCGGCCCACGGTGACAACTAACTTGGGGAAGGAATTGGGAACTGAGGGGACAACCCTTCATTTAATGCTCTGGACTCTTAGTTGGGGGAACCTCCGATGAAATGCTCTGATGTAACTGATATGGTCCTACCATATTAGTGGAAGGGACAATACCAATAACTTTATCAGAGATTGATATAACTATCAGAGTAGCATATTATGATGAAATCATGCGATTGAGTATACAGGTTACATGTATAACCTCCAATGTAGACAAGCTGGCTATACATGTTGCACTGATGCATTGTTCCTGCCTTTGTATGCAAAGTAATCTGCAATTCCATCCTCTGGAGTCAATAATTGATGGATAAATCCCCTGTTAAGAACCCGATGCAGATTTCTTCCGTGCAGACTTACACGCAGATAATCTGAGCAGACTTCCATACTGCGGTGTTGTTTGTTTTCTGCACGAAACAGAAAATTCAACTCCAGATGTTAGCACTGAGCCGAACAAAAGGAAGAGATTACCCCAAGGTTTTAGGATGATGCAAGCATCATTAAGACCTATTTTGACTTTCATCTCTATATCCATATTTGCCTTTAAACTGCTAATTTGGTTCCATGATGCAGCATCCTCCCTGCAGACTGCAGATATCTCCGTATTAAGATCCATTGAAGAATTGATCCAGATTCCTGTTCTCTTGGTTTTTAGATAATTCTTAATTCTAGTCTATTGTTCTGGGATCCTGATTAAGGTCACCATAGCCTCAAATCGGGATATAAATAAAATATTGCAAAGCCCCATGTCCTGCTAAATAATAAATTAAGACACGGGAAGAAGGATATTTTTACATGTTTTATTTATGTCATTACCCCCTTTTGCCAAATGAAGAACCAGCTGACAGAAAAGCGGAATCAGCGTTAGTTATATTATTAGATCAACCTGACCTTTTCGAGCTGTTCCAGTCTTACCGTGCGGTATAGGAGTCAGGTCAATCGCCTTGGTTAATAATCAAAAAATAATGTTCTTTCACCTACTTTATCACCTCCCAGCCTTTGGGTCTACACTCAATTGCTAAGATTAGGATGGTAAATAAGAGTCTGTTGCAGAAGAGGAGATCAACTGTGTTGCAGTATGCATCCGTGGCTGTTGACTAGCACCTTTTGGCGGTTGTGGTGCACTTTCATGGCCACTGCATCTGCACTGGCTGTGGCTGCCACCAAAAAGGTGCATGCACACTCCCGGACATCCTCTTCAGGGGCCAATTGGCACCTAACATCTTCCCTGGCAATCACTGTAGACATTTGCCTATTTCAAACATCCTCCCTCTATGGAGGTTGCCTAAGTTTTGTGTTATTTCAATCTACTCTAGGTGCTAGGGAGTTGTTTTTAAATCTATGGTTTACTAACTTTAGCTTGGAGATTCTGACTATGTTTCAGTCTCCGTTCCTGATTCTGGCTCGTTATTTTGACTATACTACTGTCCATTGCCTACCCTGACCCTTGGCCTGATCTAGGACTATGCTACTCTGCGATGCAAGCCTTGACCTTTGGCCTGATCCATCCAGCCAAACCTGTTCTCCATGACTTGACTTCTGCCCTGTTCTCTGTGCTGAAGTGTGCCACCTGCCCCAACTCAGACTGTTTGACTACATGTCTGTTAACACACTCAGGTACCACACTTAGATGTGTAGTAGTCTCCACTGCCACAACACTGGCACTACTTTTTGAGTAATGGTTTAAGAGACCTGCAGTGAAGACAATATTCTGGCTGGTGGGGTTAAAGGCTAAAGATGTTGTCTCGGGAGTTGGCCCAAAGCCAAACTAGCCTGTGGTTTGGTGAATCCATGTCCACTGTTTCTGACAAACTTTCTCCATCTGCTGCATCTCATGACATAATCCACATTCTTTGAAGGCAACAATGCAACTAGAATATGGTCTTTGGGGCCTGTAGCAAACACTTCACCTTACCCATGTGAGCTCAATCGCCAATTTACACCCTGTAGAGTCTGTAGCTTTTTCTGCTGACTGATTTTGCCACAAAGAAGTAAAAGTTGTATTAAGGGTCATCTGGCCTTAAAGAGACCCTCTGTTTCTGGAGAAACAAAGATAGTCACTCCAGCTTTTATGACTACCTGATGTACACTGTGTATTAGTATACATCATTAGTCTAAGACACTACACCGGCTTTGATTAAGCAGTGCTGCCCACATGACCAGGGCTGACCAGTTTCCCATCTTGCATGTAGTGTTTTAGACCCCATTTACACTGAAAGATGATTGCTCAAAAATCGCTCAAATAACAGTTTGAGTGACAGTTTTGAGCGATCATCTTTGCATAGTCTATAGTGGCTAAGTAGCTACTAAAGAGCTATGCAGGTGGAGCAGAACACCACCATTATAGCTCGGTGAACAATACAGCTGTTTTGCATAAGCAAACAGCTGTATTGTTCTCCATGCTTACAGCTCGCGTCCCGCTAGGGACTGCCAGCAGGACACGAGCTGAAAGAATCTTATCAGTGCTGCTGACTGTGATAACAGCCTGCACCGCTGATAAGAGTTCATTGCTCAATTCTAGAAAACTAGAATTGAGCGAGGAACGAATTGGGCACGAAAACTGCACGATGTCCCTGCATTTAGATGCAACGTTTATCGCTTAAAGATCACTCTCTGCTCCTGCCAACTAATGATGAGTCCCAAATTGTGTTTTGGTTTTCACTGTTGTTACACGATTCATATCTATATCTCTTGAGACGTCCAGTTGTTATGCTATTCATTTCTACTGTAAGTCATGGGGGTATTTGAGTACTGGGAGTACTGGAAGACTTCGTTAGTACCCAGGAAAGGTGACTGCTAAGGGTGAAGCCACGTTCTGCAGTTTACCACACAGCCAGCATCATTGCAGGATTCTTTCTGGTCATGGGCCATTGGCCTAATGCCTAATGGTCAATTAACCCCTATAGTAAGCAATGTAGCTGCCACCAGGTTATAGCCATGTGTTCTTAGGTAGTGCAAAAGTCCTTGCAAGATACTCATATAGCTATGTTACCTTTAACTTGCTGACAATACAATTCTTAGTTTCAATCTAACATACGCAGTGAAAATGGTACACTTCTCACAGACTGAAATTGCATACACCTGTATGAATGCGCCCTTAGGGTATGTTCACATGGTGGAATTTTGGTATGGATTTGAAGCAGAATCTGCCTGGAATTCGCACCGGTTGAATGGCAAATCCACAGAAAATCCATGTCCCATTACTTTCAAAATTGCATGCAGAAAACAAGGAAGTGACATGGGACTTCTTGATGTGGTTTCTGCACCACATCTGAGTGAAATCTGTATCAGGAATTCATTTAAAAGGGCCACGGATTTCTATTTTTTTTGCAATTCTTTATTTTTGACAAAAGAAAATAGTAGTGACATTTTATAGCATGGTAGTAAAATGTCAAGTATCCACATTTTAAGGCCCTTTTAGATGAAATGATTATCATTCAAAAAGCAAAGGTGAAGGACAATCGTTCAGTCTAAACACGAGCCAACAACTGCATGATGAGCGATAATCGTTCGCTTTTCGTTCATCGTTCATTTTATGCAGGCATAAAAATCATCGTTGACTTGTTTACTAATCATTTGGTTTAAACAGCGCTTGTTCAGTCCCTCTTATTCACTTATAAAGCGAATATGAAAGACTGAACGCTTCTTAATGATTTCTCATTTGAACGAGCCAACAATGTGTCTGCTTGTCTAAACAGGCTGCCTAAGCGAAGGAGCTAATGATGACATAATTGGCTCGTTCAAACAATAAATCCGCTCTCTAAAAGGACCCAATCGCAGTCGCTTATATAGGGGCCAATAAATACAATTTAAGATAAACAAAAAGAATAATAGTTGTATAGGGTATAGTTGACCTGGAAAAGGTGTATGATAACAACACCTTAGGGAAGTTCTTGTGAACTTAAAGGTGTTGTCTCGCGAAAGCAAGTGGGGTTCAGCACTTCTGTATGGCCATATTAATGCACTTTGTAATATACATCGTGCATTAAATATGAGCCATACAGAAGTTATTCACTTACCCACTCCGTTGCTGGCGTCCCCGTCTCCATGGCTCCGTCTAACTTCAGCGTCTAATTGCCCGATTAGACACGCTTGCGCAGAAGGGTCTTCTGCCTTCGGGTCTGTCCGGCAGCAGCGGTGTTCTGGCTCCGCCCCCTTCTACGCATCATCGCGTAGCTCCGCCCCACCGTGTGTGCCTATTCCAGCCTCCTGATTGGCTGGAATCAGCACACGTGACGGGGCGGAGCTACGCTATGACGCGTAGAAGGGGCGGAGCCAGAACACGGCTCGTGCCAGACCGAGCCGAAGGCAGAAGACCCTTCTGGGCAATTAGACGCTGAAGTTAGACGGAGCCAAGGACACGGGGATGCCAGCAACGGAGTGGGTAAGTGAATAACTTCTGTATGGCTCATATTTAATGCACGATGTATATTACAAAGTGCATTAATATGGCCATACAGAAGTGCTGAACCCCACTTGCTTTCGCGAGACAACCCCTTTAAAGTAATCAACACTAACTATTTACATGGTTCTCCCTTGTGTCAGTAGTTGCTAATCTAGATATCACCAGGTTTGTTTAAGGACAAGTTCTCAAGAAGTAGCATTAGCCTCTTTTCACTCTTAGCTACTCTAGTAAGATCAGGAAGAGAAAACAACAAATTCATTAAAGTGGAGAAACAACAGAAGAATGGAAGTTATCGTTTTTAGACTGTTGAAAGACGAGCCAAGGGGCCCAAATTTGTTTGAGTTTGGCATGCTGTCTGTTTTCCCAGGCAGCTAACTCTTCCATACTGCAAATGGAATCAAGTTTGTTGATCCATGTCTGTATGGGTGGAGGTTCGCGGTCTCTCCAGCGAGCCGGGATTAATAGTTTCACCGCTGTAATCATTTGTGTGGGTAAATCATTTTGCTTAGAGCGAAAAGAGCTTGAAGGAGCCCAGAGTAATAGTAGTAATGATGGGAGTGAAGTTTTTCTACCTGTAATTCCTTCAATAAGGTCAGAGACTTTACTCTAGTAACCTGAAATCTTAGGACAGTCCATCCAAATGTGGTAAGTGTCCAGTGAAAGTATTGTAAGGGCGGCATTTGTCAGAAGGTATAAAGTTAAGCTTTTATAGATAATCTACCTAGTCAAAGTCTTATAAGAATTCTCCTGGATCTTAACGCAGATGGAAAAAACCATGGGAGTATGTGAGATTATAAAAGAGGTAGTTTCTTTAGAGAAGGAAATACTGAATTCCTTTTCCCAGGCGAGTATGAAGCTAGGTTTGAAAGATGAGTTCTGGTCAATGAGGTCCACATATAAATTAGAGATTAAACCTAAGGGCAAGGAAGGCAGTAAAAAATATGTTTTTAACCAAGAAGGCTCGGGAAGTATTTGCTCATTCCTTGAAGTGTGAGAAGCTATAGAAAGTTAAGTCGTTGGCATGTAGTTCTAAGGGACAGAGGGTGGTTTTTAGGGCGATCCTGTCTTTGAAAACGATCGTGACATGGTGCCAGTTTCTCCAGTTATCTAGACAGGCCAGGGAATTGCATAAATAGAACTGGAGAAAGCATAGAGGCACCACCGAGGAGATTGGTCTAATGGGGTTTAAAGAGGTCAAATACTCTTGGAAGACTTTGATTGTTAAAGGACTTTGATTGTTAGAGCACTACTGTTCTGTACCAGGGTTTTTTTTTATGGGTACCACAGGGCTCAACCCAAGTGCCGAGGGCCTAGCCAACGTCTCTCCAAGGGGATATGTAAAAAACTATTTTTCATCATAGCAAAGTGCAACCGTATACACATATCTTTTAATAGTAGAGAGGGCTCTGCATTTCTAGGTCACCATCTCGAGGTTTGAGTATCAGTAATCTATGTAGTAATCTCTGCTTTTTACCATTCCAAAGGAAACAGGTCAAAAATTGTCATATCATAAGGAAAAATGACTGTGGAATATAGATGGGGATCGTTTGGAGGACATACAGCAGCTGAGGGAAAATATAACATTTCAGGAAGCTTTTCCTTCCTACCAAGAAAAACCAAGGAGATGTTAAGTGTGTTTAATTGTGTTCTGATTTTTAGATCAGTGGGGTATAATTAGCTAAAAAGAGATCAGAAGAGAATTTAGTAAGAATTCCTAAATATTTTATATGTTGTTCTAGCCATTTAAACGGGGAAGATTATGGAGATCTTTAATCATGGTGGGCGGCGCTGAGATATTAAGTGCCTCAAATTTTCAGTAGTTTATCTTAAAATTAGATACAGCTCCAAATTGTTCAAAGATCTTTAGAATGTGGGGGACAACCAATTTAGGGTTTGAGACAATAAAAAATGGGTCATCCACGAACTCTACTGTGGAATTGGTGTAGTCACCCATACACACTCCTTTAATTTTCTCTGTTTGCTTAATTTTTTTGTAATAGCATTTCCATAGTAAGTAAGAGGGAACGGAAGAGGGGGCAACCCTGCCTCGTTCCATTGAAGATGTCAAACGCAGGTGACAAGGTGCGATTAATTCAGTCTTGCTCTAAGAGACCTATATAAAGAGAAAATGGCTAAACTGAATAGGGGAAGAAACTAAAATGTAATTAATATGTCTTACATGTATCTCCAGTAGACTCAATGTTTATTCCCATGTTTAAAAAAGCCTACCTGTTTGGGATCAATTAAGCTAGGCAAGACATGTTAAAGTCAACTGGGCAGCAATTTAGCCACCCATTTTGCATCTGTGTTAGGCAAGGAAATACAGTGGTAGTTCTGCAGTCTCTCCTATCCTTGCCTTCTTTTGGGATAAACGGGATGTGGGCCACCAGAGCCTGCTCAGGAACGTGTCCATCGTTGAGTAGATTGTTGCAAATATTTCAATATATTACAGCAACTTACTGGGAATCCATCTGGATGAGGAGCTTTCCATTATGAATTGAATTTAGAACTTTAGATAGCTCCTTAGTGGTGAAGGGTTCAGATGAGGATTTCTTTTCCTCCTCCAAGAGTGAAGGGAGGTTTATAAAGGTCCAAAAATTTGGTACTAAAAGTGTTTGCATCTGGGTGATTAGGAGAGCTATAAAAAATGTAAAACTCCTTTGTAACCTCATCTATATTGGTAGCGAGGGTGTTGATAGGAGATTTCCTGAATAAAGGAGTTTTTTTCACGTTTCTTGAGTATGGCGGACATAACCTTTACTTCTTACATATTGTACCTATTGCAATAAGTTTGCCTCAAATAAAAACTTTATGGGTCTCCCAAGCAGCAGAGGAGGACTTCCGGGCATCTAATTTCTGGTGAGAAAATGCTCCAAGGAATCTTTCGCCAATAATTTAGAATAATTAGATAATGTGATGAGGGGAGTCAAGTAATGTTTTGTTTAGGGTCCACATCCAAGAACAAGGTGGAATGTTGGAAATGTGAAGGGACAATGAGGTAGGGGCTGAGAGGGTAATGGGACCTATTTTTGAGGAGCGCACTATGGGTATTTGTCATTAATGAACAGATAATCTAATCTGTGGTATAAGAGTTATTTATTTGGGAAAAAGTATAATCTCTGTCAGAGGGGTGGTATGTGTGCCAAATGTCTGTCAGGCTAAGTTTAGCTAGGTGCTTTTTCAATCTTTTAAGGGCAGCATAAGGCATAGAGAATTTCTGAGTGAATGTATCTAAGAGTTGGTTTAATGCTAAATGGAAGTCTCCTTCAACTATTATTATGCCCTCTGCAAATATTTTAAAGGTCTCTAGTGTTTAAATAATCCAAGAGGTCTTCTGGCAGTTCAGTGCATATATATAGTAGCGATGGATACTAGTGACCCTGCAATAGTGCATTTGATGAAAAGAAACCTGCCTTCTGGGTCTGATGAGGTGATAGAGTGGGTATAGGGGTATTTTTGTGAATTGCAATTTTATCTAGAACCAGAGGGTGCAGTTACATTACATGCAATCTTCCGTGCTGATACCTTTCTGAACATCCAGTTCAGGATCCCATTTTCAGTTCTCCAAGATGGCCAATGCAATCTTCAAATTACCTGACCACACAGTGCATTGGTAGCATTAGACTACCAATGCACTGTACCTGCTCTTCAGTTGGCCACCACTGCTCACGTGATCTGCACTGGCCAATCACAGGGCGTTGCACAGTGTTTATTAGTTAAGTAGAAAATTGCAGTGACCATGTTGGACAGCTTAAAACAGAATCCCAAGCTAGTGAAGAATAACAGCAAGTAATATACCTCCTCCTTCCAGTCCTTTTACAGAAATTTCTCCCGAAAAGGAAGGTTGCTTTAATTTTTTCTAGCAAATGTGATTTTCATTAATGGTTTGCTATGCAAAAATGAAGATTGTGGGAGAACATTTCACCTTTAAGATAAGTTTATCATCCTTAGCAGTGAGTGTAGGAAGCTCTGCATAGCGTATTACTCAAGGGACCAAATTATGTGGTTATTTAAATGCTTCTGTAATAATAACTGAAATGAGTTTACATTAATTGTTTGTTTGGGCCGCTTGTTTAGAGGAGTGTAGAAATTAGCTGTGTTTATACTTTGTGGTAACAAAGAAAACATCTAATATAAAGAGAATAAATAATATAAAATTACAAAATAGAATAATATCATGTAATATACTTATAGAATTATGCAAGGAAGCAAGAGCGGACATACCATGTGAAAAAAATAAATAATCTAATATTACATTACAGAACAATATTATACAATATACTTTTACGTATGAAAGCTAGAGCAAAAAAATAGTGTAGGGAAAATAAATAATTAATATATTATTTCAATATAAGCTAATATTACACTAAGGGCCCCTTTACATATCAGTATTCTTCATCAGTATTTTGTGAGCTAAAACCAGAATTGGAACATACAGAGAGAAAGTATAAGGGAAAAATTAGCATTTCTTCCATATTTTGGACCCGCTCTTGGTTTTGGCTCACAAATATTGTTAAAAAATACGCCTGTTAGAAGGAGTCCTAAGTCTGTATTTACATTAGCGCTATTATCAATGTGATTGTGAAATGCACAGAACTTTCGCGTTGATATAGCCCATTATTTTTAATGCTTAATATACATGAGGGTTGTTTTTTCTCGCAACCATAAAGATAGATAGAAAATCACAGCATGATCAATTTTTGGGTGATCCTTCTCCGAGAATCGCCCATTCTTTCGTATGGGAGCGTGAACAAAATCATATCCCACTCGCACGGTATGCGATCCGCACGTCAGTCTGATGAGTTTTTCCATTTCAGGTAATGTTGATGTTGCAACACCTGGCAGAGGATGATCTCAACATGTTCTGCTTTAGATAATGCCATCATTCACATTGCCTATAATGATGAAAAATCACAGTGTTAACATTAGAATGAATCAAGTTATGTTAAGAAGAACACACCATTGTTTTTCGGGTGGAAGTCTCTTCCAATTTGATATATCACTTTCCAACTGGGAAATGTACAGCTGAATCCAAGTGGTTTCCCCCTTCCTGACAGCTTCTATGCAAAATTGGATCACCATCTGCCAAAAACATTTTCATTCCATATGGGTGTTTCCACACTTTTGAGTCGCTCTATACTTTTGATATGCCAAAAATGTTGCAAATAGTATTAGCCCTTGAAGTTTTATTCCAACCCCTGGGATTGGTTGATTGGCAATATGGTCCTCTATTCTTCAGGAGCCTATTTAAAGCCTTGAATATAACATGTGGTGCTGATCATCATGAAGGCTCCTAGATTAAAGAATATTTTCTTCATACACGATGGGTTTGAACTCGTCAATAACCTTGGCTTTTATTCTCTGTCATTATCTTTCATATTTCTTATCTATGGGAATTCTAGCCTCGCAACGTGTTCAGCTTCCAAACCGCAGATATGACAAGAGCTCTACAATGCTCCAGCTGTGTATGTACAAAGGCTTTACATGCTTGTGTACTGAAGACCTATCTGCTTACTTTGCCCCAGAAATCTTTTTTTTTGTATGTTCATCATCATCTCTCCTCTACTTGTTGTGTTGCTAAAATCATTTTCTGACCTACTAGACGATATCATACAAAGAGTATATTCATTACATGCACCAGTGGGGGTGGCCATCTCATTTCCACAATAGTCATAAAAAGTTTAAAAGAAGAACTAATTCGATGGGATACCAATTAAACGTAGTTTGCAATTAATTTTATAGGAAGTCAATTAACCTGCCTAAGATAAACCTTTCTGCAACCAACACACAAAATCATGCACATGGCCATATAACAGCTCCATAGATGTTCCGAGTTGCATGGAGATGTGCATAAGTTTATGGATCTATACTGTAGCTCTGTATGTCTACATATCAGGGGGCAATACACAGATCTCTCTCATCATCTACTTATACCCAGGACTGTGACTGTGACAACAGGGCGCCCTCTACGTCAAGAGGAAAGAAGGTTTGTACACCAACATAGAAGGGGGTTCTTTACTGTAAGAGCAGTGAGACTATGGAACTCTCTGCCTGAGGAAGTGGTGGTAGCGAATTCAATAAACAAAAGTACAAGAGGGGCCTGGACACTTTTCTTGAGTGTAGTAATATTACTTGTTATAGTCTCTAATTATCTTAGAAGTGACAGTGATCTGGGGATTATTTTGATTGCTAGGTTGGAGTCGGGAAGGATTTTTTTTCCCCCTTACGTAAAAATACTTCACACGGTCACATGTTACCTTCCCTAACAGCAACTTAATTTACAACTTTTATGGTGTTGTAGGGATGTGACAAGTTCCCTTTAAATGAGGAAAATAGTTTGCAACCTCATTGGGTTTTATTTTGCCTTCCTCTGGATCAACATTAGGGGGTGATGGGCTGAACTGGATGGACACATGTCTTTTTTCAGCCCTACATACTATGTTACTATGTGCAGGAAGCTTTAATGGGGTTGTGCCTTCTTCGACAATCCATTTCAGAATGTGGCACCCCAGGTGATCAGTTGCCAGGGACTATGATTGAATGGTAAATGGTACTATTCAGACAGCGGAATCTGGCATCATTTTTTTCATGGACTATGACATGGATACACATGCCAATTTAACCTTTGTAAACGGGCAAAACCTGCATGTGGATTTTCCGGTGCAGATCCACACTAGGACTGACATGACACTTCTTTTAGTTTTCCATGACACAAATTTTAAATCCGTCACAGAAAAATTTTACATTTTGAGGGCAGCAACATGGATTCCCATTCAAGTGAATGGGATGCTAATCTGGCGTGAATTTTGGCATGAAATCTATGCCAAAATACCGCTTTCACTGCATCAAACATGAGAGAGAAGGGAATAGGTTTAGTATTAAAATGAGCAGGACAGTCGGCCCCTGAAGATGACCTGGGGTCAGAACTAGAGATGAGCGAGCATACTCGCTAAGGGCAATTACTCGATCGAGCATTGCCCTTAGCGAGTACCTGCCCGCTCGGAAGAAAAGATTCGGCTGCCGGCAGAGGGCGGGGAGCGGCGGGGGGAACCCAGGAGGAACGGAGGGGAGATCTCTCTCTCCCTCTCTCTCCCCCGCTCCCCCCTGCTTACTGCCGCAACTCACCTGTCACCCACGCCAGCAGCCGAACCTTTTCTTCCGAGCGGGCAGGTACCCGCTAAGGACAATGCTCGATCGAGTAATTGTCCTTAGCGAGTATGCTCGCTTATCTCTAGTCAGAACCAAACCGGAAGTAAAGGTTCAGATAACACAGGTCCGGATAAGGATTTTACCTCCCTAGACAACCTGTTTAAAGTACATTATGTCTCATGCAAGGGTGGAAATTCACTTAAAAAATACTTTCGAAATATAAGAAACTTTTTTTTCCCAGAGGAACTTTCAGAAAGCGACACACCAGCTGCAAACAACCAATATTTTTAGTACTTTAAAATTTTCCAAAACATTTGCTCATCTGTCTTTGTTCAGTGGTTTAAAAGAAATATGTTCCTGTCACTGCGCTTTGGGGGAGGCATGGAGAGAGGTTCCTTAAACAGCTATTTAGTGGCAGATTTGGATTGAACCTTCAATAAACAAAAATAGCTATCAGAGGAATTTAAAGGGGTTGTCAGGATTCTAGTAAATAAAGTTTAATAGACTTAATTATGTACAATTGTGTTCCAGGGCTGCGCCAATTCTTCTTTCTGGGACATGTTTCACTCCCTATAGTTACAGCTCTATATATTACATAGTAGGGGGGCAAATGCAGATTGCAATGCAATACTTTAGGAAAATATACTGGGTAAACTTCAGTAGTGGACTTGTTAATTGTTGGCTTCTGAGGGAGAGCCATGTACAATGGTAAGATAGATAGATATGAGAGAGATAGATAGATAGATAGATATGAGATAGATACGAAATCGATAGATATGAAATCGATAGATATGAGATAGATAGATAGATAGGAGATAGATATTACATAGATAGATAGATAAATAGATAGAAATGTAATAGATAGTTAGATATGAGATAGATAGATATTAGATAGATATATAGATAGATATGAGATAGATAGATATGAGATAGACAGATATGAGATAGATAGTTCGATATGAGATAGATAGATAGATAGATAGATAGATATGAGATAGATATGAGATAGATAGATATGAAATTGATAGATATGAAATCGATAGATATGAGATAGATGGATAGATAGATACATAGATAGATAGATAGATATGAGATAGATAGATAGATAGATAGATAGATACAAAATCGATAGATATGAAATCGATAGATATGAGATAGATAGATAGATAGATAGATAGATAGATAGATAGATAGATAGATAGGAGATACAGTAGATATTACATAGATAGATAGATAGATAGATAGATAGATAGATAGATAGATAGATAGATAGATATGTAATAGATAGTTAGATATGAGATAGATAGATAGATATTAGATAGATATATAGATAGATATGAGATAGATAGATAGATATGAGATAGACAGATATGAGATAGATAGTTCGATATGAGATAGATAGATATGAAATCGATAGATATGAAATCGATAGATATGAGATAGATAGATACATAGATACATAGATAGATAGGAGATAGATATTACATACATAGATAGATCGATATGTAATAGATAGTTAGATATGAGATAGATAGATATTAGATAGATATATAGATATATATGAGATAGATAGATAGATATGAGATAGATAGATATTAGATAGATAGATAGATATGAGATAGACAGATATGAGATAGATAGATAGATAGATATGTGATAGATAGATAGATAGATAGATAGATAGATAGATAGATAGATAGATAGATAGATAGATAGATAGATAGAAACCGTGTTTCCCCGAAAATAAGCCTTAGCTAAATTACATAAAAAACAAACAAACAATACATTACCTAGCAGCCGTGGTCCGTGCCCCGCCACTGTGCTTACTTGTAGTCCTCAACTACCGACAGAAAATCGCTTCCTGGTTCCGGGATGGATGGATGGATGAAGAAAATTTGGGGTAAATCTCAAAAAAGGAGGGAAAGAATGCCAGTAGTGCAGGATGCAAACTCCTTCAAACCTCCAGTCACTGTGGGATGATTCTGAAATCGAGCATATTTTTTTGCCGACCTGCACCACCGATGCTTTCCAGCTATTTTCAAGTTTCCACATTGTTATTTTAAGCGGCAGTGCAAAAACGACATCTCCCACAATGCCACATTCCAGTTTTTGAAGAATGTACATTCACGACTGTATGTCGTCAATACAAAATTTGAAGACACTGAGCATGTCTGACCAGTAAAACAGCAGTGCGTACAGGGTTATAGCCATTGTATACGAATGGAGAATTAAGCAGCAATATTACTACTGGGGCTACTATCTGGGTTATTACTACTGTGGCCGCTAACTGGGGTACTATTACTATTACCAACACTCGGCACAACTCACATTGCATAGCACATGAACACCCCACCCGTGTGCTATGCGCTGTGCGAGTCACGGCACATTACAAGTCCTGTGTTATGGGACACAGAAGGGTGTGGCTTAGCATAAAAGGGGTGCGGTCTGTCATAAAAATTTGCTGTGGTGTGTGCCTCTACATCTGGTCTTGCTCTCACTGTTCAAAAGTTGGGAGGTACAGCGTAACTATTGGAGGTGCAAAACTTGTAGTAGAACCTGTGCCCTGAAGAATGGAGGGACTGAAAAAAGGTATCTTCCCCCTAGGAAGAAACCATAATTACATGATGCATAATAATTGGGGAATCCTGCTCTAGATTTGATGTTGGAATCCAGGAGCTTCAAGTTATGCCCTGGGAACAATGAAGACAGGGCAGGCTTTTGGTTGATTTGCACTCTGTGCGTCACTCTCTATGAATCCCTCTACCCTTACAATGTACCATGCAGTAGCCAGATAACAGTATCCAATCAATAAACTTGAGAATGTAGGTACATCCTATGTACAGGTAGCTGAATTTTGATAGGTTTGTGCACCAAGTGTAAAATTGAGGGTTCAAGTTTCAATTTCCAAGACCACCAAGGCAAGTGAGCTCCATTCGGTACTGACAGGTGTGACCATGCAGATCACATATTCCTAAAGGTTACCCTTATTTGAAGGGGTTTTCCCAAAATCTAAAGTTTTCTCTTATCCACAGTATAGGAGATAACATTATGACCAGTGGGGGTTTCACTATTGCTCCTTGCTTTTCCCACCCACAGTGACATCAGACAGAATGCCACACTGGCCATGTATGCGTGGCCGCAACTGCATTCATTTCAACTGGGCTGATGGAAATTGCCTAGCGCTTGAAATCAGCTATCTCTGGCAGTCCCATTGAAAGTGAAAGGATTGGCACCACACATGCACCTCCGTCACTCCATTCAATCTCCTCCGCACTGCAGGGTGTGCAGTAAGCCCATAGTGAGGAACAGGGGAAACACAGGAACCCCCTTTCTCGGGAATGGTGAGGGTCTTAGCAGTGAGACCCCCACCAATCATAAAGTTATCCCCTATCCCGAGGATAGAGGATAACTTTAGATTTTGGAATACCCCTTCATCTTCCACAATGGACTATTGAGGAATTCGTAAACAGCCGTGTTGTTGCATATGGTTATATACGCCTGATAATATCAGGTGTTGGGAAGAAATTGCTGTTATTATAAGGAAGCGGGGTTAAACGTGTCGCACTTTGCAGTTATTTTTGTCCTAATGAAAGCTCCAAATTCTCCGATTTTCTGTGCTATAATAAGAAACGTTAATCCATTTTACAGACGTGCTGGCAAATTAAACACTTCGCACGCAGAACTGCTTCACAGGATGAGCCCAATTACAGGTCCCATGCTCTCCTCAGGTTCAGCAAATGAAGTCTGTCGAGATCACCAACACTTCAGAGATATTTGCTGTTAAAATATATTAGCAGCTTCATATCCTCGACCTGACCTCCAATGGGTCGTCACAGATAGGACTAAATATTCAGCGCTGCATCTCTCCCGAATGATTGAAGTGGATCAGCAGGAAGAGAACGATTATTAAAAGCTTTGACACGGTCCTATCATATTCTGTCACCCTTTATTGGCTGTCTGTTGGATAATGCCGGAAGAGAGATGAAGGTCTGTGTTGTATTTTGGATGGTAATATAGAAAATGCAAGACAAAATCACTGATGGTCTTTCTTAACCTAGGGTCATTCATGGACTCCCCCCAAATATCATACAATATGCCACTTATTACCAATGGCTAAGTCTGACATTTAAATAAATGCTATCAGTCCAAGTTTAAGAACAACAAGTTGGACATCGTCATAGGAGACAGCAGCGGAACTGCCATAGCTGGCTTCACTCCTATTGAAATTAATGGCAGCTGAAGTGGCTATTACACTTATGGCACACCTGGCTCCAACACTGGGGTCGGACATGGAAGTGTAATAGTCACTTCAGCTTCCATTCATTTGAATGGGAGTTAAGCCAGCTATGGCACTTCTGCTGCTGTCTCCTATGACAATGTCCGACCCGGCTGCACTGACAGCGAACTGAGGTGATCAGCTCATCACCATGGAACCTAAGCAGTGGGTCCCCGGTGATTGACTATTGATGACGTATTCTAAGCATAGTTCATCAATAATTTTTGCCCGAGAAACCTTTGGCGTTGCAAGATCTGCTTGCTCAGCACTTTCCATAATTCCCCTAGAATCCAATGGAGAAGGCCACTTGCAAGTGGATCCATCTCACCATTAACTTTTTTGGAGAGGGTTGCCTTCCTTGAATCAGTGAACGAGGGTTACAATACACTAGACTGTGTAACCTTTCTATTGCTAAGCCATGGCTATGGTCACAGAAGTGATCGATTTGGATGATAAGTTTTGGTAAACAACACCAATAGCTATTTTTAAATAGCTAGTTATACAAGTCCATTTCTACACTAAATTTGCATTTGTGATTAAAGTGGATTAGCTGGGGGGCAAAAATTTATCAAACCCAGGTCAGGTTTAGCACCTCCAATTGCAGTATGGTTCCAACACGAGATGCATGATGTGGACCTCTCATTGTTGGTGGTGTCATTGCAAGGGGTGGCTGACTGGCTCATTTCCATAACTAAACCAGTGCACTTCTCTGCCAGGACCGAAGCAGAGAGAGAGAAGGGGGCTGGTTTACTTACTGAAATTAGCCAGTCAATTGATCCCCTGTGATGACATCACCCCTAACGCGAGTCCAACTCCACATGTAGCCTCATTAAAGGTAATACCATCCATAACTTCTGGACTAGTGTGGTGCTGTTTTTGGAAGAAAGGTGACCCTGTTTTTTTTTTTTAAATCCTAGTCAAGTTTTTTAAGTAATTGTGGAAATTTGCTTGTGATGGTTTATGATGAGGGTATTTAGATTTCTTTTATGGGGCCTCCTTCTTCTGTACAACACAAAACACATATCAGTAGAATAACAGAAAGATACAAACTTCTGAATCAGTCTAAAACTTTTATTGAGGTCATATTGATGAGCTTTATTATGGAACATTATTTATGGAGCAAGAGGAGCCAGGTGATCTTTTTGTACAGAACAGTCTTGCTCAGCCATTTTTTAGCCTTTTTCAAAGTACAGGCTGCATTGTCAGCTTGTCAGATGCGGAAGATAGGTGAGTCAATCCATTCTGTCAGACATAAAAGTGCTGTGCAGTGACCTGAACATAATCTTCAAGTTGCCATCCGAGCACGGTGAGAGCACCATCACCTGATCTGACATACTGTACATGAAGACATTCTTGACTTGATATCACTCAGTCTCTTGAATGCTCTTTAGGTTACTTTGACTTTTTTATTACTTTTTGTCTTGTGAAAGTTTGTGATATTTTTTTTATAGAGTTTGAGACAACTTAAGCATTGAGATTTACCCAATATTCGGTCAAGTAATGATATTGGAAATGTACTTTAGCTTGTACCGTAGACAAGACTCTATCACAATGTATTTTATTCCACTGCCACAATCTTTGCCTCTGATATGGTATAAGACAGTACATTCAAACTTCCGGGTGCAGTAAGGGTGGTACTGTCTACTATTTGCTACTTCTTTGTATGGGTAGTTAAGCATTGGGAAGGGAATATTCTTATCAATGGGCTGCTGATCTCCATAGGAGCTGGCACTTGTATGTAGGACATCTTTAGTGTCGTCAGGAGGTCAATGATCTCCTCATCGAAAATGATTATGGTTTTATGGTTGTCTGATCCTGAGCAGAAAATGGAACAGAGCGGAACTGACAGCCCTTTCATAAGGTGCACACATACGCTAATTCTGGCTTTCTAATCCCTCCTCTCCTCCCTCAAGAGGAATTGAGAAGCAACTAGCTTTAAGTAGTGCGTTCTAGTTATACATGAACACAAAATGCCTTAATAGCTTCCACTGATTCCATGCACATATTCAGGACCTCAGAGGCTATATTTCTCCTCAAGCCGTATATGCTCAATAGCAATCCACAATTTTTTTGACAAAAATATACATAAGACCTAGAGCTTGAGGTCATAGGAGGGAAAGCATGGATTGTGGCAATTTTCAAATGATCAAGTTGCTTGAATTTAGCTAAGGGCTTAATCATATTTAAGTCATACTACAGACAGAGTAGAGGGGGGAGGCTCCTGCTGCAGCTTTTTGCTTCACAGTCAGACATAGGATAGTCCGGACCAGGGGGAACATGGCTGAGCTTCTGGGACATATAGAGAACATTTTTTAATATAGTGTATTTCTCACTTTCAATTATATCATGAGATGAAATAGGATTACAAGAGAATGATTTCAAAGGTCCTTTTATACAGGTAAATATTCTGTCTGTGATAACAATGACTAAGGGCCCTTTTAGATGGCACGATCTGCATGAGCAGTTGCGCTGGTGCCATCATTGCCAGCTTGTTCGCTCTTTTATAGCTTGTTTAGACACGCAAATTCATTGTCGACTTGGTCAACGATAAGCGCTCAATTCTCGCACAGTGTATCACATTCGCTATGTCAAGCGCTGAATGAGTGCTGTGCAAATGGAACCACAAGTGAACAACCCAATGAGGATTTTTATGCCTGTAGAAACTGAACGACGTACGAGAAGCCACCGATTCTCCTTCATCGTTCAGTTGTTGGCTCGCGTTTAGACTGAATGGTGCAGTTTTGCTTGGTCGGCATGGTCAGCGGATGAATGAGCATTTGCTTGTTCATTGGCTGATCGTTTGTCCTTTTACTCAGCCCGACTCTTGGGCAAACAAGAGTTTGTAAGAATGTTCAGGTCCAATAATCAACCCGTGTAAAAGGACCCTAAGGGGGTGTTTTACTGGGATTTTTCTTTGTACATTCTCGATGCTTGATGCCCCTTTAAGGCCAACTCTGATGAGAGGAACAGTATATATACAATGTAGTTAAAATTGGATGTTCTCGTGTTCTCTATAATTTGTGGATAGGCCCTTGGAATAATTTCCTAATTTTTGATCATCAGGCTTGTTCCTGAAAGCCTCTCCAAATGCAATCCTGGATATAAATGTTCAAATCTGCATTTGTGAAAACACAAACCTCTAGACCATGCATTAATAATGGTCGCATCCCTTGTAAAGGCCATAAAAATGCCTGAAATTAATCTAATGAGGGTAATCTGGGGGATAGTTACAATAGTTTATTATTTACATGTAATTGAAACATTTTCATCATTTAATTATCGTACATCATTACTAGACTTCTTCAAGACTAATTCATTATTAGGATCCTAAGAGCAGATATAAATAGTGTAAAGCAGCTAACTAGGCCTCCGTCATTAAGGATTTATTTGCCAGAATTACAGGAGATACTGAACGATCATACATTACGTTTTTTTGTTTATACAGAATGAACTCCGTGTGACTAGAACAGCGGCTGGAATTACACAACGCAGACATTACATCATGGCCTTAAAATGAATGTCTACCCTTGAATATCATGTGTATTTCTTAATTCTGTGCTGTGCTGATTAAAAGGGTTGTCCAAGACTTTTGCTGTTGACTCAAGATAAGTCATCAATAGTTGATTGACAAGGATTAGAGATGAGCGAGCATACTCGTCCGAGCTTGATGCTCGTTCGAGTATTAGGGTGCTCGAGGTGCTTGTTACTCGAGATGAGCACCACGCGGTACTCGTCTCGATTAAACGAGCATTGACCATTGAATTCAATGGAACCGGCAATACAACCGGCTCCATTGAAAGCAATGGGCTGCCGGCGAGCGCGGGATGAATTTTCGGGAAGGGCTTAAAAATATAAGCCCTTACCTGAAATTCATCCAGAAATGTGTAAAAAGAAAAAAAAATATATACTCACCTTGTCCCGGCAGACGGAGTTCAGCCGCGGCCAGCCGGCAGTTCTCCTGAACTGCTGTGAGTAGTATTCAGCAGCCGGGGATTTAAAATCCCCGCCTGCTGAATGAGCTGCCTCTGATTGATCACAGCCTCACCAATCAGAGGCAGCTCTCACTCACCCATTCATGAATTCATGAATGGGTGAGTGAGAGCTGCCTCTGATTGGTGAGGCTGTGACCAATCAGAGGCAGCTCATTCAGCAGGCGGGGATTTTAAATCCCCACTTGCTGAATACTACAGAAAGCAGTTCAGGAGAACTGCCGGCCAGACGCGGCTGAACTCTGGCTGCAGCGGAAAGGTGAGTAGACATTTTATTTTTACACATTTTAGGATGATTTTCAGGTAAGAGCTTATATTTTTAAGCCCTTCCCGAAAATTCATCCCGCACTCGCCAGCAGCCCATTGCTTTCAATGGAGCCGGCTGTATTGCCAGCTCCATTGAATTCAATGGGCTAACATCGTTCTTCTCTGCCACAGCTGTTACAGCTGTGGCAGAGGAGAACGATCTTTATGCTGACAGTGCGGGGGGGGGGGGGGGTCCTCACTCTTGCCACTATTGTGGCTTAATAGTGAGACCTCGGAGCCCGAAATGCAGCCCTGCATGTTGCTCCTCGCCTGCCCTATCCATTTCTGTGTTTTTTACATGACTTTGGTGATTTGCTAAGATTTTCACAAATGAAAACCTTAGCGGAGCACCAGTCATATACAAAAATGCTCGAGTCGCCCATTGACTTCAATGGGGTTCGTTACTCGAAACGAACTCTCGAGCATCACTGAAAGTTCGACTCGAGTAAAAAGCACTTGAGCATTTTGGTGCTCGCTCATCTCTAACAAGGATCCATTGCTCGGCATCCCGACTGCTCAGCTCGTCACCAGTCCGACCATCAATGTTGCTGGACGCACTTCAATTTTTAGAAACTAGCTGATTGTGTGGGTTTTCTAAAGCTGGACCTGTAGTGATCAGTTGATTGCCAAGTTGACTTTAATCTGAAGAAGATAGTTAATAAATGTGTGGATGAAAGTGGGTGTAGCCAACAAATTTCCAACAGATTTATTATTTTTTTAAGGTTTTATTTAACACGTCATAGACATGTCGGAAGTTGTAGTGGCAGTTTGGGTGTTAAAACAAAGAGGCAGAAGTACTCAGCAAGCAGTTGATAAACTCATAAACTTTGTATTGATCCCACCCACCGCTCTGAGGAAAATCCAAAAGACCCAATCATACATAGATCAAATGGGTGCCACAGCCCTTTGGGTGTAATTAGAGAGTGGAGTGTGGACTCAAACTTACTATTGAACCCATACATTGTTCCAAAGAGAACCAAAAAGAGCCTATGGAGCACAGAGCTCAGATGAACAATTTATGGGGTCTCAGCACTTGGACCCTCACTGATCAGAGCTGTTACATAGTCAAAAGTTTTTTGAAAGTTTAGTTATGCTTTGAAGACAGAAAATGATGAAAATTGTAGCATAAATCATTATTTTATTTATTGTCATTAAAATAGTCCAAAATGAGCCAAATTTCATAAAAGCAGTGCGCTTCTTCATAAATTTAATATTTTTTACTGCAACAACCTTCAGGTTAAGGGCTTATTCACAAGAGTGTATATCAGCCGCCGTTTTCACAGGAGTGTATATCAGCCGCCGTTTTCACGGCCGGCCGATATACGCTACCATCTGAGCTGTCTTCCTTTTCCTCCCTCTTAACAGCTCTCTGCCTCTCTCCTCCTCTCCGGCTGCTTACAATTGAAGGGGGCGGGGGCAGAGCTAAGTTCCCGCCCTCTGTTCGTAGCCAGCAATGGGAGGGGGCATATATCGGCCACCCCCTCCCATTGCAAACAGCCGGAGGGGAGAAGAGAAGCAGAGGGCTGGCGGGGGAGGTTAGGGGAGGGGGAAGACAGCTCAGATGGTAGCGTATATATAGGCTGGCCGTGAAAACGGCGGCTGATATACACTCCTGTGAAAAGCCCTATGGGTGACTTTGCATAAGTGTAAGCGTATTTGTGCACACCAGAATGAACGATGATTTTTTGTACATGCATCGGAGTATTTTACTGTAAGTTTTGCGTCCTAAAGGCATGTTCATTTGCGCACGGCAAACAAAGATGCACCGATTAAAATGGTTAATTACTTCCGGGTGTGTTCTGTTTCCTGTGCAATTACACAGAGTTTCACGCATTTACTTGCGTATTGTGTACACATCTGCACGCCCCCAATTGACTTCTCTGGGGACCTTTGGTGCGCAAATTCGCAGAAAAATAGAGCATGTTCTATTTTTCATTGCGTGACCGAAATGCACGTGCAAAATATGGTAATGTGAATGAACCCATTGAAATCAATGGGTTCTATTCTCTGTACAAATTTGCGCTGCAAATACATACGTAAATGCACCGGCATGAAGCCGGCCTAAGACTGATGTACGAAAAGCCAATCTTAATAAATCTCCAGTGTCTTAGATGTAACGCCAACGCCAGACCTGCAACGTCATGTGCCGTACTGCTGAGGTTGCTACATTAAATTTACTATACCAGATAGCACCCCCTTTAATCCTCCCTTCCTTCTTGTCTTTTTTTTTTTCCCCCAAGTTTCTTCTTAAATTTCTGTTTGAAAGTCTTTTCTTATGAGCAGGACTTAGAAGATTTGAAGGAAACACTTTTACATAATGATGCTAAAAATACCAAATTCATGAATAGTGATTTTTGTAAATGTCACATTTTTAGTATGGTAATTCATGATGTATAAATATGTATATATCGCACATTATATGGTACATTAGATATTGTCACATAGTAGGGACCTTAGGGGCATTTCGGTTTTAGCAAATACAGATGAAGCAGTGCTAACTCAAATGAGCATGCTGTGCTACACCGCTAATGTAGCGTGCCTATTTGCATGGCATAGTTGTCATACACTTTGCACTATAATAGCCCCACTACGTTAATAGCACAGCATGGTTTTATTTCTATAATAATATTATACAACTTTCCAATATATTTTCTGTATCTGTTTCTCACATATTTCAATACCTCTGCTTGCTGTCAGTGAATAGGAACTTTCATTGATTACTTCCAGGGAATAACAGTTTTGGTTATGTGATCATCACACAAGTGCCTACAGACACAACTCTGTTAGATGTACCATAATGTGCATCTCTGTGTCCAATACGTGACGGGAAAGATTTTTAATGAAAATATATACCTAGCCGGAGCTTCACAAATCAGCTGGTCATGTGGGGTTTCTGAAACTAGAGGCAAACTTTAACCCCTTTGCAACAGCTGCCATATGCGTACAGCAAAAGTTAGAAGGGAAAGTATAGATCAGGCTCAGGAACACTTGTATTCTACAAGTGATTGCAGGTTCAAGTTCCGCTAGGAGTTTTTAAAAAAGTTTATTGAAACTTGAAATAGGAAAAAAAAATAAATAAATAAAATAAAATAAATGTAAAAGCTATCAAAGTATTGAAGCAAATGGAACAAGCCTCTAGTACTTAGAATGGCCACTATAGAAAGTATGGCATTCTGCGTACTGACATGCTCGTGCTCACATGTAAACGCTGTAGCACTTGTATGATTGCTGCAGCCTCTTCAATCAATTGAGCAGCAGGGGTCCTACGCAGCAGAATATGACCGATTAAAAATTGATGGCCTATCCTGAGGACAGGCCATCAGTTTCTAAAGGCTGGATAACCCCATTAATATTAAGGCTCCATACAACACACATCTGCAGTATAGGCCATGTAAAAGAGCCCTTAGTCCCTTCTTCCTCGGTAACATACATACAAGCCTACTGCATACTCGGCGAGTGCCAGCTGTTTCTGGCAACTAACACCCACCATAAATTAATGTACTTGAAGCTAGCTGGCTACACTAGCGGTCCCCAAGATAGCTTTATCTCATAAAAAAGATCCGTATTATGTTCCATGAATTCCAATGTGCATAGGGCAGTTGCCAGTTAAACACAATAAAGAAGTGGTAATGCAAAAAGCACTAATCCTATAAAGCCCTAGCAGCTGAGTGGCCCTAAGTTGTAATGGAGACCCCACCCTGAAAAGAGAGACCCTGTCTGTCTCTAGTATAAGGACCCTAGCAAATGCTAGACTGTTACCTTCCTGTACTTTTCATCAAAGAATTGGCCCATCAGTGGAATAAATTGTAACACAAAATGCCAGGGGTTAAAAAACATGGATAAAAAATTAGACCCTGTTTATGGTAGCACATGCATGATCAAGTGCTTGAACGATATCAGTAAGTACAATGACAGTTGTGCCTGTATTTACCAGTGTTGGCCCCTACACAGAGGTGGGAGCATCAGCTTCTGCTCCGTACCCCTGTGTCTTGTGGTGCTGGCTCGGTGCCGATCAGCTGATTGTCATCATAATGGGTCATCAATACTATTTGCCTGGAAAACTGATTTGAGGGTATTGTATTAAGGATATAATGCTTTGCTGCTTCCCAAACTGGCAGGCAATGAGTTAATACAGTACATACTGGCCCGTTGTCCTCTACATTGGTACAGAGGAGGGTCTTCATATTTGTTCATATCTTTCAAAAGGGCTGGCTTTATATAACGATGCACTACAGAAAAGAATGTTTGAAATTCCCCCTGTGGCTCGCTGTACAAAAGGAGGCGCGGATGTCCCGGAAATAGGGATTGTGACAATGAATAGAAACACGGGGTCCCAATAGGCACAAGAGCAGAAGCCAGCAGGACGGAGAATTACTGATTGTCTAACAGATGTTTGCTTCCACTGATCTCGTCTCGCTCTGTGTCCTGTCTCTCAGCAATGGAGAATGGTCTTTGATCACTTTATAGTTCCCCTACAATTACAACAAGTTCAGCCACCAGAACAAACATTTCCATTTAACTATCAAAGTCATTAAAATAAACGTTCCCCACTTTTTTTTGTCTCTGTATTAGTGTATGGTCCTGTATCGCCTGATCTCCTGGATGGAGTCTAACATCAGTCTGATCACAGAACTACGGGGCAAAACCCTGAGGATAGAGAGCAATGGGCGGGAAGTTCAAGGTTAAATGGGACTGACAGCTCCAAGATTAACCCCTTAAGGGTGCAGCCCCTTTTTTGTTTTCGATACTTGGTTTCACCTCCCCACTTTCAAAAAATCACAGCTCTTATCTGCAGCTATCGGAGGACTTGCTTTGGGGGCCGAGTTGTATTTTTCAGTGGTACTACATAATATACCATATAATGTACTGGAAAACTTTTCAAAAATTTTTAACTGGAGTGAAATGGAAAAAAACACAATTTCACCATCTTTGTGGGGTGTGGGGAGGGGGATGTTGTTTTTTTGTTTGTTTTGATTTTTTATACTCTTTTTTTACTCTTAGTATTCTTTTTTTATGATAATGAAAAGTGTTTACACTTATTTCTACTTTTTTTTGTTCCTATAGGGAACTTGAATTCGCAATTGTTTGATCACTTTTTACCATACACTGCCATACTTGCAATATTTCAGAATTTCAGTGTAGGGTATTTATGCATGCATTCCATTAAGACAGGCCTCAGGCCCAACATAATATGCAGAAATACATGACAGCTCTGGGGGCCTTCAGAAGGTCCTAGGTTGTCATGACAACCAAAATGGCACCTCATAATCTGATCAGAGGGGGCCATGGCAAATGCTGTTGCCATAATTGACAGTGGAATTTAAAGGGTTAACAGCTGCAATCAGCGTGAACTCTGATGGTGGCTGTTGAGCACAAGTTTCAGCTGTCAAAGACTCCCAGACGTAGTCGATACAAACCCCACTGCGGGAGGGCATATATATACGCCCTTTAGCGTCGAGGGCTTGATGTGTTTGTCTCATATAGATTAACTTTTTTCTATCCTTACCTTTAGGGCATTTGTAGGAAACAGAGGTTTGTCCCAAAATTCGAGCAGAGATACAACCATAAGATAGACTCTTACACCCAAAGACTACAGTTGTCCATTAAAATCAATGAATGGCCACTAACATCAGTGGGTGCATTAACCCCTTAGTGATGGCGCTATCGTAAAACTACGTCCTGCAACATGGAGGGAGGTAGCGCCGCTATCTCCCTCCATACAGCGCGGGCGTCAGCTGTTTATCAGCCGTTCGGCCGATCACAGCTATTAATCCTTTAAATGCCGCTGTCAATTCTGACAGCGGCATTTAAATCCCCCGAACGCTGTTTGGGGGTCCCGCACGCCCCCCCTCCGGCGGTGAGATCGGGGGAGCCGTGCAGGTGTAATAAAAATAAAAATACAAGTACTACAGCAAAAAAAAAAACTATATAAGTTTGGTATCGTAGTAATTGTACTGACCCATAGAATAAAAATATCAGGTCGTTTTTGTTGCAGTTTGTGCGTCGTAGAAACAGGACGCACCGAAAGATGGTGGAATGTCGTTTTTTTTTCCCATTTCTCCCTGCTAAGAATTTTTTAAAAGTTTTTCAGTACATTATATGGTACAATAAATAGTGCCATTGAAAAATACAACTTGTCTCGCAAAAAACAAGCCCTCATACAGCGACATCGATGGATAAATGGAGCTACGATTTTTTTAAAGGAAGTAGGAAAAAACAAAAATGGAAAAAAGCAAAAAAGCTCCGTCACTAAGGGGTTAAAATACGTCAGTATTCAATACTAGGAAGTAAAGGGTAGAAAATAGAGATGAGCGAGCGTACTCGCTAAGGCAAACTACTCGAGCGAGTAGTGCCTTATACGAGTAGCTGCCCGCTCGTCTCTAAAGATTCCGGTACTGGCGGGGAGCGGCGGGGGCGAGTGGGGAGGAACGGGGGGAGATCTCTCTCTCCCTCTCTCCCCCCCAGCTCACCGCCGCAACTCACCGCTCACCCCTGCGGGCATCCGAATCTTTAGAGACGAGCGGGCAGGTACTCGCATAAGGCACTACTCGCTCAGGTAGTTTGCCTTAGCGAGTACGCTCGTTCATCTCTAGTAGAAAACTAATGTTTTGTGCGGATCTGTTCAAGGCAAAATGGTCAGGTTAGATGATGTAGGACTTGTAGAGAATGGGCCAGAGTCCTTCTAGGATAGTGTCTACTAGTGATGAGCAATTAATTGGATAATGGACTTGTGTTGGTATTGGGTTGATTTTCCAAAAAATCATCGTGAATCGAGACGGCAGATTCCACCTCCCATTAAAGTCAATGGGAAAAAAAATTCAATGGTTGCACCATTTTGCTCTCCAGAAATTTCCCAATGCAGCTAAAGTACCCCAAATGGCATGCGAATACAGCCCGCATGTGGGGTACACTGTGCTCTGCCCCAAAATTGGTACAAATAATGTACAGTGTTGTAGGGGTCACTCCAAACAAAAGAAGGCCCACATCGGGTCTCCTATACCAAAAATTGTGCAAAGGAGACAGCAGGTGTGCACTTGCTTTTAAAAACAAGGTCATAAATTTTGCAAGGAAAAATTCTGCTAGGTTAACACAACACTCAAGCACAGGCTTGCTCCAAGGAACAGCTATAGACCTACCCAAAATGTTGCTATGCAAAACAACAGTTTGTGCAGCTCGTTTTAAAAGTAATGTCATAATGTTTGGAAATATTCTAGCAGCTGAGCAGAACAACCAAGCATAGGCCTTCTCCAAGGAAAAGCCGTAGAGTACATGTCATAGTAACAACCACATGAATGGTAGCACTCAAGGTTTCCAAGCAGAAAATTGCCTATAGCATCACACTGCCTCTTCCGGCTTGTCTTCTACTCATTCTGATACCATCTCTTCTCCAACTAAGTGACTAACATGTAGCTGGCTACTCATGTGATGAAAAAGAGATCATGATTCATCAGAACAGGTCATCTTCTTGCATTGCTCCATATCCAGTTCTTATGACCTTGTGCCCATCGTAGGCACTTTTGGTGATGGACAGAGGTCAATGTTGGCAGTCTGACGTTGTGCTTCAATAGCTCTTCTGTGGGATCAGATCAGAGGGGCAGCCATCACTCCTCATAAATGAGCCTTGACATGCCTGCTGTTTTAGGCATGCTCTGACCCATTTGTCCAGTCATCACAATTTGGCCCGTGTCACGGATGCTCAGATACACTTGCCCAATTTTCCTGCTTCCAACACATCAACTTGCTAATACTGGATAATCAACCTCATGACAGGGGCCAATGTAACAAGATAATCAATACTGCATACAGTACTTCATCGGTCAGTGGTTTTAATTTTAGGACTGATCAGTGTATATGCTGTAATATTTTCCAAAATATTAAATTATCACATTATTTTAAAAGATTTGATCTGGTTTTAGTAATAAATGGATTCCACATGAAGATGTGAGCTGATATATTTACACCACGTTGTGTTTTCTTGTAGAGTATCTGGAAGTTGCAGTTGCTTGTGTGATAGGAGAAAGGTTTAAAGTTCTTCTGAATGACCGGATTATTATTATTACCCGGGATCCCAGAATGTCAGTAACAGGATTGTTTATACAGGCCATACTATGTAATCCAATCAGGGGAATGTGAATGAACTGGGACTCAGATTCTGGTGAACTCAGACTAAAAGGGACAACAAATATGGGTTTTAGATGTTTACGTTTATTTATTCTGTAAGGGCATGTTCACACCAAGGAGGTATGGCAGATTCTTATATGATTTTTCTGACATAGAAGGACTGTTGTATAAGGACTTTTATAGGGACTGTTGTATAGAGACTTTTGCATAGAGACTATTGCATATGGATTGTTGTATAAGGACTGTTGTATAAGGACTTTTATAGGGACTCTTGTATAGACACTGTTGCATAGACTATTGTAAATGGATTGCTGTATACAGATTATTGTATAAGGACTGTTGTATAGAGACTATTGTATCTGGATTGTTGTATAGAGACTGTTGTATTGGGACTGTTGTATAAGGACTTTTATGGAGACTGATGTATAAAGACTATTGAATTGGGGTTGTTGCATAGGGGCTGTTTTATAGGGATTGTTGTATAAGGGCTTTCGCAAAGGGTGTGTTGTATAGGGAGTGTTGTATAGGGACGAGTGTATAGAGAACATTGTATAAGGACTGTTTAGGGACTGTTGTATAAGAACTGTTGTATGAGTACTGTTGTATAGAGACTATTGTATAAGGACTGTTATATAAGGACTGTTGTATAAAGACTATAAGGGCTGTTGTAAAGGGACTGTTGTATAGTGACTGCTATATATGAACTGTTGTATAGAGAATACTGAATAAGGACTGTTGTATAGCAAATGTTGCACTACCTTGCAGAAACCTCCATAGGAGTCTACAGCAGTGTCGTACATAATCTGTATGGATTTCTAACACTGACATCAGCAGGTATTGAGTTTGAGGCAACCTAAATTGCCTGAAAGTCTAACTTTAATACAGATGAATGTGAAGTCTTGTGACTTTTTACATACACATATAAGACTGCCTGCTTCTAGCTATGATCCCATAATTTAAAGGGAAAGTGCTGAGGAATATAGTTTCCAATGCAAATTCTCACTTTATCACATCTAATCATGAAACCATGTCTGATGTCACTGCTGTAGGTTTCTAAATAATTAAAGATCATGAAGAATGCACCCGATGATAGCATGGCAATAATCCAGAAACTAACTGGGTGGCAACCATAAATCTGCTTGTAGGTGTATTCTGCTGTTATCATTAAATCTTGAAGATAATACTGTATATTTCTATTGCATACCAGTCATTTCTTCTCATCTGTGCAGTGAGCTGGTGTCTGGGTCAAGTATTGGGTCAGTTTTTCGGCACTTTGGCGTCAGGAGGCACTCAGGAAACAGCGTGGCAGCATCTGATTCTGAGGTTTTGCAAGTGCTGGTAAACAGTGCAGGCACAGTATTCTTAAGAAATGGGAACCTCCGGGTGAAACTGTGGTTATATAGCTTACCTAGGCCCTGGCCTGCTGCTTAGCATGCAAAAGAAGGTTCAACTCCAGACAGGTTAGGCTTCCTTAGACCTCATGTCCATGGCACGTGCGGATTCTGAACGCTGATTTCTGCAGCGGAAGACCTGCGTGTCAGGGTGGAAATTATTCTTAAATAACGTTTGCAATTTTTTTTTCCGTGTGGATGTACACGAATGCACTGCGGATCGTCCGCGCGGAAAAAAAATCGCAAGCCTAAAGTGCATGCCTATTTCCTCCTCCCCACCCCCCTGCTTGGTCTCTGAGCAACCACAGAGGTATCTGCATACAAATCCACAATCGCAGAATCCACAGTGAGGGCGCCTACCCACTGGCGTTTGCGATTTTCGTGCGTGAAAAACGCAGCGTTTTCCGCGCGTTTTTGGCGGTGTTTTTCGCGGCTTTTTTGCGCCTTTTCCGTTAATTTCCATTGACATTCATTGGTACATTAAGAGAAAAATAAGGACACATATGCAACTGACAATTCCTATGTTAAAAATTGCAACAGACCGAAAAAAAAAAACGCAAGTGGACAGGAACACATTCTATCCTAATTGCTCTTCAGAAAAAACGCAAAACGCAAAGGAAAAAAAATCGCAAGTGGGTAGGCGCCCTTAGGGTGACTACCCACTAGTGGTTTTTTTCACTGCGAAATTCGCAGCGTTTTTTTTTTCTGCAGGGGTCTATGGGACTTGTAATGTTAAAATCGCGATCGCGATTTTAGCTTTACATGTCCCATAGACCAAAGACCCCTGCAGAAAAAAAAAACCGCTGCGAATTTCGCAGTAAAAAAAACGCTAGTGGGTAGTCACCCTAAAATGGAGCATGCAACGATTTTTTTTCCGCTTGTGGCATCCGGAAATCAAATCTGCAGGTGTTAATTGAAGTGCAGATACCCTGTGCTTCCTTTTGGGTGGCTTGAACTGCGAATCATCCGCACAGATTTCTCACGTGGATTCCGCAATTCAAATCCGGCTGTGGACATTGGGCCTTAGGGGTACTCTGAAGGAGATTGCCAATCCTAGGGTACAATGGTAATCAGCAGCGCTCGCTCCATACGAGGCATTGCCTAAACACCGAGCATGCAAGAATTGGACAGACCCCACTCTCACAGTTATCCTCCAGTGACTCACTACAACTTTTTTCCCCGCCTTTCTGGTCCACGGAACTTCAGACCAATCCCTTTGCTCCAGCTCCTCCTAAATTTCAGCAAAGTGACAGTCATACTATTTATTTCTACATCTGTAACTATAGTTTCTATATGATCAGTCCACTCTCCCAAATTTGATTCCTGGACAAGACAACGTAGGGCATGTTGCTACTGGAGCTATTGCCTACAGATAGTGACTTGACCCCTGAACCACTATAGTAGGGGAGGACTTTTCAATTACCATTCAGTTCCTGTAGTTCTGCTGTAGGCTGGTGAGTAAAAATGTTACATTTACATTTGTTCTGCAACTTGTGATTATCCAGTAAAGCATACTATGCCGCAGGCAGGTTATTCTTCTAAATTGTGTTGTCTCTGATCTCCATATTTGCCTGAAGATAACTCCATGGCTCCATTCTATAATGTCATTGCGCATATCAGTCAACCCAGGTCCAGCTTCCATACCCTACATATTCTACTCTAAAACTGAACCCCTGAAAATTCTTTTAGAATCTTGTATAGATTGGACATGCGTTAAGAAGTTTTTCTATTATTAGGCACACCCCAAGTTCTAATCCCGCAGCTTTATTATTGGAGATGGGCATATTGAATTAATTGTTGCACCTTCTGCACAGAACACTTTTTATATTCTACAATGTCTGTCTCTGACCTCTGGCATTTTCCCCTCCTCTTTCAAACATGCCATCATATCCCCGCTGCTAAAGAAACTGACTCTTGACTTGACTGATGCTGCCAACTATTAACCCATCTCCAACCTCCCCTTCATCTCCAAACTACTAGAATGCCTGGTTTACGCCTGCCTTATAAGCTATCTATCAGAGAACTCTCTTTTTGACCCCCTACAGTCCAGCTTCCGCCCCTACACTCAACAGAAACACCCCTTACAAAGGTGTCAAACGACCGCCTGACAGCAAAATCGAGAGGCGATTACTTCCTACTCGATCTCTCTGGAGCATTTGACACTGTTGACCACAAACTCCCCCTTAGTATGCTTTGCTCCATTGGCCTAAAGGACACTGCTCTCTCTTGACCGCTTATTCAGTGTCTCCGTTTCTGTCTCCACCTCCCCTCCTCTTTCCCTTGCTGTTAGGGTACCCCAGGGCTCGGTCCTTGGCCCCCTCTTTTTCTCCATCTACACAGTCCCTATTGGACAAGCCATCAGATTTGGCCTCCAATACCACCTCTATGCTGACGACACCCAGTTATACACCTCTTAACATGACATCTCTGCACCTTTTCTCCAAAACATCACTGACAGTCTGTCCGCTGTCTCTAACACTATGTCCTCTCTCCACCTGTAACTGACCTCCGACCTCTACTAACCGACCTCATCCTGACATCTCCATCTCAGTGTGTGGCGCCACCATAAATCTCAGACAGCAAGCTCGCTGTCTTGAGGTTATATTTGACCCTGATCTTTCCTTTACTCTCTACATCCAAACTCTGGCCCAAACATGTCAGCTACACCTCAAGAACATCACAAGAATCTGCCCTTTTCTCATCGTGGACATGCTAAAACGCTTACTGTTGCCTTCATCCACTCTCAGCTCGATTATTGCAACTCGTTGCTGATCGGCCTCCCCTGCACCAGACTCTCCTCTCTCCAATCCATCCTGAATATGGCAGCCAGGCTCATCTTCCTGTCCAGCCGCTACTCGGACGCCTCTGCCCTGTGCCGGTCACTGCCCTGGCTGCCCATTAAATACAGAATTCAATTTAAACTCATTACCTTAATTTGTAAAGCTTTCCATAGCATAGCGCCACCCTACATTGCCTCCCTCATCTCAATCCACCACCCAGCCGGGTCCCTCCGCTCCGCTAACGAAATCAGACTGAGTGCCCCTTTAATTCTAACCACATATTCCCCTAAGACTTCTCCAGAGCAGCACCAGTCCTCTGGAATGCGCTACCCCAAACTATCTGGGCAATCCCTGACTCACAAAACTTTAGGCATGCCCTAAAACCACACCTCTTCAGGGATGCATACCACATCGCCTAAACCAAACCCCTCTGTACTCCGCCTGATAACATGCTTCCTGTCCTAGTGACTGCAACCTCTGCTAGCCACCATCAACTGCCCCTTGCAGTCATACCGATTCAGCCACCACACGGCTTAATCTGACTATTGTCTGTGTGTATAACATCCCTCACTCTCCACCTCGCCATACCATGCACATCTCCAGCCCCTTTATTTTCTGCATCATTCCATTAACTGTAGTATGTAAGCTCGTTGGAGCAGGACCCTCACCCCTACTGTTTCCATCAACTGATTACTACATGTAACCGTGGTTTTTGTATTTTTGTCTTTCTGTATCCTCCTGTTTTTCTAAGCGCTGCGGAATATGTTGGCGCTATATAAATAAAGATTATTATTATTAATGTCTTGTGTTTAAAAGGTTTTTCTGGACATTTTCTATTGATGACTTATCTTCAGGATAGGATATTGATAGTTGATTGGTGGGGGTCCGCTGCCCAGGTTCCCCACTGATCAGCTGATCCTGGGGCCTGCTGTCCGTGCAACCAAGCCAGCTGTCTACACTTGGGTTGGAGCTAGAAGTGTAATAGTAGGTTTTGCTCCCATTGATTTCAATGGGAGCTACTCATTAACATTTTGCTGAAAATTACTGCCGTGTTAGAGGCAGGGAGTGCTGACTGCTCGAGTGTCTGCAGAGAGAATATTGTGGCAAACATATCATGTTTTGTATAAAAGTCACAATTTTGATGCACATACCAAAATTATGTCTTTTTCAAATTTAACGCCAGGTCTCGGCACGTATTCAAATAGTGGGTGTGGTCTAACATTGTTGGGTGGAACAGTGTATGTTTTGTCACATTTACTATAATTTATGCCAGAAACCCGTGTAGATTATAGCTGAAGCCCATACCAATTCAGAGCTGGCGTATGTTTCAAACTGGCACACCGAAGTGCTGCCGGATACAACTTATGTATTAAGAGGCACAAGCCTACATTTTTCACAATTAGCCCTAAATTTTTCACCATAAGCCACATTCTATAGTATATTAAGGCTGCAGATAATCTGCCTGTGCTAATGAGCGCTGACCGAGCATGAGCATTTTGATGAGTGCTGTGGGGCTTGCCACTCAGTAACCCCAGTGATGAGTTGGTTGCATGGCCCTCTGTGAGTGCAGCAGGCCAGTCGGGCATCATAGGGAACGGCAGTGGAAGTGCCCTAGTTGGCTTCACTGCCATTAAAATCAATGGGAGCTGAAGCGACTATTACACTTCCGCGCCCTTGCCCGGAGTATAATAGCTGTTCAGCTCCCATTGATTTCAAATGGAATTCCACCAGTTAGAGCACTTCCGCTGCCCTCCCCTATGACGCACCTTTGATCTTCTGTACTGACAGTGCAATCAGCTCATCAGCGGGTCTTCGGTAGTTTAATATTGATGGCCTATCCTGTGCATAGGCATCAATAGTTTTTACCTAGAAAACCCCTTTAAGGGTGCTTTCACATGGGATAGAATATGACGCAGGATGCTGTAGAATTTTTTGTCATGCAGAAAAATCTGCACTAAAATCCGTAGGTCTAACCTGTGGATTCTGATGCGGAATTGTTCTTCATCAAAATCCACATTTTGACCAGTGGATTTTGACAGTGGAATATTTTGCAGCGCCCTGCAGAATATTCTTTGTAAAGGCACCCTCTTACAATGGTTAGCTCCAATAATTGTCTTGCCTAATATCTTCATCATTCTGTAGTATACACACACGTTGCTGCTAATTCTGCATTTATCCAACTGTTGCCAAACGGAGTCAGATTACTGATATTCCTCCTGCAAATAAGCATTGAACCCTAATTTGTGAATTTAGATAAATGTGCTTCTTTTCCTGCATAATAAGTTTAATTTGTTGCCAATGCAGAATGCTGAAATCTATGAAGTGCGAAATGAGATTTCATTTATTCTACAAAGAGCCCTATACATAGAAAATGACACAGGCCCCTTGTGCTTTTTTTAAATAGGCTTTCTAATTTTGTTTCCAAGAAAATCCCATTATAGTATGTTTACTTTTACATTAATTAAATCTACAAAAGGCTAGTAATATTTAGACTGCTAAGTGCTTGTGCCTTTAATTAAAAGGCCAGTGTTCTGTGAGAGATACATGAGGTCGAGGCCATTGTAATAATTAGCTTTGGGGTTAATTTGTGTAGTAACAATCCTGAAATGTTATTGCTTTGCACATGAGCCAGATACTGGTAGCCCAATACATTTTTTTAAAGGTTCATGGATAAAGTGTCAATATTTTGATATATGCCATATATGAACTCATTATTATACCACTAGGCCAAAAAATGCCCTCCAATTACAAAAGCATAAGATAAGGTTATCTGAGAGTAGGAAAAAGGAATACCGCTTTAATTCCATCAGCAGTTAAAAAATATATGCAATCAAAGTGGGAGGAGCAAATTTTTGCTAAAGCCAGGCACACACCTAGTTTAGGCAGTGCACAGTATACAGTAAAGTTACTTGTTTGAAGTTAAGTTGTTCACTACACTTAACTTTCCTGCCATTGTCCAAGGCCTAGGGAAGGGAGTTATTGAGGCCTCCTTTTGAGTAGTAGAATAATAAAAGCTAGACTGAGCTATCTTCTACTACCTGTTAGGCCTATATTAGGGTAGCATTTCTGGTGAGAAGGTTCCCTAAAAGAAGATGAAGACTTCAGAGCTGTGAGGGCATTTCATAGTGCAGCACAGAGGCCGAGGACAGAACAACAGGGAATCAGCCACCACCAGACTAAGATGTCTATGTAAAGTTGTTTCTGCTTATCAAGTAATGTGCCCTCATCTGTATCCCCTTAAAGCTGCAAGCCGTACATTTATCTCCTGCAGCATTGGGGTATGTACGAAGAGAGATCATGCGGCGATCAATCTCCATATAACGTGGGCTGTTTCTTACAGCCGACACCCACTGGCAACAGCTCCGATAAGCCATGTGGCTCATCAGAGCTGTTAAACCTTAAAATGCCACTGTCAATTCTGACAGCGGCATTTAAATCCCGCAACAATGTTCAGGGGTCCCGTACCCCCCCCCCCATGATGAGATCACAGGGAGCCGTGTGGGTGTCATGGCAACCAGGGGCCTTCTGAAAGGCCCCAGGGCTGTCTTGGCTGTATGACTATCAAGCCATGTCTGTGGGGTGGTTTGATAGACCGCCTGCCCAATCGCAGTATGAAGTAATTCTGTGGCATTACATAATACTGCAGGAGCAATCAAAGTATCACAAGTTGTTGTCCCCTGTGGGGACTAAAAAAAGAAAGTAAAAGTAAGAACAATAAAGTTTTACTAATTCTGAAAAAATTTTTTTATAAAAGTTAAATAAAAGAAAAACTTTTGCCATATTTATAATAAAAGAATCAAAATAATAAAACAAAAATACAGATTTGGTATCGTAAAAGATCTATCAAAGTAACGCATTATTTACCCCGCACGATGAAATGCACTTTCTGATTGGTCCCGCTGAGCCAATGAGAGGCAGCAGTCACTCACCCATTCATAAATTCATGAATGGGTGTGTGAGTGAGATCTGCCTCTGATTGGTCAGGCTGTGACCAATCAGAGGCAGCTCATTCAGCAGGCGGGGATTTTAAATCCCCGGCTGCTGAATACTACTCACAGCTGTGGAGAGCAGTTCAGGAGGACTGCCGCCGGCCGCGCTGAACTCTGTCTGCCGGGACCAGGTGAGTATATGTTTTTTTTTTTTTTTTTACACGTTTCTGGATGAATTGCAGGGAAGCGCTTCTATATTTAAGCCCTTCCCGACAATTCATCCCACGATCGCCGGCAGCCCATTGCTTTCAATGGAGTCGGCTGTATTGCTGGCTCCATTGAATTCAATGGGCTAACATCGTTCTGCCGGGACAAGGTGAGTATATTTTCTTTTTATTTTTACACATTTCTGGATGAATTGCAGGGAAGGGCTTATATATTTAAGCCCTTCCCGACAATTCATCCCGCGATGGCCGGCAGCCCATTGCTTTCAATGGAGCTGGCTGTATTGCCGGCTCCATTGAATTCAATGGGCTAACATCGTTCTTCTCTGCCACAGCTGTAACAGCTGTGGCAGAGGAGAACGATCTTTATGCTGACAGTGCGGGGAGGGGGGGGTCTCACTCTTGCCACTATTGTGGCTTAATAGTGGGACCTGGGAACTTGAGATGCAGCCCAACATGTAGCCCCTCGCCTGCCCTATCCGTTTCTGTGTCGTTCCCATCACTTTCTTGAATTTCCCAGGTTTTCACAAATGAAAACCTTAGCGAGCATCGGCGATATACAAAAATGCTCAAGTCGCCCATTGACTTCAATTGGGTTCGTTACTTAAAACGAACTCTCGAGCATCACTGAAAGTTCGACTCGAGTAACGAGCACTCGAGCATTTTGGTGCTCGCTTATCTCTAGTCATATGTATTCCAAAATAGTACCAATGCAAACTACAGGACATCTCGCAAAAACTGAGCCCTCACACAACTACATTGATGGAAAAATAAAAAGGTTATTGCATTCAGAATATGGTGGCAGAAAGTAATTAAAAAAAATTAAATACCTTTGTAAAAAAATAAAAGTAGTGCAGTCAAAAAAAATATATAAGTTTGGTATCGTAGTAATTGTTCTGACTCATAGAATAAAGTTATCATGTAATTTTTTTTTTTCTTTCGTTTTACTCCACTTTTCAGTACATTATATGGTACATTAAATAGTACTATTGAAAAAAAACAACTCGTCCCGCAAAAAACAAGCCCTCATGCAGCGACGTCGTTAGATAAATAAAGGAGTTACATTTTTTTTAAAGGGGGAGAAAAAACTAAAAAAGGAAAAGAAATGGATGTTAAACCATAATGCTTGGTGGACGGGTGACCATGAGTTTAACCCTACTCTTCTGATGCTCTGGATTGTTTTGGGGTTGCACACTGCGAGCAGAGACCAGCCCAGTGCACAAAACTATCACTCCTTCTTTATATTGTGTGACTGACTAGTTCGAAGAGTGACACACTATAATGGCTAAGGTGGAGGGGAACATCAGCCAGCACGAGTGACTGCCGAACACCGGCCCTTCCCTCAGTTGGCCCCATCCCCATTGACCACAGATAGATGCTATTTTGAGTTCTTCTAATGCATCTCCTTCTTCATATATTACACAGTGCAGTACAGTAATAACTTCAGAAATCTCTTTACATACTGCTGGTGGATCAATTTGACTTTACCTCGCAGTCCCATCTAAAAATAGTCACAGGTCAAAATCCTCATATAAACACAATGACTTTTGTTCCTCACAACAGAACATCTAATACAAGAAATCGGCTCCAAACTCACCTCCTTCCAGGGTCATTATATGTTGGTGCCCTCATTTCTGACACCTCTGAATGGTTTATCTGCAATGCGGTGTCACTTCTCTATACACTGTGGATTGCTGTTTCAGGAACGCTATCTTTTCTCCTTAGGGAGAGCACCTAGAAGGTAAGTGGGACTAGAGACTTATAAGGCCATTCATGCTCCTCTGGGTAATATGCAAATAAGGGAGATGGAGGTATTGTTCCATCGCCCTTATTTGCAGTTCTCTTTGTGTTCTACAGTCATTTAGAATTCCAGTAAATAAGGAACAAATCCTTCTGTGTACTATAATCAGCAATCTGCTGAAGTTGGAAAATCTATTGTCTCCCGTTATGTCTGTCCTACATAATTCATTCCAATACAATTCAATATGTAGAATTTCCATCAAAGAAAGTGTTCATAGCCTTTTACATCTGAATATTAGCAACATACAGTCATCTAGCAATACTGTGGATATATAGGTGCAGGCGAACTCAATCCCCAATCCTCGGTGGGCCAAACAGTGCTATCATCAGTATTAGGGGTATTGCTCCTTATAGGACAGCAAGGTGTCCCACCGGACAGAGCTAGGGTGAGTTCTGATAGAAGTGTGCACACTCAGGATCTTGGTGACAAGCCGCACATTTTTGCCTTGTTTTTTGCCGTGGATCCGCAGAAGGAGTTAGCCCTGTCAATAGGCAAAATCCGCATTCTTATGCGATTTTGCACGGCTCTGTGAATAAACGCGTCAGAATTCTGCACATGAATTTTGCCCATTAGCAAGGCTAAATCCATGTGCGTATCCACAGCAAAATCCCTGGCAGAACAGCCGCACATTTCTCCTGTGGTTTTACATGCGAATTCCATGTGAAAATTTCTGCAATGAAATCAGTCGTGTGAACATACCCTCAACCTTTTGCAATCCAATTTTGGATTCAGGGTTTCCTAGGGGGCTTTCTCTTTCTGCCATTCTACAATGGCGCCATCTGCTGGCTAGATCCAGTACTGCGGTATGTGACATGCTGGAGAGGCCCCTGACAACAGAGCATCCAGTAATCTACAGTAAGAATACCCTGCTGGACGTTTTCCTGACATTGGAACTGTACAGCCTTCAATCAGAATGTCTTTAGACGTCAGACAGTGGATTGGAAAGGGTTAAAGGTTTTGGATTTTCTGCAACCGAATATTCATGACCAAACCTGTCAAATTCTACAACAAATTCTACATCAAATTCGTCAGTGCAAAATATGCCATTGGTGCAGATTTTAAGACACGTCCTCAGAAAGCTTCATGTCTTCAAATGACAGGATTAAATCTGCTGCAGATCCAAGTCAAAAAACAGGTCAAAGTCTGCACCATTCAGACCAAAATCCAAAACACAAAAGATGGCATTGGTGCAAATTTTATGTGCATCTGCAGCAAATTTCACCCTTTCAATTGATGGTCCGCACAAAAAAGTGTGAACATACCTTTATGCTCCCAACATCCATGCAGTGCCTTCTCCTGTGGTGCTTTCCATAAGGAAAAACGTTACCCCCAACTCATGTTAACTAAGAAGTATATACTGTATGTGATTTCTCTACTGTATGGTTCCAGTAAATGATCCAATGACAAACCAGGCGGTCATTTGCTCCTTGCTTTTCTTGCTGGTTCTAGTCTCTTGGTATCCTTGACCTTAGCTGACCTCGTTAATGGACAATTCAGATGAAACATAACTACTGAATTCCAGCTTTACTACTTAGCTCATCATGACAGAGACAATGCTGTGTGTTTAAAAAATTACTTTTTCCATTTTTCCAATTAATCCCCTAGAAACTTGTCAGCTTGAACATGCTGTCTAATCTGCAGGCATCATGGTATAGAGCAGGAGGAGCTGAGCAGATGGATATATAGTTTTGTGGAGAAAGATTCAGTAGAACTTCTATTTTGTTCATTTATATTTCTGTACATTCTGAGCTGAACAGTCCAATGGGCGGTCCTATCAGTGATTGACAGCTACCCCTGCATCTACAGTCATACACAGATAGCTGTCAGTCACTGTAGGCTCCGCCCATTGGACTGTTGAGAATGAGCAGAGATATAAATGAATTAAATACAAGTTCTACTGAATCTTTCCCCATAAAACTATATATCCATCTGCTCAGCTTGTCTTGCTCTATAACATGATCACTGCAGTTTGGACAGCATGTTCCAGCTAACAGATTTCCTTTAATGTCAACATGAACATACCAAAATGTGTTGTAATATTGTCTATTTTTGATGGTCTTCTACAGCGATTCTACTCTTTTTTTTGTTAATTACTAGCACTCGTTGACTTTTGCATGAATTATTTATTGTAAGAAGCACATGAATTTTTAAGTAATGTTCTTGCTGTAGACCATAAAATCAAACCACATTTACCAGCTAAAGTCTTTCCTGAATCAAAGAGACATAATAGGATTGTTATTTTTCTATTGTTTGAACATGGCACATTATCAGGTGCAAGATGTTATAACATTCTCACACTGCAGAACTATTTTATAGGCACCACCTTAGAGTTGGCAGGTTGCAGACACTAACATTACAATCCTAAATCGCGGAGCATGTTAATCCCCACCCTGTTCCACAGGGAATATCCCTAACCAGAGACATTTTAACCATTAGGCCTGTGTTGAGGGCCCTGGAAGATGGGTCATGGCTGAAGGCATCTTGGACCTCTTCCTGCTGTTGGTCATGGCCAGCACCATGCTCCCCATCTGCTACAGTGAATGCCACGCCCTTACTTTCAGCACACCAGCTGTTACTGCTGCCCAAAGGGTGAATGCACAATAGCCCACTTCTTAAAGTGCCAGCACATGTACCCAGCTTTTCAGTCCTGGACCAATTTTGATAGGCTCCAGTCTATTTAAAGCACCCTTTTCCTGGAGGTTGCCTAAGTAATTAGTCTCCTACTGTGCAAAGGTGCTAAAGATTTTCTTCTTTTGACCCGTACCTATCCTACTTGGCTTTCCTGGTTTCTCCTCTCTTGATTTGAGCCTATTGAGTATAGTTCTTAGGCTTGCTGCCTGCTCTGACCCTCAGCCTACTTCTCAACTAAGCAAGAAAACTGCCTGTCCTGATCTCAGGTCTGCTGCTTGAGTGCATCTTTGTCTACTACTTTCAGTACCTGGTTACACAAGATTTTTGCCATTCCTAACCTCGGCTATGTTCTTCAACTATATCTCTGTCTACACATCTGATACTACGTTACAGAATTCCTGACCATGTTGTATCAACTGCCTCTTAACCAAGACTATTTCTAGGGTAGTGATCTAGGGTTCCCTGCAGAGATCAGATTCCGATTAGTGGAGTTAAAGGGTGAAAACTGAAGATCTCTCAATCCTGCCCTCAGATCTCGCCCTAAATTAAATCACATGTCCACTGACATGCAAACTCATTACCAATTTTCCCCTATGTAGACTGTATGTCTAACCCTCAGTTCTCTTTGTGTCGGATGGAGGAGCCTGCTGTTATCCCGCATTCTGTACTTGGAACCAAAACTGGGTTTCTTCTTCTCTAAAGGCCCAGTTACACACAAATATAATCTTTCAAATGATTGAAAGTCTTAGCAATGATTTTGCATAAAGTACTAATGGCACTAATGCCCATTAGTACTTTATCAGCTTTATTTGCGTGCAAATGAGCCTTCTGGAGCTGCTTGCAGAACTCAACAGGTTGTCTGAGCTCTGCAATTAGCTCCATTGTTTTGGCATGAGCTACTAAGAGAAAACAATCTTATCACTAGCTCCCGTTGAGATAACAGCCTGCTGTCTATACAATGGTTCTTAAGTTCACCTGAAAAAAATATCGTTCAGACGAAAAGTGCAAAGATTATCGCTCATATGCCATCGCTTTAACAAATTTTGAGCGATAATCCTTGGATGTAAATGAGCCTTAACTCTCTATAGCATGCACAGAGAGATAAAATTAGCATTGAGGACAATGGGGCAAAGTTTCTTAAATGCAATTGCAGTATTGTTTATCAAGGTGGAAATAACCAAAAACATTTTTTCTTGATGAAGCAGTAACAGAGTTTTCCCACAGAAAAACTCGAAAATGGTTTTATGAATAATGAATTTCTGTTCTGACTCTGACCGGCTTCGGCTGTTGTTCTTTTGTACATAGAAATAGTACAGCGTGTAAATGTAATCCAAAAGCACAATAAACTAAAAGTAATTGTAAGTACTACTGCTACCCCTGAGACCTGGTATTTACATGTGGGTACATATTGTGTATGTTCGGTTCGCAGCGGCCTGAATTTACCTTTATGTCTAGGGCCCAGGACACTGTTAACCCAGCCCTGCCCACAAATGATCACAAATGTCTTCTTTATGAACCTCTGCATGCCCTAATTAAATGGGTTGCCCAAGTTCTAGGTCCAGTATAAAACCAGTTCCCCAAGCAGTAACATAACAAATAGACATATAGTCCTGCTGTGTCCCATGCCACTGCTCTGTATCTCTCCTCTGATGTGAGTCTGTTTACCGGATGCCACAGGCTCTGCAACCCATAAGAGAACTCAGAGATCAATCGCTGAGCTCAGTTATTAGCTGTAGTACCTGTTATGTGTTGTAAATTGGAGGGGATTGCAGCCTGTATACAAACAAGTAGCGGAGAACCGAGCAGTGCTGTGGGACACCGCGGGAGTATAAGCCTATTTGTTATGCTACTGCTTGGGGAACTTGTTTTACACTGGACCTAGAGCTTGGACAACCCCTTTAATCTTAAATCTACTCTGAAGGGAGAAGAGTGAATCTGCGCACTCATTGCTTCCAAGCTTAGTTTTAAGTGGGCGGCAAACTGAGCAGTTGCCCAGGGCCTTGTGTTGCGTCAAAGCTGGAACACCTTATCGAGATCAGACATAATTTGTTGTCCTAAAAGGATAGATATGCATCCAATATACTAAAATTTGTTGTCCTAAAAGGACGAATATGCATCCAATTTTATAAAATATTTATAACTAATAGAGATGAGCGAGCCTACTCGGGCACGCCCCTTTTTCGCCCGAGTACCGCGATTTTCGAGTACTTCCGTACTCGGGCGAAAAGATTCGGGGGGCGCCGTGGGTGAGTGGGGGGTTGCAGCGGGGAGTGGGGGGGAGAGGGAGGGGAGAGGGCTCCCCCCTGTTCCCCGCTGCTACCCCCCGTGCCGCCACTCCTCCCCCCGTCCCCCGGCGCCCCCTGAATCTTTTCACCCGAGTACTGAAGTACTCGAAAATCGCGGTGCTCGATCGAGTAATTACTCGAAACGAGTAGGTTTGCTCATCTCTAATAACTAAGCCAAAAAGTGGGGCAACCGGAAATCTCACCTTAACCTACTAATGTGATGAAACCATACCTAAAAGCAGTGCACTCGCCCTGACAAGGGCAACCCCACCTCAGGAACTTTGGGTGACTCTGACTCTCCCAAGATGGAAACAGAGATAATGTTTGCTACAATAAAAAATAATTACTGTGTTAAACAGGAATGCAATGAACCAGATAGAATACCAGTGCAGGAATAGCAATTAGACAGGAGATAGATGTTAAACACCTCAAATATCCTTAACCCAAACTTATCTTACAATTAAGTAGGAGAGGATCTGCCAATTTTACGAGAAAGACCTTCAGACTGGAAGAAAAACTGGTGTCCTCAATGAGGAGCAGCTGGATGTATATAGACATGTGTTGATTATCCACCTACGACGCACATCTCCCAGCCGACCACTCCATCCACACGCCAGGAGAGAAGTGTTCACATCAGCTACCAATGCCAGAATGACACTGAACATGCGCTGCCTTGTGGCTCGCGTGAGTTAGGGCTGTTTCTCAGGAAGCCAACAAGAATGGGGACGGTAGAGGCAAACTAAAATCAACCAGTATTATATAGCAATATATGACACCATATTTGGTAATTGAATTGCAGTATTATGTTATAACTATATAGCATTATTATGTGAGCTTTTTAGGGAAGTAATATTTCAATGACATGCAAATTCATTACCAATTTTCCCCTATGTAGACTGTATGTCTAACCCTCAGTTCTCTTTGTGTTGGATGGAGGAGCCTGCTGTTATCCCGCATTCTGTACTTGGAAACAAAACTGGGTTCCTTCTTCTCTAAAGGCCCAGTTACGCGCAAATATAATCTTTCAAATGATTGAAAGTTTTAGCAATCATTTTGCATAAAGTACTAATGGTACTAATGCCCATTAGTACTTTATCAGCTTTATTTGCGTGCAAATGAGCCTCTTGGAGCTGCTTGCAGAATTCAACAGGTGGTCTGAGCTCTGCAATTAGCTCCATTATTTGGGCACTATATGGTAAGATTATATGTGTTGCATATTATTGTTTTTTCTTCGGACAATGTGAGGTCATTGTGTTGAATTAAATTAGGTAGAAAAACTGTCTATTATGGCAAACCAGTGGGCTCTACTTTACTTATTGCACAGAGCCAGAGCAACAATGTCTATAAAATGTGCCATTCCTGGAATTTATGTTATTGTTCGAAGATAAATTCAGTTGAAAATCCACATATACCTATAAATTAAATAGTGGGATGTATTTGGGCACTGCAATGGACGTGCACAAAATGATAATGGTCTCCTCTGTTGACTTAGATCTTGAAGAAGAATCAAACACGGTCTTGAAATGCATCAGTACCTCTGCAGTAGTGACTAAACAAGACCCACTATGTTACCTGTGGACATAAGCGATGGACATTGACAGATAAGATGTCCTCGGCAATATCATCAACTACTTTAGCTGAGTGATGCACATTATGCACTAATTGATTGATCGTCTGTTAATTTGAAAATTTCTAAATTAGTAGCAAGTCATTGACCCTAGGGGGCTGAGATAGACAAGTATGATGAGGATTAAACTTCTCATGAAATGATTATTGCAGTGTTTAAATTTAGACCCGTAGAAAAAGCCCAGAGGAATATAATGTTACTCTATTAACAGGGATTCTTTTACCTGGAGCCAATATGGCTGCAAACACACTTTAATAAATGTGACTTTATAGCAGGAACAGCTTGTCCAGAAAGTAAATGAGTAGACATTTGGTAAAATGTTCTGAGATCTTTGAACATCATAATTAAAGAAGTAACATAGTGATCTAAAATTTTCCTACCCTTATTAGATGGATGGATGGAGGAGGGGGAGTTAGATTAATTGACGCTGCCTGATTAATAACACAACAGGAGTTTACTCGGCAGGATTAAAGACGGTAGGTAAGTTATTATAAGACAAAGGTTATTAACAGTGGCATAGCTAGAGTGAGTGTAGTCTGCAATTGCATATAGGCCATGATGCCCGATAAGGCCCAAAGAGCCCTCCATAAGAAGACACCAGTATTATAAATGGCACATGGTAGGTGGGAAGCCCTTTTATATATGTTGGGGAGCTAGAAGCGTCTTTTACGTCTATGAAGTTATGCCTGTGTACCTAGAATTATATAAATGTAACTAATAGAGATGAGCGAGCATACCCGTCCGAGCTTGATGCTCGTTCGAGTATTAGGGTGCTCAAGATGCTCGTTACTCGAGACGAGCACCACGCGGTACTCGTCTCGATTAAACGAGCACTGACCATTGAATTCAATGGAGCCAGCAATACAGCCGGCTCCATTGAAAGCAATGGGCTGCCGGCGATCTCAGGATGAATTTTCGGGAAGGGCTTAAAAATATAAGCCATTACCTGAAAATCATCCTAAAATGTGTAAAAATAAAAAAATAAAAATATGTCAGCATAAAGATCGTTCTCCTCTGCCATAGCCGTAACAGCTGTGACAGAGAAGAACGATGTTAGCCCATTGAATTCAATGGAGCCAGCAATACAGCCGGATCCATTGAAAGCAATGGGCTGCCGGCGAACGCGGAATGAATTTTCGGGAAGGGCTTAAAAATATAAGCCCTTACCTGAAAATCATCCTAAAATGTGTAAAAAAAAAAAAAAAATGTATACTCACCTTTCCGCTGCAGCCGGAGTTCAGCCACGTCTGGCCGGCAGTTCTCCTGAACTGCTTTCTGCAGTATTCAGCAGGTGGAGATTTAAAATCGCCGCCTGCTGAATGAACTGTCTCTGATTGGTCACAGCCTCACCAATCAGAGGCAGCTCTCACTCACACCCATTCATGAATTCATGAATGGGTGAGTGCTGCCTCTGATTGGCTCAGCGCAGGGACCAATCAGGGGCAGCTCTCACTCACACCCATTCATGAATTCATGAATGGGTGTGAGTGAGAGCTGCCTCTGATTGGTGAGGCTGTGACCAATCAGAGGCAGCTCATTCAGCAGGCGGGGATTTTAAATCCCCGGCTGCTGAATACTACAGAGAGCAGTTTAGGAGAACTGCCGACCAGACGCGGCTGAACTCCGGCTTCAGCGGAAAGGTGAGTATACTTTTTTTTTTTATTTTTACACATTTTAGGATGATTTTCAGGGAAAGGCTTATATTTTTAAGCCCTTCCCGAAAATTCATCCCGCGCTCGCCGGCAGCCCATTGCTTTCAATGGAGCCGGCTGTATTGCCGGCTCCATTGAATTCAATGGGCTAACATCGATCTTCTCTGCCACAGCTGTTACAGCTGTGGCAGAGGAGAATGATCTTTATGCTGACAGTGCGGGGGGGGGGGGGGGTCTCACTCCCACGCTCGCCGGCAGCCCATTGCTTTCAATGGAGCCGGCTGTATTGCCGGCTCCATTGAATTCAATGGGCTAACATCGTTCTTCTCTGCCACAGCTGTTACAGCTGTGGCAGAGGAGAACGATCTTTATGCTGACAGTGCGGGGGGGGGGGGCCCACTCTTGTCGCTATTGTGGCTTAATAGTGGGACCTGGGAACTTGAGATGCAGCCCAACATGTAGCCCCTCGCCTGCCCTATCCGTTTCTGTGTCGTTCCCATCACTTTCGTGAATTTCCCAGATTTTCACAAATGAAAACCTTAGCGGGCATTGGCGATATACAAAAATGCTCGGGTCGCCCATTGACTTTAATGGGGTTCGTTACTCGAAACTAACCCTTGAGCATCGCGGGAAGTTCGACTCGAGTAACGAGCACTCGAGCATTTTGGTGCTCGCTCATCTCTAGTAACTAATGATCAGTTGGAGGTGTTTAGCTTTAATTTGGTATCTATTGGACCTGATTATTTACATGACTCAATTATTGGCTTGTGCATCAACAAAGGAAAACAGCTATGGTCAGGCATCATTTGACTCTTACTCTTCTGAGAGTTTGTTTGTTCATTATTAATCTGCTAAAAGTCATAATGCAAGAAAGCATATACCATATGAGATACATATTTTACAGGTTTACTCAGGGGCGTAGCTGGAGGTGGGGCTTGTTGATTGGCACCAGGAGAAGCATCAGCAAGTTACTCTGCCTCAGTTTGGATATGTAAATCCAGGATTAGGGCAGTGTTGACCCTGAAGGCCTGCACTAGCCAGACCACAGTGTATCCATATTGCCTGGAATGGTCCTTTAACCTCTACAAGGCCAAGCCTGTTTGTGTCTTAATAATCAAGCCGAAATTTAGAAATCTAGTATGTATCAATTTAACAGAGAATAACTCTTTTTTACACATCCAAGTAATCCTAACACCGTTTTTTTGTCACATATTGTAGTTTATTTAGGTGGTAAAAGTATACCGATATGATTTGCATCCAAAGTTTGGAGAAAACTTTTTAAACAGTTGTCAGTTTTCCATACTTTCAACTGCAGCATGGCAAATACGTACATACATATTGTATTAATTTTATATCAGATATATATATATATATATATATATATATTTTTGCATTTTTTTACTTTATTTTGAAAGCACATTTGAAAAAGTTTGCACGTTTCTGATAAATTTGTGAGGATTACTAATTTAAGATTAATTTTAAAAAAATTGATATATATTGTTTTTTAGTTACATTTATATTTAATTCTGAATTATTAATTTATGTTAATTGTATTGACAATTTAATGAATTTGTGTAATAACTAACTGATGTACTAAATTAATGTAAAAGTTTGTTCACACATAGCAGAATTGTTGCGGCGTTTTTGCACAATAAAAAATCTGCACTGAAATCCATGTTAAAATCTGCATTACACCATTGGTGTGGATTTTGACGCAGATTTTGATATGGATTTGCAGCAGACTTCATCTCTTCCTTTCAAAAGAGTGAAATCAACTGTGGAATCACGTAAAAAAATGCATAAAAAATCAAATGGTGTGGATTTTGGTGTGCATCGGAACCAAAATCCTTAGCATAACTATGCTACTGATTTTGTTGTGGATTCACACCTAAATACATTACATGTGAACGTACCCTTATAAATTAAAATTATTTCTAGATAGCTTATTAAAAATGAACCCTGCACTATGCAATCACCTATACAAGCTAAATAGTGTAGGTGATTGTAATAGAAGGGTTAATTTAGGGGTAATGTGTGATGTTTCACAATACAATCAGCTTCTTTTTCCTCTGTTCTCACACTGACAGGAGAGAGGGGAAGAGCAGGAAAGAGAGAGGCTGTTACAGCAGTGAAATGCCACGAAAGTTTGTTACTATAACAAACTTTCCCAGCCAATAAGTGGCTGTAACTCAGACAGCACCCAAATCACAGGTTATTAGTTACAGCCTGTTTTGTGTGTTTCACCAGGTCAGGGCGGCACGATCACCTGCTGAGTGAAGAACATAAATTTATTTTACTGCTGCACAGAGCTCAGCAAGCAGTGGCATACATGTACAGTGGGCAGTTGCAAATAGTTAAAAACAGTATACAGTGATCCCTCGCTATATCGCGGTTCAATGATTCTGGCTTCAGTGTATCACGGATTTTAGATAGACCATATATAATTCTGTTTTTGCAGAGTTTTTCCCTATATCGTTGAATTTTGTGGTACATACAGGAAATACAGTACGCCACTAGCGCTTGCCAGCGCTAGATTGTACACGGCACACGATTGGCTGATGGAATGTGTTCTGTATCGGGTGCTGATTGGCTCACTAATTGTAGCATCGGTCTGTTTGTTCGCTTTTGTGATTGTTTGGCAGTTCACCCGACAGATTGATTTGTGTAAATAAAATGCTGCGCCTCAGCTGATTTTCACGTATCGCGGGGGTCTCTGGAATGTAACCTCCGCATTAGACGATCACTGTATAATGAATTTTTAGGTGCATGAAAATATAGCCATACTATAGACTGCCTATACAATCAGACTGCTCCCCAAAGCAGTGTCTTAAAATCATGTTACTTCTGTTTTCACAGTTGGACAATCCTGATGAACAAGCCGCCCAGATAAGACGTGAACTAGATGGACGTCTTCAAATGGCAGATCAAATTGCCCGGGTAAGATTTTTTTTTTGCCTTTTACCCCTTTGAACAAGGTTAAATATCATGCACTTTACAAATCAGGACTAACCTATCAGAAAGATGTCTTCTTTGAGTAACATGGGATTAATGAACATTTTAATTGCTTGTTGTATTTAATATATAGAGAAATTAGGGTCGTGGGCCTCAATTAAAACAACATAAGCCTCAATTATAACTGTCAGTGAGTATCGGGCTTTTTGGATGACCCTTGTAACCAGTCATTAGAATACATTCTTGTGTGAAGGCCTTATAATGAGTACATTTGAAAGTAGAGAAGTAAACAGGAACAGGAGTGAGTTGTTGTCAGTAGCAGGCATCATGTCATGACCGTTACAAATTGTGACATGATCTGTTATGTCAATATATGTAGGTTAATATCTTAATATCTAGTAGAAAGAGATGATTTGGACAACTTTTTTGGTTTAGATTTCATGATTTTCCTCATTTTAGGATCTGAAATAGGCCAAAATGATATGTAATAGTCATAAATGATCTCAAAAAGATTTTTGGTTCTAAAAACATTTACCCGAAAATTGGATCTTAAAGGTCCAGTGTAATTTCAGCAACTATAGCTTATACTTTTTTACAAATGTCCAATATCCTTTAATATTAGTTGCTCCCAGTTTCTAAAGGGTAACTAAATTTTCAGAAAAAAATTTGACATGTCTCGAGTTTTAATCAGAGGAGATCCAAGTGCTAAAACTCCCACTAATCACTAAAATGAAGGGGCATAAACACTCAGCACTTCAGATGTCATCAGCTAATGGTCTACAGATTTTCTAATGAGCTGGTAGACCACTCCAAGGAAAGAAAAGAATAGCTGATTGGACACAGCTGTGATTCTGCCCCTTAGTTTTAGAGACTGGTGGGGAAATCAGCACCCAAACCTGACCAATCAGAGCTTCTGATATGTAGCTATCACAAGTCAGACATTTTCTAAAAGTTTAGTTATCTTTTAAAGGGTTTGTACCATAATTGACTTTAATCACTTATCCATAGGAGAGGTGATAAAAGTCTGATCGGTGAGTATCTCACCACTGAGACCCACAATGATTCCGAGAATGGGGTTCCCATGTTCCTACTCACTGCAACCCTCACAGTGGAAAAGAGATTGAATAAATGAGGGTCACACATGCACGTTACGGCTCCATTCATTTTCAATGGGACTGCCAGAGATAGCCAAGTGCTTTTTTCATTATCCCTATTGAAATGAATGGAGAGGCACTGCGCATATGCAACTGTCGGGTGACACAGGACCCCTGTTCTTAGGATTGGAGGTGGTCTCAACAATGAGATACGCACAATCAAACTTTTATCATCTTTCCTATGGACTAGTGATTCAAGTCAATTGTGATACAACCTTTAAGATTTCTACTTGCTGTCATTCAATGTAAATCTTCATTGATAACTTCCAGCAGATACAAATTGGCTCAGGTCATAGACACAGAGGTACATTACAGTTACCAGACATGTGTCCTTATGTACTTGTGCAATAATTTCACTACCACAATAGACTTTTATCCCCTGGAAGTAAACTGCGAAGTTTCCCATTGAATGTTAGCAAGCAGATGCCTCAAAAACCATGAGCAATTGATGCTGAAAGTGAATTGAGGAATTCTTAAAAAGTTTCTTTCAATGGCTTCATCTTGGAAAACTTTTCTTCAACCAATATTCTTGTTTACAGGAACGCAAGTTTCCAAAGTTTGTCTCAAAAGAGATGGAAAATATGTACATTGAGGAGCTAAAGTCTTCAGTCAACCTGTTAATGGCTAATTTGGAGAGTATGCCGGTGTCCAAGGGAGGATCCGAATTCAAGCTCCAGAAACTGAAGCGCAGTCACAACACATCGATCATAGACATGGGGGAAGAAAATGAAAACCAGCTTTCCAAGTCCGATGTTGTCCTGTCCTTTAGTCTAGAGGTAAGTGCAGCAGTATGTCATGCATTAACTTGATTGAAAAAAAGTATTGATCAGCACATAGCCAAACCAAGCCGAAAGTTACTGTATTAATACCGGCAAATTGACAGCAAGAATAACTGACCTGCTTACTTCTAAACACAGCTCGAAATAACGCTCTACTAAAGACAGCAATTTGTCTATCTTGCATTATAAAACCAGCACGCAGGTCATGGCGCCTAACTAAGCAGATGGTGTAAATGTAATAAAAATTAATCATTTTAGCTGATTTGCTTGTACCAATTAATTTCAAAGCAATCATGCATTTGGCAAAGTTCTCTTGCATTCTGCAATGAAATGACTTCTGGCTGACTGCATAGTCAGCAGGAAATGTTAATTCCTATATTAAATGTTTAGCACTTTTGTTGAACTCAGAAGATAATGGTGCTTATGGACTACCGATGGGGCAATTATGGAAGATGTTTGCACATAAGGATATTAGTGGACAGGTTAAAGGTTATTATGCTCTCGTAGAATGGACATATAAGTATTAGACTTCAAGCACATGGCAGAATTGTATTGCATTGCCATACAGTGTACCTGAGGCCGCATACTAAAAACCTATAGGTATACCCCATGTCATGTAAGTTGAAGCATGCCACAAGATGAACTATGACCCCACCCCCCATATGCCACCATATGAAATCAACGGCATACAAAGGTGTAATGATTAAGGATCCATAGCAGCCTATGGGTTCTGCATTGCGGCTGCATGCAAAAAGTGCTATGGCTTAATTATTTGCTTATATTCATTAGTACTTCACCTCAATGGCTGCAAATGTCTAGTAGATGAGGCGTTCACCCATCAGGAGACCAAAACATGCTGGACTAGTTGCATAACTCCTGCAGCCTTCTCTCCATTCAGTCATTGCTTGCATGTAACAACCACTAATACCTCCATTATTCTGATACCTGAACACTAAGAGGTGGAACTGGTAACATTAGCACACAAATTAGATGTAGATTGGCTAACCCCCACTGATTTTGGTGGGACCAGACAATCAACTAATGTGTATGGTGGCCTTCAGACTCTCATCCAATGGACGGATGCCCCAAGGTTTTTGCTCTTGGGGAGATAAGCTTCTACCAGAGATTTTCTCCTCTTTATACATTCATAACACATGCACACTTGGCTAATCCTGCATGTCTTTGAGAGTGTTGGAGGCAGCACTAGGGATAGATAGATAGATAGATAGATAGATAGATAGATAGATAGATAGATAGATAGATAGATATGAGATAGATAGATTGAGAGATAGATAGATAGATATGAGATAGATAGATAGGAGATAGATATGAGATAGATAGATAGATAGATTGAGAGATATGAGATAGATAGATAGATAGATAGATAGATAGATAGATAGATAGATTGAGAGATAGATAGATAGATAGATAGATAGATATGAGAGATAGATAGATAGATATGAGATAGATAGTTCGATATGAGATAGATAGATAGATAGATAGATAGATAGATAGATATGAGATAGATAGATAGATAGATAGGTCTGAGATGGAGAGATAGATAGATAGATAGATAGATAGATAGATAGATAGATAGATAGATAGATAGATAGGTCTGAGATGGAGAAATAAATAGATAGATAGATAGATAGATATGAGATAGATAGATTGAGAGATAGATAGATAGATATGAGATAGATAGATAGGAGATAGATATGAGATAGATAGATAGATAGATAGATTGAGAGATATGAGATAGATAGATAGATAGATAGATAGATAGATAGATAGATAGATAGATTGAGAGATAGATAGATAGATAGATAGATAGATAGATAGATAGATAGATAGATAGATAGATAGATAGATATGAGAGATAGATAGATAGATATGAGATAGATAGATAGATAGATAGATAGATAGTTCGATATGAGATAGATAGATAGATAGATATATAGATAGATATGAGATAGATAGATAGATAGATAGATAGGTCTGAGATGGAGAGATAGATAGATAGATAGATAGATAGATAGGTCTGAGATGGAGAAATAAATAGATAGATAGATGGATAGATAGATAGATAGATAGATAGGTCTGAGATGGAGAGATAGATAGATAGATAGATAGATAGATAGATAGATAGGTCTGAGAAGAAGAGATAGATAGATAGATAGATAGATAGATAGATAGATAGATAGATAGATAGATAGATATGAGATAGATAGATAGATTGAGAGAGAGATAGATAGATAGATAGATAGATAGATATGAGAGATAGATAGATAGATAGATAGATAGATAGATAGATAGATAGATAGATAGATAGATAGATAGATAGATAGATAGATAGATAGATAGATTGAGAGATAGATATATAGATAGATATGAGAGATAGATAGATATGAGATAGATAGATAGATAGATAGTTCGATATTAGATAGATAGATAGATATGAGATAGATAGATAGATAAATAGATATGAGATAGATAGATAGATAGATAGATAGATAGATAGATAGATAGATAGATAGATCTGAGATGGAGAGATTTATTTAATCAAGTTTCAAGAAGAAATATAATTGGATAATACTCCACAGTGATGTCTTCTTAATTGTTCACAGGTTGTAATAATGGAGGTCCAAGGATTAAAATCACTAGCTCCAAACCGTATTGTATATTGCACTATGGAAGTGGAAGGAGGAGAGAAACTGCAGACTGACCAGGCAGAAGCTTCAAAACCAACGTAAGTTTTCACAAAAAGGGGAATTATCTGTGTGATTACTATACTACAAAACATCAGAAAATAGCTTTTTCCAGCAATGAACTATATATATGATGTCCATACAGATGTACTAGAGTTTAATTTGCCTCTTAACCCCTTAAGGACCATATCACACATGTGTTTTTGCTTTCCGCCGTATGAACAACAAAACAAAACAAAAAGGTTTCAGTTTTCCTGCTAATAGAAATGCATTCAGACCTTCAATTTCAATCCATTTTTTGAATTTCCTGACTTAATTCTGTTTTTTACATTGGAGCAAAAGCGCAGACTGCTGTGCTCTTGTTTGCAGTTCAGAAAATGGAATAAACATGGATTCACTTTTTTACATTGTAGTCAGTGGGAGCCTGAAAAAAAAGGTAAGTAATCCATTTCACTTGTTTTTTTCTTTCAGTTTTTTTTACTATCAGGTTTTATTTTTCAGCATGCGCAGAGGGCAAGAGGCCCGCAAATAATGGGAGGGAGGGGAAAATAAACAAGCCAAGCAGTAAGAAAAAAGGATCCCTTTAAAATGCTTAAGAACAGAAGTGAAACGGAAATGAACGGAAAGCATACTTTTCATATTTTTTGAAAAAACCATGTGATGATCTACTGAAAAACTGGAAAGGACGCTTTCCGCTCTTATTCGGTTCACTTCTATTTTTATGTAAAACAGGATCTACCGAAAAACGCTAGTGTGAACTCAGTCTTAGATAAATTTCTATGCCACAGTTAATATACCCTTTCAATAGCCTTTCAATAGATTTCATTATGCAGAGGCAAGAGAACAATATCATTTCAATGACTTAAGATAAATCATCGGAGAAAGTTATCGCAGTCAAGGTGAACTTTGCTATATCTGTACCACAGTGTTAAATACTTAGGGCAACTAAAGACAACAGGAATGAAGTATTTAACAGCTGAAAGAGTACTTTCCAGAAACTTTACTGCTGAGTCAATGCATTCAAGTGTATTATTGCGTGGACCTGTACTAGGGAACAACACATCACTACATCTCATACTTTGGGAACAGATGGTAGAAATTGATTGTTCGGGGTCTCGCTGCTAGGTGTACCCTCTCCACTGATTAGTCAGCTTATTGTGAAAGAGAGAAACCAAAAAAAATCTGCAGTGCTCAGCAAGACGCCAAACTAATTTCCGAACTTGGTGATAAACGGGCTTTTTGGGGGTTTTCCTTAAGATAAGCCATTAACGTATAATCAGTGGGGTGCCGTCTCTAGGACATTGCTGCGTCAAGTACTGCAGTAAAGTGTATCAGTAAGAGTCTCTTACTGCTGATTGCAGGTATTTTGGGATGAGACTGTCACTGATCACACATTCTAACGATAGATAGTCAATGTAAAATCCTGTCCAACTCTTGAAATACTAAGAAAACTGTAGCAATAAGCTCTTAAATATTCAATTCCAACCTGAACTCTACTGAACAACTTCAAGACAATACTGTCTACAGATTGTTTCTTTCTAGTAACCCTGTCTTATGGACTCTTCAAGGGTTCAAGCATTGACCTACAGCGTAAACAACTATAATTGGTGTTTGCTGTGTGCAAGTTACAGGTTTACTTGGTACCCCCAATATTATATTACAAGGATGAGTTATGGTTAGAGATGAGCGAGCATACTCGATAAGGCAAACTACTCGAGCGAGTAGTGCCTTATTCGAGTACCTGCCCACTTGTCTCTAAAGATTCGGGTGCCGGCAGGGGGCGGGGAGCGGCGGGGGAGAGCAGGGAGGAACGGAGGGGAGATCTCTCTCTCACTCTCTCCTCCCCGCTCCCCCCCTGCTCACCGCCACAACTCACCTGTCACCCGCGCCGGCAGCCGAATCTTTAGAGAGGAGGGGCAGGTACTCGAATAAGATAGTTTGCCTTATCGAGTATGCTCGCTCATCTCTAGTTATGGTCATCCCTGATCTGTTATATACCCATACTTGACCCAAGATTACCCACAACTCAACCATAGTTCAACAGCCAATTATGATTCTGAATTTATTAAATGACTTTAAAGTCTTCTATGGAGAGAATCGCTTAGATATCGACTCAAAGTATTCAATGTCATGAATGCTTGACAAAGACTCATTCTTTAGAGTCGAAACGTCGCCATCTTGTGTGTTGAGGAGGCATTATTATCTGTGTATTCTCATGAATGCATAAAATACAATCGCACCAAACCTGCTGCCTGACGTCTTTCTTACTATATGAATGCTAGTAGGTCATCAATATCATCATGCAGAAAGTTGACCAAAGTTGACCGAATCTTTTGAGAGTTTTGTAGCTCCGGAGACCTCACAAGCCGTAACATACCACCCACTTCCATCTGTTGAGTTAATCCGTTCGACGTTGAGAAATGTCCCGGCTGACATTTCATAGCAATAAAAACAGGAGCAGATTTCAGTCCTTATTTTCTGATACAATCTTGTACAAATAAGAATGTAGTAAAACAATTAGCGTAGTCTTTAATAATGACAAAATGTTTGCTTTCTCAAAAGGTTAACTTCGTTATAATTACAGCAGTCAAGATAATTGCTTGTATAACTTCACATTTTATAGCTTTTCTTCTTAACCCTTTTTGGAAACTACAGAAAACCTGGCCTGGCCTTTGAAAATAACAACTGTTGCACTTTCGCGTTAAAGGAGTTGTCGAGCTTTGAGAAAAACATTAGCAAGTTCTGACGCTATAAAGGTGGGAGAGTCCTACTTCAGGGCTGAACAGAGACAAAGAGTGGATCTTAGTTTGGAGGACATATTGGGGCCAATTTGTTAAGCCCTAGATTCCAGAATTATGGCATCTAAATGTCATGTGCCAAAACTGCAACTTTTTAGGCATTTTTCAAAAAGTGTGCAGGGCCCAGCTTTAGGGTGAGGCCAGGGGCGTAACTATAGAGGGTGCAGGGGATGCAGTTGCACCCGGGCCCAGGAGCCTTAGGGGGCCCATAAGGCCCCTCTTCTTCATATAGGGAGCCCAGTACTATGAATAAAGCATTATAGTTGGAGGCCTTGTTACAGGTTTTGCATTGGGGCCCAGAAGCTTCAAGTTATGCCTCTGCGCAGCCTGGTTTAGGTATGGGTATGGGCACAGATACTGATAGAGGGGGGGGGGCCCTGCTCACCTTTTGCATCAGGGCCCCTGAGCCTTTAGTTACGCCCCTGGGTGAGGCCATGCACATTTGCTATTATTGATGCCAGAAACTGGCATAATACAGTACAAGCCTACTCGAGCTTGGAACCAGCGTAGGTTTCCATCTGGTGCAACCAAATGAGACAAATGCATTAAGAATCTTGCGCCTCCTAATACATTTGTTGCTCATAACTGGGTGCACACTTTACTAAGACTGGTGTATAAAATGGTATTCTAAGTAAATAAGCCCTTTTATGTCTACACATCACATGGACAGTCGGTTGATTAAAAAGTTGACTTTGTAATTCTTCATTTCCACTGTGATGCTACTGCAGAGAAACTGAACACTTCTTACTGGATTTCCAGTACTGTGACAACTGATTCAAGATGGTTTTTAGGTTTCCTGGAAGAAACTGAATAATATGTACATAATTATGAATGCTTGATCAGATTGTAAAATAACTGCAGAGTAAACCATAGATAATGTATGCGTATAAAATGGAACTTATAGATTTTGGATGGAGTTACTCTTTAAGTACTAATAAGTATTGAAAAAAGCAGTGCTGAGTGCATACTAACACAGTAGAATCCATTTGGAGGGCCACGTGCCCCTGTCAGGAAAGGGGAAACAGTGTATACAAAGGGTTATCTGCTTTGCAGCAGCTATTTTTGCTAAACATACCCCTAAAAATAAGCTGATTAAAGGTGCTATTCAGCGAGGCCCTCCTTCGATCAGGTGCAAATCTAGCAAATGTTATGCTGACACATTAAGGGGGTTGTGCCAAGATTAAAAATTATTCCCTATCCACAGGGTAGTAAATAAGTATCTGATTGGTGGAGGTCTGATCACTAGAACCCCAACCGGAACAAAGGTCACCAAATGAATGGAGTAGTGGTAACGCATGCATGCTGACACTTCTTTCATTTCAGTTGTACTGCCAGAGATAGCTAAGTTCAACTGCCTGACTATTTTCTTTGGTCCTATTGAAAAAAGCGGCAGTACGCATGCTTGGCCACTGCTCAACTAACACAGCTGGACATGGGACCCATATTCTTGTGATTGGTGGAAGTCCTAACGGTCACACCCCACCGATCAGGTAGTTGTTCCCCATCCTCTGATAAGGTAAGGAGGTAATGTAATGTTACAAGATATTTTTGTCTGCTGGGACAGGGGGTATACCGGTTTCCTTAATGTAGATTATAGATCATAGAGCCTGGAGGACTAAAGGGATAGCAGGGGTCCCTGGGAGTGTTCTCTGTTCCTCTTGTGTCCTGCAATCTCTGATCTATTACCAGGCAGACAGCACAAGTTTCTCTGGAGTTCTGGAACCAGGATCCTATGGGTGACAAGTGCCATTTCCCCTATGGGCACAGAGAAACAAAGCAATGGGACACATCCAGCTATTGCTGAAGCTTGCTGATATTGTGGCTGGTGTTCGGACTGATGAGTGTTATTCATAAAAGACTGAGTACAGAAACTCTATTCTGTTAAGCAAATAGTTACATAGACTATTGCAGGACTTGGTTCTTAATGAGGAAGGACCAGCCGGGGCTGCTGCCACAAGTCCTCATACTCTCCTTTGTATCGCCAATCAGACAGATGGCTGCGGGACTAGGAATGTTTTCAGCCCCCGGGTCAACTATAGGGAACCCCTAAATCTGCGAAATCTAGCAGCGGAAGCAGACCCGGCGACCCCCAGAGACCCCATTCTCACCTGTCCATATCCGCGGCGAGTGTCTCACCCGGCGAGCAAGCAGGCATGTGCAGTGCAGGGCATGATGCGCGGGCACTGGGCTGTGACATGGATAGCTGCGATACTTCCGCTGTGCCCACAGCACAGAATATCGTGGGACAAACGGCTTCCATTGACTGCCGTCCGTGCGATTTTCCGCACAAAATAGAATATGGGGAGAATCTTACAACACAGCATGTCTGTGGACAGACATTGCTACGGAATTCGCGGTGGGTGTCGTGTCTGATTGCAAATTCCGCAGCAATAATCCATTTGTGGGCATTAGCCCTAATGGTCAAATCAGCAGCAGAGACGGAATTCCCTTTGGCACCTCCACAGTTGACAATCTAGCCCAAATTTGCTCGGTTTTCCTGGTGTATAGTGTGTCACCCCAGCCAGCAACTCCCTTTTCAATAATAATGTACAATCTTGACACAACCCCTTAAAATGCACATTTGCAGCAAACTTTAACTTGACCTTATCCCCCTGATAAGCCATCAATAGTAAAGGTCCAGAAGAACCCTTTTAACTTGGCACAGCATTAAATGCACAGTTGCAGCAACTTTCTCTTCTCCAGATAGGTCATCAATAGTTGATCCGCAGGTTTCTACCACTCAGGTTCCCCACCAATCGGCTGATGGCCCAGCCCACTGTCAGTGCAGACAGCTGTAAAAGTAGATGGCGGGTGTCGGCATTGCAGTTGCCTAGTTTTTTAATACAGGCACAGTTCCCACAGAGAATCGCGGCAATTGCGATTTAAATCCCCCGAGCGGAGAATCACTATGATTCTCCGCTCATGGACAGCGGGGCTGCGCTTTCCATAGTAAGTCTTTTAAGTTTGCTACATCTTCTAATTTGTGCAGGAACCTAGCAGCAAGTGTTCAATTTTCCTGCAGCACCACCACAGGTGAAAAAAAGCATTACATGTCTAAACCATTTTTTACTTGCTCTTCACTCTCATATAAATGATGTCCTACAATAGGGCTTAGTTGAAAATATCTTTTGCAAACCAAACCATAACACAGATGCCTCTTTTTAAAATTAAAGGCAAGATAAGGAAAAAAAATGAGAAGATCTAGATATAGCGGTAATTCAAAGATTATTCTTTTATATTTCCTATGATTTTAAAGTGATAAACTGGATTAACAGTCACAGATTAGTCAGCATTGTGCTGCTGCTTCTGGAGCCAAAGGCACAACCTGGGTTTCCCTGATGAGACGTTTGTAGTGATCAGGCCTCGGGCAAATTCTCAAAGATCCTTGCAGCACTTCCTTGCAGATGCTATAGGCAGTGAAAACCTGCGTTTGCTGCTATGACATTCCACCGGGAGATCAAATATGGGGAATTTGTGAACAATACTGATGTTAAACAGCAATGTGTGAACTGCTAATATACTACAGGCTCAGCTACCAAAGTGACTCATAAAAGCTGACTGATTTCTGGAGGTTTTCGCTGGCTCATGTACTGCATATCAGGCAGCAGCATACTGCATAGTGCTCAATAAATCTTACCATGGCGAATATGATTGAGGTCATTTTTGATTGGATGCTGTTGAAGTTAATCTAATTGCTGCGGATACTAGGGCTGATTTACCAAGGGCAGTAAAGGAGCATCTGGTTTTTTATGTATTGTTTATACCTTCGCTTATATTTTAGGTTTATTTTATTTGGTCTGGTATTATACACGGAGTCACCTTGTTGGAGGTACAGTGGGAAAGATAAGTTTGTAATTTGGCTGTGGGTAAAACCAGCTGCATTATCTTAAAGGAGTAGTCATCTTCAGGGCTCGATCAGATGATCGTGGTTTACACGCTGCTAAGCAATGTGTAAACCACGCTGCTGATATGCAGGGAAATTTGTACGTGAATGGGCTGTCCCTAGCTCCACAGAACAGCCCGTTCACACGTCTGTGGTGCGGGCAGCCTGCTTCCACGGTCCCCATAGGAGCCTATTATTAGCACTCTGAATAGTGTGCACCGTGGAGCTGACAGCGAGTTGGCACTCATTGTCCTTCTTTTTTTTATCAGAATGCCTTTTTATATGGCAGGGATGGCTGAATAACTGTAGTCAACCAGCAGTCAGATACCACTAGGTCATTGTCACTGGCGTAACTATAGGGGATGCGGTTACACTCGGGCCCAGGAGCCTTAGGGGGCCCTTAAGGCCTCTCTTCTCCATATAGGGAGCCTAGCACTTTGAATAAAGCATTATAGTTGGAGGCCCTTATACATATTTTGCATTGGGGCCTAGGAGCTTCAAGTTTCGTCTCTGGTCATTGTCTTGTTCCATCACCCAATGTCTCTTCAACTTGAGATCATGGATGGCAGTCCTTACATTCTCCTATAAAATATTTTGATCCACCTTAGAATTCATTGCTCCCTTAATGATTGCAAGCCACCCAGACTCTGAGGCAGCAAAGCAGTCCCAAACCATGATGCTCCATCCACCATGCTTCACACTTGGGATGAGGGTTTGATGTTCATGGCCAGCGTTCTTTTTCCTCCAAAGATTACCTTGTGCATTTGTGCAAAAATGTTCCATTTGTGTTTGACCTGTCCTGGTGGTATGGAGCAAATTTGACACACATCGCCATGTTGTTTGGGACACAACAGCTTCTTTTGTGGTGTTCTTCCATGATTACCATTCTTGCTCAGTTTTTCTGATGGTGGACACATGAATAGAGGGTTTTACAGTTTGTAGAGCCTTCCGTGTATATTTTGCTGTTAGCCTCAAGCTCTTTCTCATCTCTTTATGGATTGTCTATTGTGCTCTTGGAGTGAGTTCTTAATATTTTGCCAACTCATAGGAAGAGTAGCAACAGTCCTGAAGAGTGATGAACAAACTTTTCAAAAGTTTGTTTGGTTTGCCAGATTTGAGCAAAAAGTTGAGTTCAGCCTGCAATAGTTTAAATCAAACTGGAGCTTCACCAATACCATAAAACTGGTGCATAACACTGTCTAAAGGCCACAAAAGCACTGTTTAATACTTTTAGGTCACCTAGGAGTGTATGTAAGATTTTTGTAGTTGTTTTTAAGGCAAAGCTAATGATGAAAAAGAAGGGAAAAGTAGGAAAAGGAAGAAAAAAAGAGAATTATTTTAATGGTTCGGCCAAGATAAGCCACCTGAGATTCAGGTTCACGCTGAACTAAACTTTTTTTCAAAGTTTTACCCAAAACAGAGTTCTACTTTTTCAGTTCACTCAGCACTAGTCTTCAACTTTGCATCATAAAAAGCTAATTCCCTATCAATTTCCTGGCAAATCTGTATCAAATCTACATCAACATTCATGCGTATTTGCCATGCTGGTATCTATTGAGCCAACAAAGAGGAGTCCATTGAACACTAGAAACTAGTTGGGGATTCCACAGAATGAAAAAAAGTTATTAAGCCTCTATGACCCTTTTTCATAAAAAGTAATTGCAATACACAAATGGCGAAGGACCAAACATGTAAATGAGAAACTCAGATCAGCTACAGCCGTATAAATACTGTAAAAACACCACAATATGAAGCGTTCTGCCACCCAGTGTTAATAAATGATAATACAGTAACTGTGCCACAATTATAAGATTGTAAAGAGCTCCTACAAAACACATGGGCGATAAAGTAATATTTATAGACACAGAATCCTCTTAACAAATAAATACAAAACTAAAGGAAGTATATGAAATAATAATAATAATACACTTATAAGATATATATAAAAAAAGATGCAACAACGCTCCTACTGATGACTATAAAATCATGTTAATGCCGGTCTACTCTATATTCCTTGTTTGTATTTAGGATGAATTACGTCCATTAGTGGACTGACCTTATAATGGATCTCCTCGGTCTGTCAGCAGGATACTTGTCCTGTACGTCATTGACAATGACATTGAGTCTCAAAGTGGTTTATTTATAGACACTCAGCAGGGGATTTTTTTTTAATCCCTACGATGACTGTTTTAGAAAAAAATCCCTTATATGTTATTTTAAGTCAAGTTGCAAAAAATTCACGCCACAAAAAAGTATATGATTTGCCTGAAACTTCTGGCTGTTACAGTGAAGTTGTATGACTATTTGATGAGACGATTTGGTTGCGAGTTGCATACAATATAGGAAGTAGATACCAATAGCCACAGATAAGAAATGTGTAACACTGACCCAAAGGGTAACAAGAGGGCATCCTCTATGTTTAGAGGAACAAGGGTTTTATCACCAACACAGAAGGGGGTTCTTTACTGTAAGAGCAGTGAGACTGTGGAACTGTATGCCTGAGGACGTGGTGATGGCAAAACTGATAGAGGAGTTTAAGAGGGGACTAGATGTCTTTCTAGAGCGCTATGATATAGACATTAAATAACCCGCGGGGTTGTTGATCCGGGTCTTGGAGTCAAATAGTAACTTTCAAACCTCGATCCAGGGATTATTCTGACTGCCATTCTGACTGCTAATTGGCTTCTGCCTCATTGGTTTTTTTTTTACCTTCCTCTGGATCAACAAGTGGGGGTGGTGAAAACAAGCTGAACTAGATGGACATTGTTTCCCTTCAGCCTAACATACTATTTTACTATGTAGTACAATAGGACCCCAGAGGTTCCTCCATCTCCTCCACCCAAGACAAAAAAAAACCTTAAAGAGATATTGCCATGTCGGATAGCAATGACCAAGATGGCAACACCCCTCTGTATGTGGCCCGGGTGGCTGGGAGTACGGAAAGAGCCAAGTGGACTGTGCTACACTGTTTTTGTGTTTTTGACCTCCTGTGACCATAGAGCTAAGCTGTGATGGTGTCAGGGATCTATCATACAATATAGCTCTGGGTTTCTACCTGCATCCAGAACAGATTGACACTAAGTTACATCAACTCAGACTGAGGTATACCTTGAAACTCCTATGCCGCAATGCAAAATCCGTAATAAGACTTCCAAATACCATGTGCCATTTACAGTACTACTGTCTGTTCTTATGTGGCAGAGAGCCTTTAGGGTTCCTCAGGCAACATGGCCTGCTTTGGACCTCTCTCCTTATAGCTGACCTCTACCCTTGCATCACGCTAGCAGACATGGAGTAGATACACTCACTCAGCAGCAAAACGTTTCTATAAATTAGTTGGTATCTAAAGTTTCTTGGTTTCCCCTTACTATTTGCTCTTCATACGTGTAAGTGCATGTGTTTATCAATGTACATGTGGTTTCTATCTATATGCATTTTTTTAAATGGAAGAATTAATTTGTGCGGAGAAAAAAAACCAAAACGTTGATTATTTGTAACACTTTAATATTAATCACATTCGAAGAAAGACGCGACTCAGGGACACTTCAGCCTTCACGCTTCACTCGTTAGACATTTCAGAAGATACAGAACGCTCTTAGTTTAACACAACATATCAAGACAAATACTGCCACCTAGTGGTGACAGGGTATATTTACACAACAGTTAAGAAATCTAAAAGCAAACCTATGGGCTTGTTCCGTTAAGAGGGAATTAATTTATATCTGAGGCGGTTCGGGTCCCTGATTCATTTTATTGCGCCACTGCAATGTTAAAGTCATTCTTCATTCTGATCAATCAAACCTGTGGCCATTACCTCTGCTCGCTCTAAGCTGCACCTTTCGGAAATGTTAGAGTTAAAAATGACAATCCTATAGACTAGTATAGCTTGCTGACCTCATTAAAATAATGTTTTAACTCTTTCCTCCCCAGAGCTTACCAGCAACATGGAGAATACTGCCACTGTTTGTCATTTTACAAGATGAGCAGAGTCCGGGCCCGATTAAGATGTTTAGGAGCCCTTGGACTAAAACATTGGGCCTCAGTTATCAACACTGTTTAACAATAAGACTGTCCTTATTGTCCTTAGCAACCAATCAGAGCTTAGCTTTCATTTATGAAACTGCTAAGTTAAAAGGAAAGCTGAGCACTGATTGGTTACAACGGGCAACAAGGACGGTCAAACTTTTAGGCAATTTTGATAAATGGGGCCCATTGTGTGAAGGCTTGCTCCAATTTTTGTCCCCATTCTGCACATATCGTTACAGAGCCTAAATCATATCAACATAAATTAACAAAACAATACTGCTGGATAGTTTTATACTGCAAACACGTAACGCCACCATACAGTTGTCACACGTAACGCCACCGTACCCGGCTACATAAAAAAGAGAAATGAAGACAATTTTGCTATTTACGATAAACAGGTCGTTTCTGTGTAAATTGTATAGTGTTGCTATAAGTTGTGGCTGTAACAGACGAACATGTTTGTGCACGGTTTTGTGCGCGTTAAACTCGCGTTTGCAAAACATGACAAAGTAAACTCATTGATGGGTTTGTTCTCATGTTTCTTGCGCACGAGAAAAAAAAGGACTGCCACGTCTTTCTGCGTGTTACGACGAAAGCTGCCATACAAGTCTATGGTGATTAAAAAATCAAGGGGAAGGGTGCGACCCTGCGGACAACCCTTGTTCAAGCGTAAATACGCTTCGGCAAGTATATTTGTGCATAAGTTCATCTGCTGAAGCCCTTAAACAGTAGAATGGTGGTGGTAGCACATGGAAGCCCATGTCTACACACACAGGAGGGGGGATACCTTTAGGGCTCATGCCCACGGCCGTTGCGGAATTCCGCTGTGGGAGTACCACAGTAGTAAACAAAATGCGCCCGCTAGTGATCATGAAAAGCACGCGTTTTTCCACGGTCTTCATTAGCACTATATTAATGGAGACCTCCCGCGGCGTAAATCAGCGGGAAATAGAACATGCCGCGATTTATTTCCTGCGGCGGAAATCCCTGGTAAAATTCTGCGTGTCGGCATTGGCAGATTAGGTTCAATAGAATCTAATTACTGCAGAATTCCGGGAAATGCGGTAAAAACTCGTTCGTGGACATTAGCCCTTATAGGAGACTGAGTTTCCTGAATGCACGAGCAGGTGACGTCACTGCTAGTTCTTTGCTCTCGTGCAGAATATTAAAAAAGGCAGATCATCAATGAGAATCGCAACTTCTCGCTTAGTGAAACACTTCCTCCCTACCTCTGCCTCATACCCATTTCCTGAAGGCTTGGTAACTGCTAGCAGACTGGTTACCCCGAGTCTAGGAGGCGCTCTGCAGACAGGCAGCTGCTGATGCTCTGTAGAACATGGCATGTATGTTGGTAGGTTTCCAAACAGGGGAAAGTGTTGGTGGGCGAAACAACAAGACCCTCCCAACAACCATATCACATGACTGCCCGATTGTGAGAGAGGCACCTCACATGCATTGCTGTTCTGATGCCAGCAATCTGGCGGGAGATCTTGTAGTACATACAGCCCTACTTACCTACCCAAGTTCTAGCATTGTCTGGTGCCCACATCACTGACCTACGATGAGGGTGGCTTCACAGGGGCTTCAATGTAACGCATTTGTGCTATAAATGAGGTAACCTTGCATGTGTATTGGTGCATTTTAATGTACTTTGTGGGCACGCAGGGCCTGTTCATATGTGTACACATTTGCGCACGCACTGAGTGTACATTTGCGCACCTCCCATAGACTTCTGTGGGGACCTTTGGTGTGCAAATGTGCACAAAAATAGGGTAGGTACTATTTTTTTGCAGGCACAAGAAATGCGTGTGTAAAAAAGGAAATGAGAACGGAAACCAATGGGTCCTATTCTCTACATATTGCACATGCAAATACATCTGTGTGAAGCTGCGCTATAACATCACTCAGAGTCTCAGACAGGAGGTATTGTCATTGAATGCCGCGTATCTACAGCAGAAGAAGCAATTTGTGAAAAAGCACTTCTACCAGACAGACTCTCTCACAGACTGCAGAGGAATTCACGTGTGATTGGAGACTTTTTACTAAAACAAATTACCGGTTGGGGTTTGGGGGTTGTATATAGCTAGGCTAGATGGATGGAGTGGGTAATGCAAGGTCCATGTGCTTTGGGCAAGAAGTGGCTATTCTATCTATTAAAAGGCATGTGTCACTTTCATAGTAACATCACATGCCAGGGACATAGCTATAAGGGGTGCAGAGGTAGAAGTCGCTCCCGGACCCTGGAGCCTTAGGGGACCTAAAGGCCCCCTATCATATGAGAATGCACCAGTATTATAAATGGCACATGGATAGTAGGGGGGCCATGTTACATATTTGCATTGGGACCTCCTACATTTAGACTCTGTCTAATATTTTAAGACTCTAGCAATGCCCCCGCCTGCTAGTATAGCATTGATCGGCTTCTTAAGAGACCCAATGGTGCAGGAAAGGTGTAGGAGAGCTCCCCATGCTGATCTTTAGAATCAAGGCCCACGAGCCTTTAGCTACCACTGCCACAGGCAGAATTACACTGAAAGTTAACACCTATATGTAGATAACACAGGATCCACCATTCACAATAGGTAGCTGTGACTATCTACTTCCCCGCCCTGCAAAATAACCTCTGTACAGATCACAGAGCATGCCTAGAAAAGTCTGCAGATATAGTCCCTTTAAATCTGAGTAACAAATGGACACTTCAATATAAGTTTGGCAGACAGATTAGTCGCAGGTTTTAAATTAATTTGCTTCCACTGAGAAGTGCCGTGAGCGCCCTAATGAACACCAGTGACAATCATAGATTTTAAAATGTTATTTAATAGAAAATTAATATATATGATGGCAATACATGTTCCTGCATATTAGTATGTTTCTGGAGTGTGAGAGAAAAACCGCCCAAGCAAACAGAGAACATGCAAACTCCATGCAGACTTTGTACTTGCTCAGATTTGAAGCCAGGACCATTGCACTGCAGTTTCCAGGGACTGCAGGTTTTCACCCTTTAACCCCTTTTTGAGGGATATGGTCTTTGTTGCTACAAATCCCTGGGGTACGTCCCCAGAGCAGTCACTGAGGGGTGGATTGAACAAACAGACCCAGGATGTCAGGTGGAACCTCATATTTGGTTGTGGAAGCGGATCTTTCAGGAAACTGATTGATGGGACGCTCCTGTTTCCTGGTCCTTGTTGTTTCTTCCTGTACATCAATGGATTTGGGAGAATTTGCCTCTGGAAAATACAATAAACATCATCACTTACTTCTATGTAAGCCAATAAGAAGTCTAATAGCTTATTTTACTGTAAGGCATTTATGATTGTTCTAGAAGTTGTATGAGTTACTTGTCACTTTCTAGACCTGGTAGAAATCAGACCTACTTTTAGACTCCCATTTTGATGGGCATTGGTCTCATATTTAATTGTGGGAGAAGACAGATCTCAGAGGAAACTGTGATTGATGGCTTCTGTTTACTGCTCACAAGATATAATACATGATTAGACGTCAATAATGGAGAAATTCTAAGAACATGCACAATATGCAAACACCTAACAGCTCATCTGAAAATATACAAATAACACCGCCACCTAGTGACCAGATAATATAAACATGGAGCAACATTATATACTACCGTATATACCGGCGTATAGGACGACTTTTGAACCCCGAAAAATCTGCTCTGCAGTCGGGGGTCGTCTTATGCGCCGGTAATACAAAAAAAAAAAGTGAAAAAAAAAAAAATTATTACTCACCTCCCACGGCGTTCTGTCGCACTCCGGCAGGATGTCGCTCGCTCCGGCAGGCTGTCGCTCGCTCCTCGTCCCCGCCGCAGCATAGCTTTCTGAATGCGGGGCTTGAAATCCCCGCTTCCAGAAAGCTAATACACACGCCGGCAGCCATGACATCATTGAATGGCTGTGATTGGCTAAAGCACACGTGGCTTCAACCAATCACACTCATTCAATGACATCATTGAATGGGTGTGATTGCTAACACGTGCGCCTTCAGCCAATCACAGCCATTCAATGCTGTCATGGCTGCCGGCGTGTGTATTAGCTTTCTGGAAGCGGGGATTTCAAGCCCCGCATTCAGAAAGCTATGCTGCGCCGGGGACGAGGAGCGAGCGACAGCCTGCCGGAGCGAGCGACATCCTGCCGGAGCGCGACAGAACGCCGTGGGAGGTGAGTAATAATTTTTTTTTTTTTTTCTCCACTGTATACCGGCGTATAAGGTGACAGTTGGGGGGTCGTCTTATACGCCCCGTCGCCTTATACGCCGGTATATACGGTAGATTAACCCTGTTTTTTGCATGGCAAGCTGTAGTTTTTATTGGCACCATTTTTTGGGTATGTTTAATGTGTTGTAAAACGTTTATGAAGAGCTAGAAGAAAAAACACCTCAATTCTGTCCTTTTTTCAAAGTGTTAATCAAGCAGCATAAATGACATGATACATTCTTTTGCAGGTTTGCATCACTACAGCGCTATTAAAATTATATATATTTTTCAGGTTTTCCACTTTTGCACAATAAAACGCCTATATTTAATTTTAATTTTTTTTTTGCATCTCTGCATTTCAAGTCCCATAGCTTTTTTTATGGGACATTTATTAAGGCTTCTTTGATCACTTTTATTGCTTGACGTTGGGAGAAGAAATTAACAAAATAAGTGCCTTTTTAACAGTTGCTGTTTGTTGAGTGTGCAACAATACCAAATATGGTTTTTTTTTCGGGGATGCTTCTTAAAAAAAGGGGGAAAGTGCTCAAAAGAAGCTTTTTTTTAAGTACTATTTTTTAACTTAAAAAAAAAACTGCTGCATATTTTGCATACAGGGAAGAACTCTGAAAATCAACCCCCGTATCAGATTCACAGTGAAGTGTGTTTACTTTTTAGAAGTAGCAAAACGAAAAAAAAACTATATAAATTTGGTATCCCCATAATCGCACTGACCTACAGAACAACATTAAAGGGGTTCTGACCCGAAAAAAAAATATTTTTACTCACCTTGCCTGGCCAGGACCGATCGCCAGGCATGTCCCCTCCGTCGGGCATCTTCTTCGGTGGCTTCTAGAAGCAGAGCAGGAGCAGTCAAAATGACCACTTCCTGCTCTGCTCCGTGCGTCTGCCACTTCCGAGATGAATCGACGGGCCGCTCACAGCAAGCACGTCACAAGCAGTGCCTGCTGTGGGCAGCCCGTCCGTCCTGACTGAAGTCGGAGTTCTGCGCATGCGCAGTGAAGACGCGGCCTGTCCTGACTGCTGTCAGAGGGCACCTCTCCACTGCGCATGCGCGGATTCCCAGAGGGTGGAAGCGACTCATCGGAGGATGAAGAGGAGCCTGCTGGGAGATGACCCCACAGCACAACAACAACAGGAACAAAGGTAAGTGTAAGATTTTTATGCTTTAGCAGCCATTGATCGTGGGTTCCCTGTGTCCATTAGGCAGACCAGGGAACAATGGCTGCTAAAGCATAAAAATCTGATTTGTGTCAGAACCCCTTTAAGGTTGGGCTCACACAAATGTAATTAAATAACATATTACGTGCGCAATGTACATGCACATAATATGCGATGCATGGAGCCAATGCAAGTACATTGATTTTCATTGGTTCTTTCCCACTTGCATGAATTCATTGCGTATAATTACGTGTGTAAAAAAAAAAAAGCAGCATGTTCTTTTTTTCCACGTATTATGTGAGATAAAGCCCTACTGTTCTTCATGGGCGTGTAATAAATGCTGTACATATGTAATTACATTGTGTTTGTGCAGTGTTTTTTACGCGTGTTGCTAGGAAACACAAGTTAGGGCTCCTGCACACAAGCGTATGTGCTGTGAATGGAGCGCTATCACGTGTTCTTGCGAGTGTATTCGCGCTGCTAACTGTACTTTTTTGTGCTGCCAGACCCATTCACATTGGCGCGGGACACACCTGCACTTTTTTCGAACATGCGGAGCAGCCTAGTTGGTCTCCGGTGTTATCAATTAACACAGCAAAATCACACATTTAGCAGCGCAATTTCCTGCAGCTGCAGTGCACATTCGCTCACCCCATAGACTCCTATGGTGCCTTGGGTGCATAAAAATGTTGAATGTGAGCAGACCCTTTGAAATCAATGGGTACTATTGTCAGCAGTTTGCGTGAACACTTTTGGGCGCAAAGACATACGAAAAATCGCTCATGTGCATGAGGCCTTAAAAGTGAAAAAAAGAAGCCAGAAAGGCAGTGCATGACAGCATGCGTAAGATACGCTGTCATGCGCAGGAATACGCGATCACAAACGCAGTGATACGCAGCTCTACACACCAGTAAAATGCTGCGTTTTATACTCAGCGTTTCACCATACGGTCGTGTGAGCCCGGCCTAACAGTTACTTTTTACTGCATCATGAATGCAGCAGGAACGAAACCCAAGTTACAAGGGTGCAATTGCATTTTTTTTCACTCAACTTGAAATTTTTTAATACTTTTTCAGTACTTTTTATGGTACATTAAATACTATTACATAACACAACTTGCAAAAAAACAAGCCATCATACATTTATATTGAAGGATGTTACATCTTTCGGACGGCGGGGATGAAAAAACACAATGGAAAAGTGAAAATGACTTGGGAGTGAAGGGGTTAAACTGCATAGAAGCAGAATTTTTGCATTACTACTCACAGTTAACATCAGGGCTGGTATATCGGCATCCCTACACCATCATTTTGGCCATTTTATTAGTAATCAGTACAGAAATCCAGGTCATACCCAAGGACTCACTTCCTTTTTCTTGCCACTGTACATTGTGAGAAGGGACGTGACACGGGACTCTGCGATGGGTAATTGGTATTACGTATTAGAGGTTAAGCCTGATCTAGCGCAGTACCCTTGACTATTACATTGCCCATATGGCCTATATGAAAAGTCCCTATTCCATATGCCTGAGCACATTTCTTCCTCATTAGATTTCTGTAAAGCCTTAATCCAATCCAAAATGACGGCCAACCCCAATAGTTGAGATTTGCGTCTCTCTGATCCATATGGCTTCCCGGGGATAATTACATTGTACTGGTATTTTATTCTGCTTGTTACTCCATAGCGAAATGTTGAGTCACAACTTCTAAGTACTGAATAATGAATACCACGCAAGCACTTCAAGGACAGATGGTTTCTTCTTAAGATATTGATCAGTAAAGCAAAGTATGTTCTGATGTTGGTTATTAATGTCTCGTATCATCTATCATTTACATTACTGCACATAAATGTCAGGGCTCCGGAGCATCCCAGGCCTCTTCAGGTTCCTCCGGGCCGTTATCATCACCGGCCAGGAATTTCATAAAATCATATTTGTCATACCGTGTATCTCGCGGTGTCAGGTGGTAGGAAGACTGAGGCAGCATTTTTGCTCAATTGAATCTTACTGGAGTTGTCTGGGTGTAATGTGATTTTTTTCTTTTTGTAACACCGGATCCCAATCGGTTAAAACAATAAAAGTAGTGGTGGTTACCCGTCCTCTCTCCTGGCAATCCAGCACTGCCGCCCTTCGCATCTAGATAAAAGAAGGTTTTCCTACACTAGCATAGAACGGGGTTCTTTACTGTAAGAGCAGTGAAACTGTGGAACTCTCTGCTTGAGGATGTAGTGATGGTGAATGCGATAAAAGAGTACAAGAGGGGCCTGGCCGCTTTTCTTGAGCGATACAATATTTCATATAGTCACTAATTACTTTAGAAGGGTCAGTGAGCCGGGGATTATTCTAATCGCCAGATTGGAGTCAGGAAGGAATTTTTGGCTTCTATCTCATTGTTTGTTTGTTTTTTTGCCTTCCTCTGGATCAACATTGGGGAGGGGGGATAATGGACTGAACTGAATGGAGCTGTATCTTTACTCAGCCTTACATACTATGTTACTATGTTGTTTTAGTCACGGACTCCATCTGACTATTACAGCCAATCAGAGGTGTCATTCTCCTGGCCTCATAACTCCTAGCACCTGAGTGGTAGTGCCAGGAGAATGGAACCTGACCACGGTGGCCTCTGAAATGCTGAGGCAGTCAGTTTGGTAGCCATTCCTAAACAAAGACCAGGAGGACTGTGGGGCTGCAGCGCTGGATTGCCACGGAAAAGGATGGGCAAGTACTGCTACTTGTAATGATTTGTAACGGATTAGGATCCAGTGTTAAAAAAATCATATTCCACACGTATAACCACTTTAACTCCTTCTCAACATCTGCCATTCATGTAAGGTGGATGCCAAGTGTTATTGTATAGAGCGGGCTTTGACAACACTCGGCCGCAACAGCGTGGATTGGAGTTAACTTTGATGCCCGCTCTTAACGAGATTGTATCAGAATTTTGTACCAGGATGGGGATAACTTCCTCATTGGTGGGGTTCTCACTGCTGAGAACCCAGCTGATCTCAAGAATGGGGAGCTCGTGTCCCCTGTCCTCCTAGTAAAGAGTTATTGCAACCCCATTCGCTGTGAGGAGCAGACTGAATACAGTGTTGGTCTCGCAAGCATGACAGCACTTTGTTCATATTCAATAGGGCTGCTGAGATACCCGAGTGACACCCGCTTTGGTATTTCTGTCAGCCCCAATAAAATGAATGACTGTGCATGTGCCGCCAGCGCTCTATTCAAAGTAACATTACTTCAGATGAAGAAGTGATCCCCGATAGTGACAGCAGAGTGGGACACAGGAGTCCTGTTCTTGAGATCAGTAGGGGTCTCATTGGACCCCATGATCAGCAAGTTATCCCCTATCGTGTGTGCCCATTTTTTAAAAGAATGACGGTACCCAGCGCGAACCTTCAAAAAGTTTTGGCACTTGCAATAAAATTGTTACTTTTTGACAGAACAATTCTCGCTGAAGCCAGAAGATACATATGACCCAATGTGTAGCTTGGGAGTGAGTGGTGCCATCAAGAACAGACTACGTTAATGCACTGCTATGACCATGAGTGGTCCTACAACTTTAAAGGGGTTGTACCAAAATTGACCTTTATCATCTATAGGATACGTGATAAATGTCTGATCAGTGGGTGTCCCACATTCACCGTTTCTCCTCGCTTTGCGGGTGGAACAGAGCTTCCAGGTTTACCCATCTTGTCCATAAAAAAAAGTTGAGATGGCAATACCTCTTTAATGCATAGAATAAACTGTGGCACAGAACGTTTTCTTGCCTTTTTCAGATTTTTGCACAGCTTTTTCTTGTGTTAAAAAAAAATTGTGCAGCAAGTTATTGGTTCGCTATATCTGTACAGTTGACTAGGGGGAGCTTTGGCAGAGCAGAAATACAGAACATGGCTCTTCTTTATTTAGCATGAAACTAAAACATATATAAGATCTAGTAAAAAAGCCTGACCCTTAAAGGGAACACACCTTTTTATTCAAATTTATCCCCAGACTGGAGGTTTCAGCCCCTTCTTAACCTTAAAGGCATGCTCCATCCCTGCAGCCATGGCTGCTTCCTTATGTACTTTACAGCCTTTCAGTATATGTACACATAGAGGTGAGGTAGATTCTCCTCAGTATATACACATAGAGGAGCGTTAGATTCTTCTCAGTATCTACACATAGAGGTGAGGTAGATTCTCCTCAGTATATACACATAGAGGAGCGTTAGATTCTTCTCAGTATCTACACATAGAGGTGAGGTAGATTCTCCTCAGTATATACACATAGAGGTGAGGTAGATTCTCCTCAGTATATGCACACAGAAGTCAGTTAGATTCTCCTCAGCATATACACAGAAAGGCGCGGTAGATTGTCCTCAGTATATACACAGAGAGGTGATGTAGATTATCCTCAGTATATATACACAGTGGTCAGTTAGATCCTCCTCAGTATATACACATAGAGGAGCGTTTTTTAACACAAGAAAAAGCATTAGATTCTCCTCAGTATATATAAATAGAGGTGAGGTAGATTCTCCTCAGTATATATACACAGAGGTCAGTTAGATTCTCCTCAGTATATATAAATAGAGGTGAGGTAGATTCTCCTCAGTATACAAATAATTTCCCTAGGCTTTATGGTTTCCGAGAAAAGAACTCACTCATGTATCATGGATTTTATCAGTTTTTCACGCTTAGAATTGAATATTGAAGTTGCAACCCGTTTACTTTTCATATTAGGATGTAAACAATGGTCGTGGCAAATTTTATGTTTGTACAAAACCGGGAAGTTACATAACATTGGGGTGCACTTACTTTTGCAATTAGCATTGAATAATCAAGTTGTGACCCCTTAGCTTTTCCTATTTAGGACCCAAGAAATGATCGTGCCAAATTTCAAGTTTGTACGACACTGTGCAGTTAGAGAATTAGATTAGGTACATTACATAGGGGTGCACTTACTTTTGTGCTTAGCATTGAATAATCAAGTTGCGACCCCTTTACTTTTCCTATGTAGGACCTAATATATTAGGAGTCAAAAAAAGAGACAAGAAAAAGCTATCCTTGTGCTATTGGTACATAAGAGAATCATATACTGGAAAAAATGTCGAGGCAATTATAACTTACTTCACTGAGGGGGTTTGGACTACAGGCAACTTCCCCTCATGTCCAGGTTCGCCAGAGAATGGAGAAGGAGGATCGTGTCACAGGTCTTCATCCAACAGATTTATTTAGCAGTATATGGCTAACTTGGACTTGAAGGGGAGTTGTCTGTAGTCCTAACCCCTCAGTGAAGTAAATTATGATTGCTTCAGCATTTTTTTCAGTATATGATTCTCTTACCATGTTTCTCCAAAAATAAACACTACAGGGAAAAAAGCAATACTCACCTAGTAGCCAACGTCCAGGTCCCTTGCGCTGGGCTGCGGCGCTGCTGCGGGCTTCCGTGTAGTCTTCGGCAGTGACAGAGCATTTCTTCCTGGTAGCAGGGCTTGAATACCCCGCCTCCAGCAAGCTAAGGCTGTGATTGGTTCATCAAGTGCTGCGCCAGCTCTTGATTAACCAATCACAGCCATTCAATGATGTTATTCAATGAATGGCTGTGATTCATTAATCGACCGCCGGCTCTGATTGGCTGACATGGCGCTCAATGAACCAACCAAAGCAATCACTTGCTGGAGGCAGGGTATTCAAGCCCTGCTACCAGAAAGAAATGCTCTGTCACTGCCGAGGACTACAATGAAGCCTGCAGCAGCGCCAGAGACCAGCGCGAGGGACCTGAACGCCGGCTACTAGGTGAGTATCACAAGATACCCCCCGAAAATAAAACACTGTGCCTCTTTTGGGGCAAAAATTAATAAAAGACAGTGTCTTATTTTCAGGAAAACACGGTATGTACTATTAGCGCAAGGATAGCTTTTTCTTCTGGTCTCCTTTTTTGACTTCTAATATATCACGTCATACTAAGGATCATCTAACCCCTGATTTTCCTTCTATGCTGCTGTCTTGAAGTATACCACCTAAGCAGGATCACCTACGAGGATACTATACTGTGACCTTGGGACTATAGGTGTGGAGTCCTGTCTTTATAGACAGGCTCCATACCAGGTTAGTCCTCCATGCTCTAATATAAGACAACCATCTATATGTGATGTTTATATTTACATACAGTAAATCTTCTCTTTTGAATGCGGATATAACAATATAATTCCTTTCCTTATTTATGACCTAAAAATGATTGTGCCATGTTTCACGTTTGTACAACAACCAAGAAGTTAGAGAATTAGTAGCGAGTCAGTCAGAGAGGGCTTTCGCTTTTAGATATATATAGATAGACAGCACATTGATGGAAAATGAGATGATTGCCATCTAGTGGTTAAAATACAAAACTCCATAAAAGAAATTGAGTGGACTAGCATAGCAGGAAATGACAGCAGTTGCTCAGCTCATTCATGAGGTTTGAATGCCTTTTTCTTGAAACCAAATACTAAGGAGAACGTCATGGCGTAACAGTAAGTTGCATGAAACTACCACAATAATTACTGACTGCACTGTGTAGCATTCATAATAGTTGAAACTGGAGCTGTTGGGTGACAAAAGCCTTTGTGTAGCCCCTCACATTAGCATCAATTAAGCAATACAATAACTTACATTTTCCCCTTTCTTTCTTCCCTGGAGTTTTGTTTTGTCTGTATATTACTAATGGGGTCTTTCTGTAGACTGGAAGGCCCCTCCACTAACATTACATACAGCGCCTCCTAACTTTTATGGCAGTCAAACAGGAACATTTACAGGTCATTGTGTGACAGATCTATGTTTCATATCTATATGCTTAAATAGTTTTATTTGAAATCTTAGCATCAAAATCACCAGCATATAGAAAGGTTTGAGCTCCAAATTGCACCATATGATGGAATATACAAGTTGGCATATAACATACAGTTAGGAATCATTACAGATAGTTTATAGAGCAATATAGCGCATTTATTAAAGGGGTTTTCCAGGCCGTTGTTAGTGATGATCTATCCTAAAGGCTGATTTACACGCAACAATTATCGCTCAAAATTCGTCCAAACGACGGCTTTAGAGCAATAGCTGAAGCATGTAAATGTGCGCCCATCATGCACTTACCATGAACTTTTCGTCCATCGCTGAGTTCAGCTCAGCATAAAAACCGTCTCTTATAAGAGGGACGGCATGCTGAGTTCTCCGCAGGCAGCGCTGATAGCATTGTATGCAGCTCGCTGCCTGCCGCACAACAAAAGCAACATATTTAGGCCTAATGCCCATGGCCGGATTTCCGCCACGTAAAACGAGGCGGAAATCCGCGAAGTTTTACTGCAGCTATTAGGTTCTATTGAACCTAATAGATCAATGTACATGCTGTGGAATTCCGCAGCATGAAATTACCCGCAGCAGGTCCTATTTGCTGCGGGTATACGTACAGACGGCTTCCATTGTAGTCAATGGAAGCCGCCCGTCACGCTATAGTTCCGCTGTAGCACAGAGGAAGTATAGCATGAATACGCGCCCCGCCCACCGCCGAGCACATCATATGACACTGCCAGCACGTCATGCGCTGTACTGTGCATGTGCGCCAGAGCGTCATGTGGGACTTCGTGCAGCGGATCCAGAGGTAAGTATGGGGTCTTTGTGGGGGCGCCGTTACGGACTCCGCTTCGTTATTCTGCTTGCGGAGCCCGTCACGGCTGTGTGCATAAGGCCTTAGAGAACAGACTACCCTCTGTTTTCTAAATACATGCTAATAAAGCCAGTTAGCTACTTACAGGCTGATTAGCCCATTAGTACCTAATGTAAAATGATCGCTCAAAACTTTCAGTTTCTGACAAATTTTGAGCAATCATCTTTGCATGTAAATGGACCTTTAGGCTAGGTCATTAATAACTGATTGCGGTCCACCACTAGAGACTGATCAGCTGTTCGGGCACTCACTGCCACTGCCACAGGGTAATGGAAGCTGTGCCTGCAATTATCAGTGCCAGCCACTGCACAGGGTCGGAGCAATCTGCTTCCGCTCTGTAGCCTGTGTGTTGTGGCACTTATAGCGCTCGAACAGCTGATCTGTCGGGGTCCCAAGTGGCGGACCCCAGCTGATCAACTAATGATGACCTGAGGATAAGTCATCAATAACAATTGCCTGGAAAAAAACCCTTTAGTGCACATTTATTTTGCAGGTGAAAAAACAGGACATTTAAGGGACAGAGGACTTTGAGTCAAAAGTGGGGTTTCTCCCACCAGCAGAGGGATACTTGGGAGGTATGCGTGCGATATTCTGTGCTATTATACAGTTACTACCACAGATTTAGAATGAACCAAATTGTAATTTGACGTATGCAAATATATTCAGAAACTAGCAGGGGCATGTAAGCCGGAGGCCCATCAGCGACAACAGCAATATCTTTAGTCCACTAGTGTTCTGAAAATGATATTGGTGTCCCTTCCTAATGATCATGTTTACCTTACTGCCCGATGACATGTCGAATGTCATCTGGTAGGATGCAAACTGTCACATCAAGGTAAGGAAAGGAACAGGAAAAAGTATAATACAGTAGTGTTTTATTCTTTTTGGTGGCTTTTTTTTACCCTAAAAAAATTCATTGTAAAAAAAAAAAAAAACAGGTTTTTTTAACTAGTTCATGCACCAATCACAGTCATTCATTTGTAGGACATCATCGAATGGCTGTGATTGGTTTATCGATTGCCGGCTCTGAATGGCTCTGAGTCGGCTCTCCTAAACCAATCAGAGCAATCTCTTGGTGGAAGCGGGGATTGCAATCCCCGTCATCAGCAATAGATGATCTATCAGTGCTGACAAGTGCCCGGCTGCCTGGCTGGAGCTGCGGAGACCAGCAGCAGGGACCCCAATGGTACCCGCTAGGTGGGTATTACTTTTTTTGTAAGCTGCCTTGGCTGCGTTTTCATTCGTGCTGAAATTTAGCCCAAATGCTGGCGAAATGCATGCCAGCGCTGCTGAAACCGCAGTAAACAGCGTTAAAAAACACTGCGTGTCTGCTAACGCCTGTGTGACGGTGGCCGAAGAGGTGTTTTTTTGGTGGCTTTGATCTATACAAATCACTAGAGATGAGCGAACCTACTCGGCCACGCCCCTTTTTCGCCCGAGCGCCGCGATTTTCGAGTACTTCCGTACTCGGGCGAAAAGATTCGGGGGGCGCCGTAGGTGAGTGGGGAGGGAGAGAGAGAGGGCTCCCTCCTGTTCCCCGCTGCTACCCCCGCTCCGCCACACCTCCCCCTGCCCCCCGGCGCCCCCCGAATCTTTTCACCCGAGTACGGAAGTACTCGAAATCGCGGTGCTCGATCGAGTAATTACTCAAAACGAGTATATTCGCTCATCTCTACAAATCACAGGTTTTTTACTTGTATTTTTTCTGACGTCTTTTTTTTCTGTACGCTAGGCTATAGAAAAATGCCAATAAGGAAGCCAAAGGTATAATTTACTGCAATTGCAAGAATTGCCACTGATCCAAAAAAGACACAAATACACAAAAGGTCAGAAAAGACAGCACTACTTGCAGTACGTTTCATAATACCCTATTGACTTACAGCTAATGTCAGCATCAGCAGATGTGGAGCCGCTGTGACATACACTGGTTTGACTTTGGGCCAGATCTAGAGGAGATATTTGAGCAGCCACGATCTTTACCCTTTCACCCCACCAATCTGGATCCTGGCTCTGCCGTGGGATCTCCAGGCTGTTATACTAGAAGTAGTCCCAGTTATGTGGCTACTGACACAACTACAGACCATATCATGGTACATGGATGTATGCACATGGGCTTTTCTTTTACTCGGATGGGAAGTTAGAGTAAAAATAATCAAAACATGTTCTAATCTTGTCTGATTCTCGGACAAAAATAGCACGTGTACATATGCAGTGTCCCGCACATTGGACAGCACACAGACGGATGTTCGCCTGCTGTGTGATGCTGGAGCACAACTTTTTCCGTGTCTGTTTGCATGTATGCTTAACCCCTTAGTGATGAAGCCTGTATGCGCCTTAGTGACAGAGACAAATTTTGGAAATCTGACATGTGTCACTTTAACATAGAATAACTCCGTAAAGGTTTTGCATATCTCAACGATTCTGACATTGTTTTTTTGCCACATGTTGTACTTCATTTAGTTGGTAAAAATAGACCAATAGAATTTGTGTATATTTATTAAAAATGTCAAAATTGGCAAAATCTTGAAAAATACGTTATTATTTCACATTTTCAACTCCAATATCTTAAATATGTGCCAACCTACTGTACAAATTTTTGATAAAATACGTATTTCCATCTGTTTATTTTATTCTGGGTGCACATTTGAAAAACTTTAGTTTTTTTTAACCATTTAGGAGACGTACAAATTTAACATTACTTAACATTTTGAGAAACATTTTATTTTCCTACCCCAAGCCAAGATTGCAAAGGCTCATGGGTGTCAGAATGATAGATACCCTCACAAATGACCCTGTTTTAAAAACTAAACCCCTTAATACATTCACTGAGAGGTGTGATGAGTATTTTAACTTCATAGTTTTTTTTCAGTAGTTGATGCAATTTACAGAAGAAAAAAAAATTCATGTTTGCAAATACATCATTTTAAAGACATATTGTTTTTCTGTAGTGCACATGAAAATGAGTATTTACACCCCAAAATGAATACCCCTGTTTATCCTGTGTTCAGAAACATACCCTTTGTGGCCCTAATCTTATGTCTGTATGCACAACAGGGTCCTAACCGAAAGGAGCAGCAGGTGGCTTTCAGAACAGACATTTTGCTTGGAGGTGTTTTAGGCCCCACTGCACACTTGTAGAGCCCTTGAGCTGCCAAAACGATGAAGAACCCCCACAAATTACCCAATTTTGAAAACTAGACCCCTTAACGAATTCATCTAGGGGTGTACTGTGTGTTTTGACGCTACAGTTTTTGAAGAATCTAATCAAAGCAGAAGGAAAAAAATACGATTTTCATTTTTTTGGCAATCGTCATTTTACGGGAGGTGAAGTTTTAACTTTTTTTTACTTTTATGTGGTTGCCATTATCCACTGAATAGCGGCGACCACGTGACCAGGTACCACGTACCGCAGCACCCTGTGAAATCTCCAGGCTCTCGGCTACGTTTGGTAGCCAGAAGCAGGGATATTTTAAATTACTTGGGCAATTCGCGGCTTTTACGCATGCATCCGCCATTTTGGCGATGGACGTGTGCACGGAAACCGGAGTAAGGTATGCAGATAAATCCGGGGGCCTTAGGTACATAACTTTATCTCCACTCATGAATATCATCTGTGAAGGGAGATGAAGCTTAAACTTATTTTTACACTTTTTTTTTTACTTATCCCATGGATAACAACGATCATGTTAACAGTGATCATGTGATCAGGAACCACATACAGCGGTACCCAATGACATCTCTCTGCTGCTGGCTACACATGCTGGCCGGGAGCAGAAGGATTTAAAATCTTCCGGGGCGCAAGTCCTTCTGTGCACGTGCCCAATGTTTTCAATGTTCACCTTCCCTCATGGATCCAATCCATGAGGGGAGGTGAAACTTTAACTTAATTTTACTTTTTTGAACTTTTCCGTGATCGCTGTTATTCATTGGACCCTGTCTCCGGTGCCATCTCCAGCCTGAGGCTACCTTCAGTAGCCAGGGCCAGGAGATTTCGAATGTCCTGCAACGATCTGGTCTTTTGCGCATGCGTAACCCTCTGTCCTTTGGCGCGCATGTGCAGAAGATGGCCGAAGGTCTTTTTCAGATCAGATCATCCTGGGACATCGCGAAGGATGTGGGTGAGTAGTTTCTGCGCCCCTCATGGATGCAATGTGTGAGGGGAGCTGAAACGCTAACGTTTTTCACTTTTTATTTACTTACATGTGATCAACGCTATCCACTGGATAGCGCAAGTCATATGACAGCTCCAAGTTGAAGGCTACTTCCTTCAGCCATCAGCATGGAGCTGTCACTTCCACAGCCCATGGGGCTTTAACCCTTTGCAATCCAATTTTGGATTCAGGGTTTCCTAGGGGTTTTTCTCTTTCTGCCATTATACAATGGTGCCATCTGCTGGCTAGAGCCAGGACTGCAGTATGTGACATGCTAGAGAGGCCCCTGACAACAGAGTGGCCAGTAATCTACAGTAAGAATACCCTGCCGGACGTCTTCCGACATTGGAGCTGTACAACCTTCAATCAGAATGTCTTTAGACGTCAGACAGTGGATTGAAAAGGGTTAATTGACAGAGGAAGCATGTTTTTACATCCCTGAGGATTAAAGCCCACTTAGCTAGGACGTAAAAACACTATGGGGCCGTCACTAAGGGGTTAAGGAAAAGAATCAGCTATTTCCTCCAAGTGGGCTGTATAGGAGCCATCATGGCAGCTAGAGTTCACGCACCAATTCAGGGAAAACTGAAAACTAGATATACCGTCTGCAGGAGGGAAAACTGCAAAACAATGCCGTATACAAGCCATGAAATACCACATATAGTGTTATTTCTCAGCCAATTGAAAGGGTAAAATCTGCTGTGGATCCATGTCAAAATCTACAGCAAATAGTGCAGATTCTGGTGAGGATCCACACCAAAATGCGCAGCAGAAAATGTGCAGCAGATTTTGATGCAGATCTGCACCAAATTCCATCACATATGAATGTACTTTATTAGAGATGTTTTATTTAATAGAAGGGATTCCCCTAATCCTGACCCTCATCTATAAACCAGAAAGAAGAGATTTTACAAAGGCATCTTTCTTGCACAGGAGAACCAAACATTCCTGTGCATTACACAGGCAGCCCTATTGATTTCAATGGGAAGCATGCAATGCATCATTTCTCCTGTGGTGGTGCTGCAGGGAAAATGAACACTTGCTGCCACAAATTAGAGTTCACCATTGGGATTACCCTATGATCAATTTATCAGGAGGAGACCTTTGTAACACAAAGGGATTGTCCATTGTCAAAACTGTTAAATCTCCAATTTATTCTAATTTAACCCTTGAGATCCATGAAATAGGAAGATACAGTTAAGAGGCGAGACTATTTTTTGATAAACGATCTCTTAAATAATAGAGTTCTTGCAATCATGGCTCATAATGACCCCAGCAGGAAATTATTGTTAAAAGAAATCTGCATAGGAGCATTTAATTCCTTAAAGCTCCGCCATATGGGAGAACAATTAGGAGCTAAGAAAAGACAAATTACATGCTGTTAATTGCTGTCGCCATCGGTTTCTTGTTGGCATCATCATCTTGTAGGGGAGAGGTGACTTAAGAGATTTATGAACAGAGCACAGCAATCTCTTTGGTCACAAGGCCGCGCTGATTTAATGAGGTCGTGTGCTGTACGGACTGAGACCAACACTCTCTGAATACAAAGTAATTCATCGATCAATACATACTCCTGGCTCAAAACACTCATCGAAGCATGAAAAACTTTGTAATACTTTTATGTGAAAATGGGTCCCCTGTGTAAGAAACATAATAAATAGATGATACTCGCCTCTCCTTGCAGGTCCCCTGCCAGTGGCTCTGGTTGTGCCTCATTGTGTATTTTTTACAGGCTGCAGTGACGTCCTGTAAACCTGCTGCTGCAGCCAGTGATACAGCTCTGTCATTGGCTGAAACAACTTGTTTATAGGATGGCACAACCTGTAAGACTTTCTACACATATTGCAAAATCACTGCAGAAATTCCATAGGGGCCGAATTCGCTCCTAAATGGTAAAGATTTGGCTGCAGATTTCAACTCTTGTATTTCAAGGGTTGAATTTTGCAACAGAAATCTGCAGCATAAATAAAATATTCTGTGGATTTACAATCCGCAGCGTTTTTCAAAAACGCTGCAGATTCGTTGGAGAAAATTTGCAGACTATATAAGGGCTCCCACCCACTGGCGATATTTTCTTTCTTGCGTTGCGAGAGCACGAGAAAACTCTTGCATCGCAGCGCAAGAAAGAGGCCGGTATAGAACCGGCATATCGCAAGTGGTTTCAATGGGGCCAGCGACAGCAGCGCTAGCCCCATTGAAAGCATAGGGAGAATGCCGCGGACTTCTGCCACAGCTGTGACAACTGTGACAGCTGTTGCAGGAGTTCCCTTCATCCCTGCGGGGACCGCGGGGATGAAGGAATCCTCTGCCACAGCTGTCACAGCTGTGGCAGAAGTCCGCGGCATTCTAGCCCATTGCTTTCAATGGGATCGGCATTGAAAGCACTGCTTTCTGCCAAGCCCCGCAGAATGATTATCGGGGAAGGGCTTGAAATATAAGCCCTTCCCCAATAATCATCAATAAGTGGTAAAAAAATGTTAAAAATTATTACTCACCTCTCCTGCGCTCAGCCGCGTCCTCCTGCTGGCTCCCCGACACTGCTATTAAACTCTTTCAGCAGTCGTGGATTTAAAAATCCCTGCCTCCTGAAAGGGCTGTGCAGATTGGCTGAGGGCTCAGCCAATAGCAGCTACTGCTTAGCTATTGGCTGAGCGCTCAGCCAATAGCAGTTACTGCTTAGCTATTGGCTGAGCGCTCAGCCAATCACCCATAGCCCTTAGCTATTCATTCAAGGGGATGAAGGAAACTCCTGCCACTCCTGCCACAGCTGTCACAGCTGTCACAGCTGTGGCAGAAGTTCCCGGCATTCTCCATCTCTTGTCAATGGGGCTAGCGCTGCTGCCGCTGGCCCCATTGAAGAGACTGGCGATATGTCGGCGTGATGCCGATATCCCGGCGTCATGCTGATTTTCTTCTCACACTGCGATGCGAGACTTTAACTTTAGTCTCACATCTCAGTGGAGAAAATATCGCCAGTGGGTGGGAGCCCTAAAAGAAACAAAAAACTAATGTGAGACGGCGCTCCACCCACTATAATATGATATTGGTGTAGTAAATATACACATGGGACTTACCCGGTGTAGGTGGGTGGGCCTGGTGTAGGACCTCCCACCAAACACCTCCACGTCCTGGTAGGCGTTGTATATATTACTGGAAAACTTGATCCAAGTTTCCTAGAACTCCTCTCTCCAGTCCGGAAAATGAGATAAAGCACAAGGAGCAAGCAGGGATCTGTCGCACCACTGGGTAGTGATGCGACTGTACATAAAAGAATATGAGAAAAAAGAAAAAAGATCCAGCGCTCCAGAGAGACCTTTCTGAATCAATTAATCAAAGGCTCCTTAAATATCCAAAATATAAATACTTTTATTGAAAATATGTCCAAATATGTCCGACGCGTTTCGTCGCCTAACAGCGACTTTTTCAAGTGACATATACAACTATTACTAACCTTATATAGTATCTTAGAACAAGCCTTACCTATGTGGCACCTGCCGTTTGTTCCAAAATCAATAACCCGAGTCGCTGAGTCTTCCAGGTTAGTTCTCCACACTGTTGGTAATTGAGTGTGGAGAACTAACCCGGAAGAAGTGTGTATGAACCGGAAGTTCCCCGCAAGCCCTCCCGTGCGCCGGAAGTCATGATACGGCGACTCGGGTTATTGATTTTGGAACAAACGGCAGGAGCCCTAAAAGAGGTTTTTGAAATCTCTTTCATATACCTTGTACTGTAAACATTACAGAATTTCCTTTGTGGGCAGGGCAAGCAGGACTCACAGGCTTTCTTTATGTGGGTGAGGGATGCAGGACTCACAGGCTTTCTCTATGTGGGCAGGGGAAGCAGGACCCACAGTCTATCTCTATGTGGGTGGGGGGAGCAGGACTCACAGGCTTTCTCTATGTAGGTGGGAGAAGCAGGACTTACAGGCTTTTTCTGTGTGGGTGGGAGAAGCCGAAGCAGGACTCTTAGGCTTTCTCTATGTGAGCAGGGAAGCAGGACTCACAGGCTTTCTCTATGTGGACTGGAGAAGCAGTACCCACAGGCTTTCTCTGTGTGGGCAGGGGAAGCAGGACTCACAGGCTTGTGCTGTGTGATTGGGGAAGCAGGACTCACAGGCTTTCTCTATGTGGGTGAGGGAAGCAGGACTCACAGGCTTTCTCTATGTGATTGGAAGAAGCAGGACTCACAGGATTTCGCTATGTGATTGGGAGAAGCAGGACTCACAGACTTTCTATGTGGTCAGGGGAAACTGGGCTCTCAGGCTTTCTCTACGTGAGCGAGGAAAGCATGATTCTCAGGCGTCTCTATGTGGGCTGGGGAAGCAGGACTCACAGGCTTGCTCTGTGTGGTTGGGGAAAGTAGGACTTACAGGCTCTCTCTATGTAGGTGAGGGAGCAGGACTCACAGGCTTTTTCAATGTGGGTGAGGGAAGCAGGACTCACAGTCTTTCTCTATGTGGGTGGGGGGAGCAGGATTCACAGGCTTTCTTTATGTGGGCAGGGGAAGCAGGACTCACAGGCTTTCTCTATGTGGGTGGGGGGAGCAGGATTCACAGACTTTCTCTATATAGGTGGGAGAAGCAGAAGCAGGACTTTTAGGCTTTCTCTATGTGAGCAGGGGAGCAGAATTCACAGGCTTTCTCTATGTGGGCAGGGGAAGCAGGACTCACAGGCTTTCTCTATGTAAGTGGGTGAAGCAAGACTCACAGGCTTTCTTTGTGTGGGTAGGGAAAGCAGGACGCACAGGCTTTCTCTGTGTGACTGGGAGAAGCAGGATTCACAGGCTTTCACTATGTGATTGGGAGAAGCAGGACTCACAGGCTTTCTATGTGGGCTGGGGAAGCAGGACTCACAGGCTTCCTCTATGTGGGCTGGGGAAGCAGGACTTACAGGTTTTCTCTATTTGGGTGGGGGAAGCAGGACTCACAGGCTTTCTATATATGGGTGGGAGAAGCAGGACTCACAGGCTTTCTTTGTGTGGGCAGGGAAAGCAGGACTCACAGGCTTTCTCTGTGTGACTGGGAGAAGCAGGATTCACAGGCGTTCACTATGTGATTGGGAGAAGCAGGACTCACAGGCTTTCTATGTGGGCAGGGGAAGCAGGACTCACAGGCATTCTCTATGTGGACTGGGGAAGCAGGACTTACAGGTTTTTTCTATTTGGGTGGGGGAAGCAGGACTCACAGGCTTTCTCTATGTGAGTGGGGGAAGGAGGACTCACAGGCTTTCTATATGTGAGCGAGGAAAGCATGATTGTCAGGCTTTTCTATGTGGCCAGGCGAAGCAGGACTCACAGGCTTTCTCTATGTGGGCTGGGGAAAGCAGAACTCACAGGCTTTCTCTATGTGGGCTGGGGAAGCAGGACTCACAGGCTTCAGTGTGGTTGGGGAAAGCAGGACTCACAGGCTTTCTCTATGTGGGTGAGAGAAGCAGAACTCACAGGCTTTCCCTATGTAGGTGGGAGAAGCAGGACTCACAGGTTTCCTCTATGTAAGCAGGGAAGCAGAATTGATAGGCTTTCTCTATATGGGCAGGCGAAGCAGGACTCACAGCTTTTCTCTATGTGGGCAGGTAAAGCAGGTCTTACAAGTTTTCTTTATGTGGATGGGGGAAGCAGGACTCACAGGCGTTCTCTATGTGGGCTAGGGAAGCAGGATTAACAGGCTTTCTATATATGGGTGGGAGAAGCAGGACTCCCAGGCATTCTTTATATGGTAGGAGGAAGAAGGACTCCCAGGCATTATTTATATGGTAGGAGGAAGAAGGACTCCCAGGCTTTCTCTATGTGAGCATTGGAAGGAGGACTCACAGGCTCTCTATATGTGAGTTGGGGAAGCAGGACTCAGAGGCTTTCTATATGTGAGTTGGGGAAGCAGGACTCTCAGGCTTTCTCTATGTGAGCGAAGAAAGCATGATCCTCAGGCTTTCTCTTTGTGGGCTGGTGAAGCAGGACCCACAGGCTTTCTGTATGTGGGCTGGGTAAGCAGGACTCACAGGCTTGCTCTGTGTGGTTGGGGGAAGCAGGACTCACAGGCTTTCTCTATGTGGATGGGGGAAGCAGGATTCACAGGCTTTCTCTATATGGGCAGGGGAAGCGGGACTCACAGGCTTTCTCTATGCAGCTGGGAGAAGCAGGACTCAAAGGTTTTCTCCATGTGAGTGGGAGAAGCAGAAGCAGGACTCACAGGCTTTCTCTATGTGGACAGGGGAAGCAGGACTCATAGGCCTCTCTATGTGGGTGGGGGGAGCAAGACTCACAGGCTTTCTCTATGTGGGCAGGGGAAGCAGGACTCACCGGCTTTCTCTATGTGGGCAGGGAAAGCAGGACTCACAGGCTTTCTCTATGTGATGCGTTGCTGATTTTCACCACTTTTAGGTCACTTTCACACGACTGAGAAAATCGTGCTGGAATTGTGCTTTGCGAGACGCACAAATCTCGCACGCATTTGATCCCCATTCTTTTGAATGGGGTCATATACATGAGCTATCTTTTCTCCCGCATCGTGGTACAGAGAAAAAGATCAGGACATGTCCTATCTTTGGGTGCTCCCTCGAAATGCATGGCCCATTGTTTTCAATGGGGCCGGAAAACACATCACACTGTGTACGATGTGTATGCAAGCACAATGCAAGGTGTCCCATTGAAAACAATGGTAAACAATTGCTGATCGTCTGGCGTGACTGAAATCTGCACCGGAGGATCGCAACTGTAGTGCATTTTTGACACAAAAACGTGTCTCATCCATGGAGACATGTGTGAAACTAGCCTTAGGCTAAACAGACAAGTGTGAGTAGGGCCAATTGATTGCAGTGCATTCAGTCTAAGTTCTTTTTTTTTCTGACCGCAAAAAAATAGGAGTCTGCCCTATCTTGTGCACTAAAGAGCCTCATAGAGGTCTATGGGAGGTACGCAAACACGCAACATCTGCATGCATGGGTATGTGCTAAACACTGCGCATACTCACAATCACTGGCACTGTGTTACACTAATTAGCCATTTAAATCGGGGTGGGGTGATTCCTGCACCTGTGTGAACAAGCGATGCCTGCGCAAATGCGCTCAGTATCTGCGTAGGCATGAACGCAAAGTACACTTGTTCTCTGCACCAAAAAATTATGTATTGTGAAACACGCTCGTCTGTCGAAGCCGTAAAGCCTTCCACGTAGAGCTGAATCAAACATTTATCTTGGGCGCATGTTGTTTGTGCACTGGGATAGCACTACAAACTAGAGATACCATGATGAACTGTGCCAAATAACAAACTCAGCTCTGCTACATCTGCATAGGCGCATTTGTTTTTTCCGCTTCTTGAATTCTTGGAGGAATCATATTCCCCCAGCCTTCCTTAACTCCAAGATAACTTCTGCATTTCCAGGTCTTACTGTAAATGTTTGTGGTCTCTTATCTAATTAGTGCTTCCAATCTCCCCGCCGCCTCCTACAAATGTGATGTTTATCTCCGGCTCCGATTATTTAGGGTTTGGTCCCTCTGCGGCACTTTCTTCATCCTGTGAAAAATCCTGATGAAAATGATTGTTTGTTTTTTAGTTAGTAACATTTGTCGCTAACATATGGTCTGGGAACACTCGGCAAATATGAGGCTCCGACTAGCGAGCAGGAGCGACGGTTGGGAAGCAGATGCTGTCATGCAGAGACTAGAGGATTCTCCTTCGCTCTCTGCATAGAGTATCTATCACTTGCCTTGCAGAAGGAAAGGTGATATTAATTAGAGCGGATGAAACAATGCAACACTTATTTAGTCTTCTCTTTTGGGAAGGTATTTGCTGCTAAAACTGAAGTCCCAATTGCTCATATTATTAGTAGTGCCAGCAAGAATCAAACACGTTCCACTACCGGAATTTTCAGATAGAAGCTATGGGGAAAAAATATGGTTAGCACTGCTATACTCCAGCAATGGGGTCACGAGTTTAGATTTGATATGGGCAACTTAAGTTCCAAGAAAAAGTAAGTGAACCCTTTAGAATTACCTGGATTCCTTGCTAATGAAATCAATACAGGTCTTAGGTTAAATTACATTCTGTAAAGAATTTCTTTTGGTGAATCCCCCCCCCCCCCTATCCACACCAGAACAGCTGGGTGGATAAATACTGTGCCAGAACCAAGTTTTGTACATGATCACAGCATCAAAACCACTTTTGAAAATAAAACAGCACCAGAACCATGATCAGTACATCTATAAGGCACCAGAACAAAGCTCTGTACATAAATACAATACTAGAACCAAGCTCTGTATATAAATACAGCACCAGAACCAAGTTTAGTACAAAGATACAGCATCAGAACCAAGCTCTGTCCATAAATACAATACCAGAACAAGCTTCAATACATAAATATAGAACCAAACTCTGTACATAAATACAGCACCGGAACCAGGTACAGTATATCAATACAGCACCAGAACCAAGCTGTGTACATAGATGCAATACTAGAATCAAACTCTATACATAAATAGAGCAGCAGAACCAAGCTCAATACATAGATACAATTCTAAAACCAAGCTGATAACATAAAAACAGCCCTATAACGAAGCTCATAAATTAATGCAGTAGCATATTTAAATGATGGTGTGTGGAGGCACTGATAGGCCGACAGGTAGCTGGGTCCCCTCTTGGAGCTATCCAGGATCCTTTCCAGCATGGGCTTCAAATTAACTGCATGCCCTTGCCCTATAATATGCAGGTATTTATACTCAATGGGTGCTGTATACACCTGAAGACAGTGAGCTCCCTCTAGTGGCAGTTACAGTTTCATGACAATCAGACATGTTGGTTCAATGTTGTGCTTCTTAATACATTTGTCAGGTATAGGTTGGCACATAGTTTACTTAGATTTTGGATTGGGGCCCAGGAGCTTCAGGTTCCCTGTGGTTTTGTCAGTATCGTTCTGTCCTGTCGTCGTTATAGTTCTCTATCAGTGGGAACCCTTTCTTTCCATTTCCAGCTTTGATCACTGAACAAGACTGTAGTGCTTGTTACTTGAAGAAAGAACTGACAGTGCCGCTACCTGCTTGCTTCGGGCATCTTCATTTGTTATAAAGTTCACAGCTGCCATGCTGGGCGAGCTACGACTGCCTGCACTCATCTACTATTGATGAAATGCGTTAGCTGGCAGGCACCAGATGTTGAACTCCATCCAGCAGACTTTCCAGGAGGATACAGAGTAATGTGAAGCATAATCCTTCATTCCAACGCTCAGTTACAAGTATTTGTATGATGCTCTCTGGTTATGGACATGGATGCAAGGAGGAGAGAAGAAGCTGTGTAAGGTTAAACACAAGACGCCTTTGGTTTGACTGCAGCCATTTGCAGACCTATGGGCATCATATTGCTAAGAGCTTATTCACATAGGCTTATGCAATTTTGTTCCATGAAAAAAACGCACCACTTTCACTACATATTTGAGACTTTTTTTACACTCCCATAGACTTTCATGCGCAACTTTGGTCCATTTTACAGACCAAATTAAAACATGCTGAGGTTTGTTTTTTTTTTTAAATGCATGTTTAAATACGCTAGTTCAATTCAATGGGTTCATATTGAGTCAAAATACAGACTGAATACGGACAGATACCCCCATGTGAATGGCCCCTAAGGATGTATTCAGATGGTTGTTTCAGCATCCCACACCACAAGTTACGGTAAATTCTGCACCAAAATCTGATGGCTTCATGCAGATTTTGATGTGTAATGATATTAAATCAACCTGCAACTCCGCACGACATATCACAGCTAACCCTGCAGGTTTTGATGCAGAATTCCGTAGCGGCAAATTAAGCTCTGCCCCCGCGTGAAAATCCCTTTAGGGTATATTTATACAGACGATTTTTGATTGTGACTTCTGTGCATTGCAAGAAAAGAATCCATTATTTTCAATAGGATAATATACCCAAGAGCTTTTTTATCTAGCGGCAATAGTGCGAGATCACAGTATGTCCTGTTTTTGGGCAATTCTGTTCCAGAATCACCCATTTTTTCCTATGGTTGTATGAAAAAAATTGCATTAGACGTGCCGGATGATTTGCATGTGAGTGCAATGCCCTTTTTTCCATTATAAGTATTAGAACAACATTTTTTAGTGCGTGTGAAAAACGCTTTTGAAAATCACATGTACAGCAATGCGATGCGTTTTTCTTGCAAAACGCATTGCAATTGCAAAAAAAAAATTAAAGGTTTATGAGTGCAATATAAGAACTCCTGTCCATGGACGGATTTGCATTGCTGAGTACAGAGCGGGATTCCGTTTCCTGACTGCGCAGCAATTCAAGCCCCATAGCTTGCGATGTAAAAATGTGATTTCCTGCCCACGAGTGGAAATCGATTGTGATTTTCCGCTCGCGGAGAAGAAATCACAGCATGCCGCGGATTACTCACTCACGGCTTCCATTGAAGTCAAAATGGCCACAGGAGCAACGGCACAGCGTCCTCTGTACTACGCATGTGTGCCAGAGCGCAGGCCGGCACATCTGCAGCACAGAGAAAAGGTGCCAGACAGGTACACTAGGATCACCAGCCGAGCATCGGGTCTAACTCTGCTGCAGGAATCTTGCATGCAGTGTCCGACCTGCCCATGGACAGGAGTCTTAAGACAGATTTTCTTGGACTGATATCACACTCGCATGTGTAAATACAGTCTAAGGCCTTGTTCACACAAGTGTATATCTGCCGCCGTTTTCATTGCCGGACGATATATGCTACCATCTGAGCTGTCTTCCTCCTTCCCACCCCTCACCGACTCCCCTTCTCTCTCCTCCCCTCTGGCTGTTTGCAAGAAGAGTTGGTGGGACAGGGCGGAGCTAAGCTCCGCACCGCCCTCTCCCATTGCTGACTGCGGAGTAGGGACAGGGAGGGGGCAGGAGCTTAGCTACACCCCCGTTCCGTCCCCTCCCATTGCAAACAGTCGGAGGGGAGGAAAGAGGAGGTGAGCTGGCGAGGGGGAGGGAAGGGGGAAGACAGCTCAGATGGTAGCGTATATCGGCCGGTCGTGAAAACGGAAGTGGATATACACTCCTGTGAATAAGCCCTAAGACAGCAATGGCGCTGGAACTGATCATCTGTTGTTACAGCCCATCTGTGCTAAGGAATGGCGAGTTGTGTGTTCAGCCATGTTAGCTGGAGCACCAGAATTGTATTTGATTGTAGTATACTTGACTGTGTACCACCTGGTCATCAGAACGATTCTTGACATCCTCCTCTAATCACTATTGTCGGCAAGTTATTTCCATCCATGGGATCCACTTTTGCTGAACTTTTTCCCTCTATCACACCATTTTTGGTATACTTTCCACACCGCTGCACAAGAGAACACACATAGTTTGCAGTGAAATCCTGGCCGCCACTAGCCTATCATCAATGACCATCCCTCTTTGGAAGCCACTCTATTCTAATGTGGATTTCCACTGAAACTGATACCTAGAAAACTTTTCACTTTATTTTATTCTGCACTCTGGGGTCACAGGAATACACTACAGCGGGAAAGCAAAAGTGTTAGTTGTACTATGTTACCACGGGGATCACGTGACCGCTAAGTGCCCTCGGTCACAGCAGAGCTGCGAGGTCCTAGCAGACCCAGATCAGCTCTGCCAGTGTCTATAGTCAGCACTAGGGGGATGTTTTCCCCTGTAACTGGGGCTTCTATCGGTGCTTCTGCTATGGATGCCCCAGTTACAGTGGAAAAGTGTGAAATAAAATTAAAAAAAAGACAATGTGAATGATACCCAGGGGTCTTATATGACGTCACGGGGGACACAGATTTAAAAAAAAATAGTTGCAAAAGTAAGTAAACAAAATAACATCCTAAAATAAAAATATATACATAAAAAAGAAAATGACCTACCGCCGACCCGAAACAAAACCGTCACCATATGCGCCCTGTAATCCAAGCTTACACAAATTATTTATCAAAACGTTTGAAACAAATTGAGGAAACCATTCCCATACATTATTTTAGAGTAAATATACTAATTAAAAAATAAACAACTACAAAATAAAAAATTATTAGCTTCCAAAAAAAACCTCTAATAAACAAAAAAAAATTAAAAAAATAAAACAGTGAAAAAAAGATATTAAAAACTAGACCTAGATGTCACGAGAAAAAAAACGCAACAAAGATAATTTTGGTAACTGAAGAGAAAAAAACAATAGGGCAGTAAAACCACCACATAGATAAAATCCCTAAAAAGTGTCTGGTCCTTTTAGAATTTAAACACCCTGGTCCTTAAGGGGTTAATGTAGTCTTGATATCAGTGCCTACACATACAGCTCATAGCCCCCCCCCCCCCCCCCAATCTACATACATTTGGCTTAGCATCCCAAACAGAAAACTGTTATTACACCACAGATCGTTCTCTGGGACATAAATAGAATTTTGAATACCTCAAAGTGTCTTGGTAAGAGATGGATTTAATAAAACAAGTTGTATTACTGCTGATCTGCAACATCTTGCACCTACGAGATCTTAGCACTGAGCCACCATAGCAGACATCTGTCTCACATTAACTAGAGAGACAATTAACACATTTCTTCTCACTGAGTTGTAGCACATTTTTGTGCTACATTGTCATTTTAGATTTAACCCATTCTTTGACCTCCTTACTCATCATGTAATTGGATTGTGATTGATATTTGTTTCCGTTTATTCTCTTCCAGTTGGGGCACACAGGGGGATTTCAGTACTACACATGCCCTGCCTGCCGTCAAGGTCAAGCTGTTTACCGAAAGCACCGGGGTTCTTGCACTAGAAGATAAAGAACTTGGACGGGTAAGAGCTGGCGCAACACCTCTTGATACCAGTCTAACGTTTGTCGCCATGTATAGGTGCTTTCATGTGGAACCATTATCAGGCAAAAAAAAAAATCGTTAGATCGTTCGAATTTGAATGATAATTGTTCCGCGTAAGCACTGCTGCCGATTGAGCGATGAACCGTCATTTTTTTGCTTATTGTTCATCGCTCCTTTCATGGAAAAATGAAAATCATGTTTGGCTTATTCGATTATTGTTCGGTTTAAGCACCAACGAACGATTCTGTTAAAACAAAAAAAAGATGTATCTTTGTTTAAACTGATTGTCCGAGCAAACAAGCTAACTGTGACATCATTTGCTGCGCCAAATAATTATTTCTACGTCTCAAATTACCCTATGAAAAAAATAATCCTTGACTGGTCTGTGAACCGGTGATGGCAGAAGACGATCAGGAGGTCCCTGTAGTCCATCCAAAGTTCTAGCTAGGGGTTCAGCATGCGGAAATGAGGGCATTCAGTGTGGGCAGCAACCCAGGTATGGCATGTTTAGCACTTCAGAGGTACGTCCTAATCATAGTGGCTATTTAAAAACCAATATTCCCACCATGCAGTGACCGTATAACGGTAGATACCAATTCTACACAGACATTTGACAGACTATATAAGTGATTACAGTACATTAAAATCCAGTGACTCACATGTGACATCCATTCTGACTGGAGTTGTTCACTTTTCCCGTCTCTTCCATTGAACCCAGACTGCCATGATGTCTTCTTCCAGCCACAACTTGTCTGTTCAATGTTGGTAACATAGACATCTTTGGCTCCTCACTTTTCCAGCACCCTTCTTACCTTTTTCCAAATTACACAAACTGTTCATCCCCAATCCTGTACCTTTTGCTACCCCACCTATCCCTATTACTGTATCTACTATGTAGGCCGATGACTCCAAATACTGTACTTCAGAATAAATGTTGGCATTAAGTATAATTACCCCTAAAAAATAGGGTCGCACAGACAGCACCCATGAAAACAATGGTACCAGATAGTGCCCCATGTTATGCCCCAGACATAGTAGTGTACCGCACAGTAAAGGTGCCATCTTTTGTACTCCAAACAGTAATAGTGTTATCTTGTGTGGTATCTCAAAAGATGAGTAATAGTGATTTTCTCAGTGTCCCCCATGCACAGTAATAATGCCCCATTTTGTCCTTTAGGAAGTACTAATGCTACCTTGAAAGTAATCATGCCTCCTGACTGCCCCTTGAGAAGTATGAATGCCTTTTTAGTCCCTCCTTAAACAGTAATAATACCCCCCAATGTGCCCCCTTAAATAGTAATAATATCCCCTAATGTGCCCCTTTAAACAGTAATAATGCCCCCTAATGTGCCTCCTTAAACAATAATAATGCCCCCTAATGTGCCACTTTAAACAGTAATAATTCCCCTTAAAGTGCCACCTTAAACAGTAATAATGCCCCCTAATGTGTCTCCTTAAACAATAATAATGCCCCCTAATGTGCCACTTTAAACAGTAATAATTCCCCTTAAAGTGCCACCTTAAACAGTAATAATGCCCCCTAATGTGCCTCCTTAAACAATAATAATGCCCCTTTAAGTGCCATCTTAAACAGTTATAATGCCCCCCTAATGAGCCCCCTTAAACAGTAATAATGACTCTTAAAGTGCTCCTCTTAAATAATAGTAATGCCTCCTGAAGTGCCCCCAAACAGTAACTTGTGTCATAAGCACAGTTCTCTTCTGGCTCATAGCAAGTGGTGAGATGCAGTGATCTCAGCGTTCAGACAGACAATGATACATCAGGAGCACATGGCTCCCTGCTCTACAACAGGTTTCAACTGAAATGTGGACACAGATACAGTTGAGTGTAGGTTTTGCCCAGGGAGCTGGGGCACCAGTTTGGCCTCACCATTTAAGTAGGCCTTGGTTTACCGCCCTTTTCCCCAACTAGCTATACAGTACCTCTGAGTCCACCCCTTTCTTCTCTGTAGTTTCAATTTTTGCCTTAGAACTTCTTTTGTCAGATTCACACTTCTTGAAACTCACGTTAGTGGCCAAAGAAGTTTTCAGTGTCTGTCCATATGCCCTATTGTAAAAATGGGGTGTCATATAGGGTGCTTCCATGCTTGGAATCTTCCTGTGTTAGCCTAAGTCAGAGACACACTAAAATGCATTCTACTCCAAATAAGTTGGTGAGAATGAAGCAAATTCCACCAGATTTCTTAAAACACTGCATATGGTATAATTTGGTGCAAATCCCTAGGCATGTTGTACATGTACACCACTGATTTGGGGCAAACAAATGCACATTATTTGCACGTCATTCTTTTAAACTGTACATTTTTTCTTAGCTCTGCTCCTTTATGGAGATGCTTTTCAAGCTTGATGTAAAAAGTGTGAAAAACAATGAATTTGGTTGCAATAGAATTCTGGCACATGTTTATTTCACCCAATGATCCTCCATTGTATTTCTCTTTTATACCGATGTATCTTAAAGGTTGTACTACATCCAACACCCAACAGTCCCAAACAGTCGGAGTTGCATAAAATGACAGTGTCCAAAAATTGTCCAGATCATGACTTGAAGATCAAATTAGCAGTCCGAATGGATAAACCACAGAACATGAAGCATTGTGGGTAAGTAGCACAGTAATAACACAATCACTACTTAAAAAGGTTGTGCCGGATATAGGTAAAAAGCACAGCGCTGCTCTTGTCTAGGGTCTGTTTATGGTATGGCAGCTCAGACTCATGCAATGTCATATTGTGTGGTCTGTGCTCTAGGGGGGCTTTTTAGTTTTATGTAAAGAAAGCTTAAAGGGATTATCTCAAAATATAAATGTATTCCTTAAGCACAAGATAGGAAAAAGAGGATTGGTTTGGGCCCCACTGATCATGATAGTCCCATGTCACCCCCATACAAATGGAGTAGCGGTCAAGCACATAGGACTGCCAGAGATAGGTAAGTACAGCACTCAGCAGCTCCACACAGATGAATGGAGGGGAAGCATGCATGCTGCTCCAATCACATGTAGAGAGACAGGATCCACTTTATCATGATTGGTCGGGTTCAACGTGATTGGCCTTCACTGATCAGACACTTCTTCCCTATCCTCTGATGAGAATATATCTTGGGACAGCCCCTTTAGAGTTGTTTACCGACTAAATACATTTATCACATATCCACAGCTGAGGATCGGACCTTTGGGAACACCAGCAAGAATGAGAACAGCGGTTCCTGAGTCCACCGAGTGAATGAAGCAGTAGTGTGTGTGACAGCTCCATTCACTGTCTATGGAGATAGCTGAGCACAGCACTAGCTCCATCAGTCTCATACGCACCATCACTCCAATCACTCGGGAATCTCAGTGACTCAGGGCTTCTGGAACTTCATCAATGTTGTTGTCCCCGACAACCCCTTTAATGGGTTAGTGAACTTAACAAAACAAGTGACAACCATTGAGCTTGCTTCCGGTACTGTATTTATGTACCATGATTGGTCCTAGTGCTATACTTATGTTATGAGCTTGGTTCTGGTGCTGTATTTTTGTACCAAGCTCGGTACTAGTGATGTACTTATGTTACGAGATTGGTTCTGGTGCTGTATTTTTGTACCAAGCTTGATTCTAGTGCTGTACTCATGTTATGAGCTTGGTCCTGGTGCCGTACTTATGTACCAATCTTGGTTCTGGTACTGCACTTATGTTATGAGCATGGTTCTGATTCTGTATTTATGGTATGAATTTGGTTGTGCGGCTATAACCTCGAAACATATATATATATATATATATATATTTATATTTATATTTATTTATTTATATATTGGTCTTAATCAATAAATACAGAAGTTTAGCAATATACAATCTCATGTAATTATAAAACACTTGGAGATCGCGCCACACCCCCCCCAAAAAAATATTGTCCTTGTCTATATGAAAATAATATAAACAAGTGTTATTTTTATTTTAGTCATACCTAACACTGATATGCACTGATAACACTGTATGCTTATTGCAGTAAAAGTCCTTTAATTCTGCATCAATAAAACCAGACCCATGTCAGATTACAAAATATTCTGTACTCTGAATCATAAGACCATATAGAAAAATATATGATACCTATTATTAATCAGGCACATAATGTTCAGTACTTAGGTTAGATGGTACTATGTTTCACTGATAGGCAACCTGCCTGTATTCTGCTTACGCAGAAAGCAGCAAGATAGCAGCATACCCTCACCAGGACAACTCAGTGAATAAATGCTATACTAGAACCAAGCTCATAACATAAATACAGCCTAGGAACCATGCCCATAACATAAATACCGCACCAGAACCAAGGAGGGGTGGGGGATGTGATTGCCCCCAGTCTACAGCTGCCTGGTGCCCCCCTACAAGCAGGTGGCTGGTGCCCTGTGCGACCACATGGGTCGCACATAGGTAAAGCCGGCTATGCAGGTATACAATCTGGATAGTGTCTTGCACATAACTGCAATATAATTTTGCAAGATCACAACTAGAAGACTGAGAAGAGCTACAGAGGGGCTGTGATAGGATAAAGTCAGCGGAGCTGGCTGCATAGCTCTCTCAATTTTTTTTAAACTCTACTCTGTTCGACCATGTGGGCCCTTCTTAGGTCCACTTCCTGGTCCTTTCAGTGTGTCAAGTGGCCAGTCCCCAATAATCACTATCAACAGGTGATATCAGACTTGATTGACAATCTGATGTCATCCATTGAGAGCAGGGGCGTAACTATGGAGGGTGCAGGGGATGCGGTTGCACCCGGGCCCAGGAGCTTTAGGGGGCCCATAGGGCCTCTCTTCTCCATATAGGGAGCCCAGTACTGTGAATAAAGCATTATAGTTGGGGGCCTTGTTACAGTTTTTGCATTGGGGCCCAGAAGCTTCAAGTTATGCCTCTGTGCAGCATGGTTTAGGTATGGGTACGGGTACAGATACAGATAGAGGGGGGGGGCTCAGCTCACCTTTTGCATCAGGGCTCCTGAGCCTTTAGTTACGCCCCTGATTGAGAGCGATCGGTAGGGACTGTCCACTTGACACATTAACAGAACCGGAAGCCGAACCTATAAGAGTCTGTCAAGAGAACAGAGATGAGTATGGAAAAAAATAGGGATAGAGTCATTGGGGCTGTGGCTGCAGAGTTATGTAGCCAGCCCTCTGACTATCCCCTGTCCGGTCTTCTTTACGCAATTAGCAAATCCCTTGTATAAGGCCTTATGTCCACTTGCATGTACGGATTCCACTGCTGCATCCCGCAGTGGTATCCTTGCGTGCCCGCAGCCATGGAGAGGAAGAGAATGTTTCTTACCTCTCCGGGTCCAGCACAGATCTCTTCGAAGCCGGCCGGATCTTCTTTCTTCAGCACAGCAGATGTGTTCGGGAGCGTCAGGCGACATGCATGCGCGGTGCTCACTTCTTTGTTTTTGAATACCCTGCTTTCCCGCAGATCCGCGGCACCTCCATAGTGACAGCTGTGGGTATGCCGCGGCGGGGACGGCTTCTATTGACTTCAATAGAAACAGTTGCTGCGGGACTCGCAGGAAAATCAAGCATGCTGCGATTTCTTGCCGTGCGTGCAACCCGCCAGGAAAAAAATCACATCCGCATGCTTTTACTTACCGTGCGGATGCTAATGCATCCCTATGGGCGGCAAGACGTGCAGTTCTCCCGCGCAGAAGACATGCACGGATTTGATAATTAAAATTCACACGTGGACACTGGGCCTTAAGGCCCATTTAGACACAATGATTATTGCTCAAAATTCGCTCTAAAGCCGTCTTTTGAGCGATAATCGTTGTGTCTAACTACACTGACATCATGCGGTTTTCGTTAAGCCACCGCTCATCATTATCTTTCAGTATGCTGAAAGACAACGATGAGCCTTATCACGAATTCACAGTGGGATACAGCTAATACTATTGTTTCAGTTGTATCCCGCTCCCTGAACACAGGCAGGGTATGAAGAACACAGTTGTCCAGCTGTGTTCTCCATACCCCACTTTGAGCGCTTGGCTGTATAACAATCGGGGGCTCCGAGCAGAGAACAGCTGGATGCAGAAGTCACGCGGCCCCGCTTGTCTCCTGCATCCCCCGCTCGGAGCACAAGGTGATCGCTCAACGTTTGAGTGATCACCTTGTGCTGTAAATGAACACAACAATTATCGCTCAGAAGGCATCGTTCTAAATGGGCCTTTACTGTGTATACTTTTTCTCTCCTGGAAATGCTTAAAATCTGCTAATCCGGCAGATCCTATTTATATGAAATGAGAGGATGTTTACTGTACTTTTACAGAGTTCAGCTACAACTGGGCAACATGTTATGTTTCTACATTTTATGAGACCCCAGTGAAATGTGGATCGCATCCCATGTCATGCCCCCCTAGGAGAAGGCATTACCAGTATGTGATCTTTGAACGCTCCCATTATTATTACGAGACCCTGCAGACAAGTCATCCCTGAGACCAATGATCTGCGGTCTGTGCTGCATCAGTGATCGGAAGTGAAATTGTGCGGTCCATAGGCATCACCTTAGGAGGCCTGACCGCAGCGTATCCAAACAGATGGGACTTTGCCTCTTTTGTCCTCAACGTGAAATCAATCTGAAAACTGCAGAACAAAATGTGATATAGAAACAGCACAAAGCTCCGCGACAAACTTACCATCCTGCAATCATCCAAAACATTTATTCATTTCCATTATTTATGTCCTTCAAAAATAAAGAGAATTTTTACAGATAAAAAATGATAATAAATGTATCGAATTTCACCTGAAAATCGTCGCATAAAAGAACAATGATTTGTTTTTATAGGGTGTCATCATATGGTTCTTGAATGCTGCCGATTAGATGGCTTGAACGGACAGTGTGGTCTTAAAAAGACTCTGTCACCATCTTTCTGCATCCCTCACTGAGCGCACCATACGGGCGCCTTCACACTAGCGATAAAATCGCACGTTTTTCGTGCAATGCATCACACTGCTTGCAGTGATATGTCTGCTGTGTGTATCTGTGAAGTAGTTTTGGAGAAACTTCCATTTTATTAGTAGCACCCAGACACATAACTAGTCCTGCATATTCCTGAGCAGCAGGATAGCCACACCCACCCTGCTCTCCAGCCAATGATTGGCATCTCTCTATGCACAGTAATGAGCAGAGAGCTGTCAATCATCATCTGAACAGCGGGGTGGGTGTAGCTAAACTGCAGCTCATGAATGTCCAGGACTACTTGCCTCTATGTATGTGCCGCTACTAATGAAAGGCAGGTTTCTTCAAAACTACTGCACAGATCCACACAGCAGACATGTCACTATAGTAGCTGCCCTCAGATAGGGGTGCAAAAAGATGGTGATAGAGTCTCTTTATAGAGTATACAAGACTACATAGAGTAGTGCCCAATGGAAAGGTCAGTAGATGTTTCACTTGACATGGATAGCACATTAATTTCAGGGAGAACTGAGTAATATTGCACTTCCCCTGCGGGGGCAGTGCAGGTAAATGTAATACTTTCTGCCAGGTTGCCTCACAGATTACAGCTGATCACAAGGGTTCCTAGCACGTTTGTCTGTTTTAGTCCTAAGGCCACTCTCACACATGCTGCTTTTTACTGCCATTAGTGCCGGGTCCCAATGCTGCCAGTGATTTCAATAGGGCCTCGCAGACATGCGCTGGAACGCGGTGTTAGATTTTCGAACGTTGTCTGTTCTATTTGTTAGCATTTGCGCATTTTTTAACGCACCTCATCACCCATCATAATGATGGGGTGCGTGAGAAAGGACTGTCAAATGGTGTGACAAGTGTACAATCACGCTGCCTTAAACCACAGTAAAAATGCCGCAATTTCGAGCGTCGTTTTCTGAATGCTTGTATGAGAACGATCTTACTCTTACATTTATTTGCTGTCTCTGAATTCTTCCCCAGGTATTTATGGGCGATTGGAAAAAATGTGTGGAAGAGATGGAAAAAACGTTTTTTCGTCTTGGTACAGGTAATTTTACGCATTCATGTAGAGCAGCCATGCCTGTTTTAATGGAGCTGCTGCAAACCTTTCCATCTGGTGTCCATAGGAGTGTGCTGTGTTCGCTGTGGGCTTTCTGCTGGGGAAAACCTGCAGCAAATCTGCCCCAAATCCGCAGTGGCCAATTCTGCACCTACATGGGGCGCATTTGATTGTGTTTTTAAATGCAGATCTGCAGGGGCGGAGGAGGGAGGTTTAACCTTTGTATTTCAAGGGTTGAATTCCACAGCATAAGGCCCCTGTCCACGGGCGTTGCAAAGTCCCACAGCCACTGCCGAATCTCCGGCGGGCAGCCCTATCTGATAGATAGGCTGGCCGCGGAGAATCGGGCAATTCGCAGCATGATTCTCCGCTCGTGGATAGGGGCCGGCACTTTCCATAGCAATGCTATGGAAAGCGTCGGCCGGCGTGATTCGCTAGCGGTTTACCGCCGGCAAATACACGTCCGTGGACAGGGGGCCTAAGGCTGCCTGTCCACGGGCGTTGCAGTATACCGCGGCAGAGAACCACTGCCGGGTAACAGGAGCCAGCTGACAGATGCTGCAATTTGCCGGCCGCAAGCGGAGAATCGCTGTGATTCATCGCTCGTGGACAGGGAGGCTGTGCTTTCCATAGCAACACTATGGAAAGTGTACACTGCGTTCCCCGCGGACAGATTATCGCCGCAGGGAACGCAATGCAAAAACGCCCGTGGACATCTTCAGCCCAAATAGACATACTACAGATACATTACATCCAACAAGTTGGTTGGATTTAGCAGAACTTTAAACTATGTGACTATTGGGCCGTGTATACAGGAGCTGCTCAATGTTCACCTACTGTGAATGTAGGTCGGCGGGGGCCGGAACGCCTCCATTCACTTGAACAACTATCATTCTAGGGCAGTAGTCCGTGGGACAGTCGTCCTGTGTGAAGGTACCCTTAGGGCTCATTCACAACAACGCATTTGTGCAAAATACTGAGTAAGTAGAACCTATTGATTTCAATGGATTCGTTCACACAAGCATATTTTGCGCACACATTTTGTTTGTATGTGGCACACTCCATTTTCCTATGTTTTTGCACACATTGAACTAATTCCACTAATTGCCCACTTCAGTTAATGGGAGTACGGTGTGTTTTTTTTCCCATGTGCAAATGCGCACGCTAAAAGTACACTTAGAGCTCCCACACACTTGCGATTGCGTTTTTTGTTAACGCGATTGTCAATGGGACTTTCTAATGTTAAAAACGCAACGCAATGCACCAAAAACGCAGTTGCGTTCGTTGCGTTTTTTACAATTGAAAGTCCCATTGACAATCGCGTTAACAAAAAACGCAATCGCAAGTGTGTGGGAGCCCTCAAGCGTTGCGTTTTTCAGCCGGGCGCATCATGGCCGAAAAATGCATGAAAAAGAGAAAGCTGCCACTAAGTCGCAGCTAAATCTCACATTTTTTTGGTTATTCACGCGGCTGGGTGCGACGTATAGACGCCGCAGCCAAAAATTCCTTCGGCCGGCATACCCACTTCTAATGGCTCAATAGGGCCAGCTGACATGGTTTAGCAGCGCTAGCCGTTACTAAACTCCCTCCCTCTGCTGGCAGCTCCCATAGAAGCTTAGGGCAAGACCTATCTTTTCCGTCCGCACTGCCCGGCGTATTCAGCCGCAATGTTTTGACGCGACCAAAAAGCGGCCATCTGAATGAATACATTGGAAACCAATGCTTTAGATGGTCACGATTTTCGGCCGACGTGTTGTCACGGCAAAATAGCAAATATATAATACTAATGTACACATAAACACGCCGAGGCCGGATTCACACAGACATACTGTATCTGCAGGAGTATTTGTACACAAGGAATTTGCACGCACAATGCGCAGAAAATTATAACCCATTGATTTCAATGGGTTTGTTCACATGCGCGTATTTGGCATAAGCAATTCAGTCACACCAAAAAACACAAAGCACGCTCTATTTGTCTGCACATTAGCGCAGGGGGAAAAAACACATACTGAACTCATTAAATTTATTGGCCATTTCAATAGCTGAGCGCATCGGGCATGATCTTTTGCGAATTGTGTAATTGTGTATAATTTGCGCGCACAAAGAGTACAGTAAAAAACAACGTGGCGCATACAAATATGCAAACCTGATGTGCAAAAACAAGACGTAAATATACATACGCTGGTGTGTGAATCCGACCTTAGGCCGCTTTCACACGGCCGAGAAACTTGCGCGAGATTTGTACGTTGTGAGACACACAAGTCTCGTGTGAACATGAACCCCTCGGTTGTGGCTCGTTACACCTTTTGATCATTGATTTTAGTGGGCCCTTTAATGCATTGCATGGCTCTTGTATGCCGTGGGATGTGCATGAAACCAATGGGAAAACTGTGCGAAAAACTCGCCAGAGGGGAGCGGAATTTCACAGATGCGATGCGTAGTGTCTTTGCATGAAAAACGTCTCGCATCTGTGGGTAAATCACCCGTTCGCGGTCTGATGTCATATTCGCTCATGTGTAGGTAGTCTTAGGGTGGCTTTACACGGGACAACTATCATCTGAATAGTCCTTTCATAGAGCAAATATAAGGCAGTTGTTCCGTGTAAACATGGCCGCCAACCAGGTGACAAGCGAGAATTTGTTCACTAGTTGCTAGTCGGTTCATTTCATCTCACTTAAAAATAGTCTCTGGCTGATTAAAGAATACCCGCGCTTTTTTTTTTTACATGTACGGAATAGGCGATTCTCAGCATTTTTTTTAATCAGCCTTTTCTGTACATTTTTCTTTAAAAAACAACTCTTCAGGGTTTCTTCCGTCTTCAACTACCTAACAGGTGTAACAGTAGCGGGCGCTCTACCCAGTTATGTCTGCGGTATTCTCTACAGAAGAGCTGCAGACACAAGTGTACTGTTGTGTAGAAGGGCTTGAACAGACGACTGTATGCACAGGTACGCTGGCCGCAATAAAGTGTATTTTTGCGCGAACACAGTAAAAGTCTTTGTTGGTGTGGCTGTTCAAACCCTAAGCTACTGCGCACGCAAAAAAAAAGCACATGCTGGTGGGGCGAAATAGGGGCACAGTGGAAGGCACTACAGTACACGGTTAGTGGGGCAGAGTGGGTGCACAGTAGAGGGCAGTGCAGAACACGGGTGGTGGGGCAGAGTGGGGACACAGCGGAGGGCAGTACAGCACACAGGTGGTGGGGCATAGTGAGGGCACAGCAGAGGGCAATACAGCACACGGCTGGTGGGGTGGAGTGGGGGTATAGCGGAGGGCAGTACAGCACCTGGCTAGTGGTGTGAAGTGGGGGCACAGCGGAGGACAGTACAGAACACGGATGGTGGGGCAGAGTGGGGGCACAACGGAGGGCAGTACAGCACATGGGTGGTGGGGCAGAGTGGGGGCACAGCGAAGGGCAGTACAGCACATGGGTGGTGGGGCAGAGTAGAAGCACAGCGGAGGGAAGTACAGCACACGGGTGGTGGAGCGGAGTGGGGGCACAGCGAAGGGCAGTACAGCACATGGGTGGTGGGGCAGAGTAGGAGCACAGCGGAGAGCAGTACAGCACACGGGTGGTGGGGCAGAGTGGGGGCACAACGGAGGGCAGTACAACACATGGCTGGTGGGGTGGAGTGGGAGCACAGTGGAGAGCAGTACAGCACACGAGTGGTGGGGCAGAGTGGGAGCACGGTGGAGGTCAGTACAGCACACGGGTGGTGGGGAGGAGGGGGAGTACAGCGGAGGGCAGTACAGCACATGGCTGGTGGGGCGAAGTAGGGGCACAGTGGAAGGCACTACAGTACACGGCTAGTGGGGCGGAGTGGGTGCACAGCGGAGGGCAGTACAGCACACGGGTGGTGGGACAGAGTCGGGGCACACCGGAGGGAAGTACAGCACACAGGTGGTTGAGCAGAGTGGGGGCACAGCAGAGGGCAGTACAGCACACGGCTGGTGGGGTGAAGTGGGGGTATAGCGGAGGGCAGTACAGCACCTGGCTAGTGGGTGAAGTAGGGGCACAGCGGAGGACAGTACAGCACACGGATGGTGGGGCAGAGTTGGGGCACAGCAGAGGGCAGTATAGCACACGGGTGGTGGGGCAGAGTGGGGGCACAGCAGAGGGCAGTACAGCACATGGGTGGTGTGGCAGAGTGGGGGCAAAGCGAAGGGCAGTACAGCACATGAGTGGTGAGGCAGAGTAGAAGCACAGTTGAGGGAAGTACAGCACACGGGTGGTGGAGCGGAGTGGGGGCACAGCGAAGGGCAGTACAGCACATGGGTGGTGGGGCGGAGTAGGAGCACAGCGGAGAGCAGTGCAGCACGCGGATGGTGGGGCAGAGTGGGAGCACAATGGAGGGCAGTACAGCACACGGGTGGTGGGGCAGAGTGGGGGCACAACGAAGGGCAGTACAGCACATGGGTGGTGGGGCGGGGTAGTAGGAGCACAGCGGAGAGCAGTGCAGCATGCGGATGGTGGGGCAGAGTGGGAGCACAACAGAGGGCAGTACAGCACACGGGTGGTGGGGCAGAGTGGGGGCACAACGGAGGGCAGTACAGCACACAGCTGGTGGGGTGGAGTGGGAGCACAGTGGAGGGCAGTACAGCACACAGGTGGTGGGGAGGAGTGGGAGTACAGTGGAGGGCAGTACAGCACACAGCTGGTGGGGTGGAGTGGGAGCACAGTGGAGGGCAGTACAGCACACAGCTGGTGGGGTGGAGTGGGAGCACAGTGGAGGGCAGTACAGCACACAGCTGGTGGGGTGGAGTGGGAGCACAGTGGAGGGCAGTACAGCACACAGGTGGTGGGGAGGAGTGGGAGTACATCGGAGGGCAGTACAGCACATGGCTGGTGGGGCGAAGTAGGGGCACAGTGGAAGGCACTACAGTACACGGCTAGTGGGGCGGACTGGCTGCACAGTGGAGGGCAGTACAGCACACGTGTGGTGGGGCAGAGTGGGGGCACAGCAGAGAGCAGTACAGCACATGGCTGGTGGGGCAAAGTAGAGGCACAGTGGAAGGCAATACAGCACACGGGTGGTGGGGCAGAGTGGGGGCACAGCGGAGGGCAGTACAGCACACAGGTGGTTGGGAAGAGTGGGGGCACAGCAGAGGGCAGTACAGCACACAGGTGGTTGGGAAGAGTGGGGGCACAGCAGAGGGCAGTACAGCACACGGCTGGTGGGGTGGAGTGGGGGTATAGCGGAGGGCAGTACATCACCTGGTTAGTGGGTGAAGTAGGGGCACAGCGGAGGACAGTACAGCACACGGATGGTGGGGCAGAGTTGGGGCACAACAGAGGGCAGTATAGCACACGGATGGTGGAGCAGAGTGGGGGCACAGCAGAGGGCAGTACAGCACATGGGTGGTGGGGCGGAGTAGGAGCACAGCGGAGAGCAGTACAGCACATGGATGGTGGGGCACAGCACATGGATGGTGGGGCAGAGTGGGAGCACAGCAGAGGGCAGTACAGCACACGGGTGGTGGGGAGGAGTGGCTGCACAGTGGAGGGCAGTACAGCACATGGGTGGTGGGGCAGAGTGGGAGCACGGTGGAGGTCAGTACAGCACACGGGTGGTGGGGAGGAGTGGGTGCACAGTGCAGGGCAGTACAGCACACGGGGGGTGGAGTAAAGTTGGGGCACAGCAGAGGGCAGTACAGCACATGGGTGGTGGGGCGGAGTGGGGGCACAGCAAAGGCAGTACAGCACATGGGTGGTGGGGCGGAGTGGGGCAGAGCGAAGGGCAGTACAGCACATGGGTGGTGGGACGGAGTGGGGGCACAGCAAAGGGCAATATAGCACATGGGTGGTGGGGCAGAGTAGGAGCACAGTGGAGAGCAGTACAGCACATGGGTGGTGGGGCGGAGTACGAGCACAGTGGAGAGCAGTACAGCACACGGGCGGTGGGGCGGAGTGGGAGCACGGTGGAGGTCAGTACAGCACACGGGTGGTGGGGAGGAGTGGGACTACAGCGGAGGTCAGTACAGCACATGGGTGGTGGGGCGGAGTAGGAGCACAGTGGAGTGCAGTACAGCACACGGCTGGTGGGGCGAAGTAGGGGCACAGTGGGAGGCACTACAGTACATGGCTAGTGGGGCGGAGTGGGTGCACAGTGGAGGGCAGTACAGCACATGGGGGTGGAGTGAAGTTGGGGCACAGCAGAGGGCAGTACAGCACATGGGTGGTGGGGCGGAGTGGGGGCACAGCGAAGGGCAGTACAGCACACGGGTGGTGGGGCAGAGTGGGGGCACAACGGAGGGCAATACAGCACACAGCTGGTGGGGTGGAGTGGGAGCACAGTGGAGGGCAGTACAGCACACAGGTGGTGGGGAGGAGTGGGAGTACAGTGGAGGGCAGTACAGCACACAGCTGGTGGGGTGGAGTGGGAGCACAGTGGAGGGCAGTACAGCACACAGCTGGTGGGGTGGAGTGGGAGCACAGTGGAGGGCAGTACAGCACACAGCTGGTGGGGTGGAGTGGGAGCACAGTGGAGGGCAGTACAGCACACAGGTGGTGGGGAGGAGTGGGAGTACATCGGAGGGCAGTACAGCACATGGCTGGTGGGGCGAAGTAGGGGCACAGTGGAAGGCACTACAGTACACGGCTAGTGGGGCGGACTGGCTGCACAGTGGAGGGCAGTACAGCACACGTGTGGTGGGGCAGAGTGGGGGCACAGCAGAGAGCAGTACAGCACATGGCTGGTGGGGCAAAGTAGAGGCACAGTGGAAGGCACTACAGTACACGGCTAGAGGGGCGGAGTGGGTGCACTGCGGAGGGCAATACAGCACACGGGTGGTGGGGCAGAGTGGGGGCACAGCGGAGGGCAGTACAGCACACAGGTGGTTGGGAAGAGTGGGGGCACAGCAGAGGGCAGTACAGCACACAGGTGGTTGGGAAGAGTGGGGGCACAGCAGAGGGCAGTACAGCACACGGCTGGTGGGGTGGAGTGGGGGTATAGCGGAGGGCAGTACATCACCTGGTTAGTGGGTGAAGTAGGGGCACAGCGGAGGACAGTACAGCACACGGATGGTGGGGCAGAGTTGGGGCACAACAGAGGGCAGTATAGCACACGGATGGTGGAGCAGAGTGGGGGCACAGCAGAGGGCAGTACAGCACATGGGTGGTGGGGCGGAGTAGGAGCACAGCGGAGAGCAGTACAGCACATGGATGGTGGGGCAGAGTGGGAGCACAGCAGAGGGCAGTACAGCACACGGGTGGTGGGGAGGAGTGGCTGCACAGTGGAGGGCAGTACAGCACATGGGTGGTGGGGCAGAGTGGGAGCACGGTGGAGGTCAGTACAGCACACGGGTGGTGGGGAGGAGTGGGTGCACAGTGCAGGGCAGTACAGCACACGGGGGGTGGAGTAAAGTTGGGGCACAGCAGAGGGCAGTACAGCACATGGGTGGTGGGGCGGAGTGGGGGCACAGCAAAGGCAGTACAGCACATGGGTGGTGGGGCGGAGTGGGGCAGAGCGAAGGGCAGTACAGCACATGGGTGGTGGGACGGAGTGGGGGCACAGCAAAGGGCAATATAGCACATGGGTGGTGGGGCAGAGTAGGAGCACAGTGGAGAGCAGTACAGCACATGGGTGGTGGGGCGGAGTACGAGCACAGTGGAGAGCAGTACAGCACACGGGCGGTGGGGCGGAGTGGGAGCACGGTGGAGGTCAGTACAGCACACGGGTGGTGGGGAGGAGTGGAACTACAGCGGAGGTCAGTACAGCACATGGGTGGTGGGGCGGAGTAGGAGCACAGTGGAGTGCAGTACAGCACACGGCTGGTGGGGCGAAGTAGGGGCACAGTGGGAGGCACTACAGTACATGGCTAGTGGGGCGGAGTGGGTGCACAGTGGAGGGCAGTACAGCACATGGGGGTGGAGTGAAGTTGGGGCACAGCAGAGGGCAGTACAGCACATGGGTGGTGGGGCGGAGTGGGGGCACAGCGAAGGGCAGTACAGCACATGGGTGGTGGGGCGGAGTGGGGGCACAGCGAAGGGCAATACAGCACATGGGTGGTGGGGCGGAGTGGGAGCACAGTGGAGAGCAGTACAGCACACGGGTGGTGCTGAATGGCACATTTTTGCATGTGCACTGGTGTATTTTGCTATACTTTTTGCGCACATAAGTCGTGCACAAAAAGACACACAGCCGGGCTCTCAGCCGTTGAAACAGCCAATTAGTTTGAGGAGTTCAAGACATGTTCTTTCCCTGCACAGATGCACTGGAAAATAGAGCGCGCTGCGTAGTTTTTTTGTGAAATTGAATTGCGCACTCCAAATACCTACTTGTGAACGAACCCATTGCAATCAATGGGTTCTATTGTCTATGTATTGCGCACAGATACATTCTTCATACACTGTTAGTGAAGTATACCTCACTAATCGATGTGCACGCTAATCGATGTTGCCTCATGCAACCTCGGTGCTGCATAACAACTAATCACAGCGCAGCTTTCATTTTTCCTCAGCAGTATAAGAAATACCAACCAATCACAGCACAGCTTTCATTTTACCTCAACAGTATGAGAAATACGAACCAATCACAGCGCAGCTTTTATTTTACCTCAGCAGTATGAGAAATACCAACCAATCACAGCGCAGCTTTCATTTTACCTCAGCAGTATAAGGAAGGAGAGCTGAGGCGGTTCGGACAGAACTGCCAGTCTAGTTTCTCTGAAGGTCCCTGTGACTTCCCTGTGACCCACCACTCATGTTGTGCGGCAGCGCCGTGGACAGGAGAGTTATATGCACCCTGGTGAATACAGCGCCTGTCACCAAGCAACTGCCATGGTGTCAATACATCGGTCCGGGAACAGAACATCCCCCCTATCAGTGACCTCGCTCCAATCTATCAGTCTGACATAATCTCGTCAGACACCGCCCTGAGCCGCTCGTCTCTGCTGCTCTCGCATTTCAAGCCTAAAAGTATTTGTTATTATGGGAGGCGGAGCGGCACCTGAGTTCTGACCATGACTCTTGACCAGGCAGCTGTGTGGTGTATGTACATGGAGTAAGAACATGGGCCCAGGGGGGCGGCCCCTGGCCTTCTCCGCTCTCCCCGTCTGTATCCCCCGGACATACACTTCAATTCACTCATCATAGACAGAAAGCAAAATCCAAACGAGTAGTAACAGTAAATGAGTACACAGCTGTAGCATTGCGGAGGGGCGTAAAGCAGAGCTGAATCTGTCCATTGGTATCTTTATATGTTAACCCCTTAGTAATCACCAATACGCCTTTTTACTGGCCTCACTAAGGGGTGTTTAATCTGCACATACATCTTTTTAAAGCCGCATACAAACGGGCAGGCCGGATTCCGCATGCGGAATCCTGCAGTGGAATCCAGCCCTGGCAGCAGCGGCGTCCGCGCGTACCTGCCTTCGTGAATCTTCATGGTCTACATGGCTCGGCGTCAAATATGCCCCATACAGATTTTTTTTTAACTTCTGCATTTCCTGCGTCATCACATAGCGATGACACAGAATCTATGTCCCTTCCGCAATGTCAGTTTGACTTCAATGGAAGCCGTCCATGTGGAATCCACGCAAAAATTCAGCATGCTGGGATTTTTCATCCGCAAGCGAAAACCACAATCGTGTGCGCGAAGAATCACTTTTGCATTGCAAGCTATGGGTGGCACTTACCAGCTCCGGATTCCGCAACTCAAATCCGTCCGTGTGCATTCACCCTAAGGGCTCCTTTCCACTGGCGAGGTAATCGCACGTTTTCAGTGCGATGCGAGAGTGCGAGCTCTCGCAGGAAAGTCCTGCACATGTTGATCTATGACAACCTTTCCATTAGTGATGTTTAAGGGCAAGCTGCGATGCGAGGATTAAAAATCGCAGCAGGAGGATTGTTTCAGCGTTTTGCATTTTTCTGTCGCCCATACAGTGCAATGGCAAAACAGATTCTCACATCGCAACGCAAAAGCTTGTGATCTTGCAGCAGTGCGATGCAATTTTAACATTGCGATTTTCTTGCAGCGATATCGCTATCGCCAGTGGAAAGGAGCCCTAAGGGTGGTTTCACACGGGTGAGAAAATCGCACGATTTTCGCCTGATGCGAGAGTCAGTAAAAAAGCAGATTATGAATCCAATGATTTACAATGGTTTCCTTCAAATCTACAATATTTTCACTCTTGCAATGTCCTTACTTGCGTTTTGCACTTTTTTTATCTCCCATGTTTCCCTATGGAGCCTTCTTTTTATCGCATCGCAACTAAACTTGCATTGTGATGTGATTTTAAGATTAGACAGTCCTATTGACTTCCACATTTAAAAAAAGCATGATTTTAACGCAGGCGGCAGCGGTGCGATGCAAGATTATTCTAAACAAATCATCGTTGGCGCTCAAAAATTGGAGGAACAGATATGTGATTTTTAACGTGATTTTATTGCGGCAAAATTGCAATAATCTCTGTAAAACTAGCGTTAGGCAGGGCTTGGCTCATTACCAACAGAAGGGCTCCTGCTTTAACAGCCAGATGCTGAAAAACCTGAGATACTAGCAGTTTAATCCCTTACATGCCACAATCAATAGCAACTGCAGCATTTAAGCAGATGATAGGGGGAAGAGGATCCTTCTGTCACCCTTCGGCATCCTGGAGTGAAATTGCAAGATCCTAATGGGTTCCCGTAGCAGTCTGACAAAGGCCTCCCTGTCTGCTATATAAATCAGCCTATTAGACCCCGCCTCTGCTAGATTCTAACAGACTGCTGTCATTGTTTTAGTAGAATGCAGTACATAAGTAATGCAGTGTATTATCCTAGTGATCAGACTTAGCAACTTCAAGTCCCCTTGAGGGACTGAAAATGTAGCGTAAAAAGAGCAATAATCTAATTTAAGGGAAAGAAAACGTAGTGTAAAAAAATATAATTATAATCTTTTTATAGCGCCAACATATTCCACAAAGTTTACAAGACAGGGGGAACAGATACAAAAACCACAGTTACATGATGTAATCAATTGATAGAAACAGTAGGGGTGAGGCTCCTGCTCCAACGAGCTTACATACTACAAATAATGGGGTGATACAGAAGGTAAAGGGGCTGGAGATGTGCATGGTATGGCGAGGTGAAGAGTGTGGGGTGCTATACAGATAGACAATGGTCAGACTTAAGCCGTATCGTGTCTGAATCAGGATGACTGCAGGGGATTGTTGGTTACGGATAGCAGGGTTTGCAGTCGGTAGGACAGGAAGCATGTTATCAGGCGGAGTACAGAGGGGTTTGGTTTAGGAGATATGGTATACCTCCCTGAAGAGGTGCGTTTTTAGAGCACACCTGAAGTTTTGTGTGTCAGTGATTACCTAGATAGTTTTGGTAGCGCGTTCCAGAGGACTGGTGCTGCTCTGGAGAAGTCTTGGAGGTGGGAATGAGAGGTTCGAGTTAAAGGGGCGCTTAGTCTGATTTCATTAGTGAGCGGAGGGCTCAGGCTAGGTGGTGGATTGAGATGAGGGAGACAATGTAGGGCGGCATGGTGCTTTATGGATGAAGGTAGCGAGTTTAAATTGAATCCTCTATTTGACGGGCAGCCAGTGCAGTGACTGGCAGAGGGCAGAGGCATCTGAGTAGCGGCTGGACAGGAAGATGATCCAATCTCTGAAGTCACCACTGATCCTGAGAATGAAGGTGTTGGAACGCTCATTCAGGTAGTGAATGACTGTAGTTTTCCGCAAGGCTGGGTGAGAGGGAGGAAGCAACACTTTGCAGGAAACATAGAAGAAAACACAACACTAAATCACTGCGGCAGACCTTTATTCTCAGGATCAGTGGGGTGCGGGAGGTTGGACCTGCATAAATCACAGTGATGGGATGTCTATCACTGTATAAGATGGGAATACCCCTTTAAGCCGCTTTGCGATGACTGAATGTTACCTTTCTATTTAGTCCGTGTTTTGTGCACGGTAATACAGAGCTAATGTAAATCTGTCTGTTCATGTGGTCGTATTTTTTATTTGTTTACATGGGGCATTTACGCCCATGTGAGTAAGTACTAAGGAATAGCCTCTTTGCACACCTTGAGGTTCTTTTACATAAAGGCAATGGTGCCTGCTTTGCGCCTACTTTATCACCCACTTTATCAAAAAAATGACACTGTCGAGAAATCCAAAAAACTAAGCACCTATCGGCCCCTGTAAGCAGGCAGTCCTTCATTTCTGAAAAACTGCCTGTTTGCGGTGAATGGAGGCAGTTGGCCAACCCCCCCATACACTTTGTTTCAAAATCAGGATTAGACCCTGTAAATGGAAAGTAGGAAAAGATCTGCTTCTTCTATTTGTTCTCCAGAAATGTAAGATAGGAATATAGACCTTAAAAACGGCCATGAGAACAATCTATTAAGCTTACACTTCTTTGCATTTGCCAGTTTGACCAGCAGATGGCAGAAGAAACTTGCAGGCTGTAATAATGTGCATGACTATAATCATTCCTACTTTCTGAAAAACTGTATCTTTTACAATAAGTTTTAGCTTGAAAATATGGCAGAAATGTGGGTCCGTTGACAGTCTAGGATGAAAGTAGCACTATCTATCTATCTATCTATCTATCTATCTATCTATCTATCTATCTATCTATCTATCTATCATCTATTTCATATCTCTATCTATCTATCTATCTATCTATCTATCTATCTATCTATATTTATCGATCTATCTATCTATCTCATATCTATCTATGTATCTATCTCATATCTATCTATCTATCTATCTCATATCTATCTATGTATCTATCTCATATCTATCTATCTATATTTCATCTATTTCATATCTCTATCTATCTATCTATCTATATTTATCGATCTATCTATCTATCTCATATCTATCTATCTATCTATCTATCTATCTATCTATCTATATTTATCGATCTATCTATCTATCTCATATCTATCTATGTATCTATCTCATATCTATCTATGCATCTATCTAGCCACAGGCACAGCTTTGTTTATCTTGTTCTTTTTACAACTCTGAAAAAATATAATTTTAAAGGGGTTTTCCCATTATCTAAAACTGTTTCACTTTACTCTGTCCTTCCTGGTTGCTGCTGACCAGGACATGTGACTACTGCTGCCAATCATGGGCTATAGAATGTACTAGTAATTATTAGGACATTATAGTAGCATTGGGTATTAATGTATCTTGACACCACCAGGAATTCCTGGTGGAGCCAAGATTGGCAGGGGGTCCCTGTCCCTGATTGGATCGACAGCTGGCAGGGCAGTAGGTCCTTGAAGGCCACTGTAGTTGGAAAGGGCATACAGTAGCCGTTGAAAGGCATACTGTAGCCGTGATTATGAACCCTGTTCTTTTCTGCCGACGCCGCTGCTGGACCACAGGAGCCCCACCACCACCCTGCTGTTTCCCAGGCGATGTGACATTGTTTGGTGCTTCAGGGAGGCCCCCAGGGACTGTTGCTGCACACTGGAAGATCACACGCTGCGAGCGGCTGACAAGCAGAGTTAGAAGGGCAGCAGGTCAGGGCAGTCCACGAGCGAGGTATGGGGAAATACAGCAACCCCCGCTGTAGCCAGCCAGCGCCACCAGCACTGCAGCGTAAAGATAGTTCTCGACCGGCGGCAGCAAACGCACGGCTCCCACTGCAGCGATCCAGGATGGGGGAATACTGCCTACTTACATTGAGCCCGGTAGGACCTTACAGCACATTCACATCTGGCACCAATCGGGAGCTAGGGGTGTGACAGGGGCATTCCTCCTGTCAAACCCCTAGCTTCCTAGTGGCGTCAAGATTCACTAATACCGTAGTAGTGTTTCTGGTGGCACAATGCGCCACACAGCTCTGCTACATGGTACATGCACACACACACAGCTCTACTACACCCCATACATCACACACACACACACAGCTTGGCTCCTCCCACAGCAGTGACATCACCACAGGTCCTTTAGCCCACCGGCTCTCTGTAGTGGTGGTAAATTGTTGTCTTCTCTCAGGACTGCTGAGTTGTGTCTTCTGAGATAATAACGGCTTAGTTGTATTCTCATTTTGTTATTTTTATCCTCCCCTTCCAAGAGCCCTAACTTTGTTGTTCTTCTGTCAGTCAAATTCTGTGTTTTATATATGCTGTAGGACCTTTGATTGCGTCACAGGGGGTGGGGTGATAATGTTACCGAGGGCGGAGCATCAGAAGCACACACATACAAACATACAGACAAGTGGTCGTAAGTAGTTTGACTGCTGTGGCCAGTGATTGGCAGCAGTAGTCACAGGTCCTGGTCAGCAGCATCCAGGAAGGACAGAGTTGCTTTGAAGCAATTTTAGGTAGTGGGAAAAACCTCTTTATGGAAAATATGCAACTATACAGATGCAGGAATCCTTTTTTAAAATTGCTGAGTCCTTGACAACATATTGCATGTAGGGCTCAACATTGTTTTTGTTATCAATACCTAGAAAATCAAGGCCCCACAAGTTACTAGCCACCATCCTACTAAGCTACAGTGGCACCAACCCAGGTAACCTCGAACAGACAATTTACCATTGTTAAGCAACTTCCCGTGGCCCGCCACATAGAGAAACTCCAGAAACTTAACACTACTTCAAATAATTAAAACAATAATAATGACAGATGCTTTGCTGTCAAGGACATGCCAGTTTTACAATAGCATGCTAACTCCACTCGCTAATCCCAAACCTAACCTTTTATGTCTACAAGATGAATAACTACTTGTGTCCCTCCTCCCCGAATGCCACATAAGTGACCCCTGATTTAAAAACAACTAAGGGTAGAGTGGGCAGGACTCAAATTTTGTTGGCAAACAAGATGGCACCTTCACTTGCTCTCTTTTATAAACTCACCACTAAACTCCACCCATTAACTCTTATCCTCTATTACAGCCTAAACTGCTACTCCACCCCCTAGATCACACCACCATCATCCACTTCACCATTGCCTGCCCAGTCATGTCACGCCCGCACTATGCCCAGCCTTAGGCCTAGCTCCATGCTTCCATTCCCAAAGTATGGCCAAATTGTCGGCAGCACAATGTCTAGTATCTCAAGGTACACCTCCGTGTTCATGGTTCTTGTGACTACAACCAAAAGACCAAGAACATGCCATGTAAAACATCACCAGACCATAACGGAGCCACCGCTGTACTTAACTGTTGGCACAACATACTCAGTCAAAAGGTGTTCCTGGGGCATCCTCTACACCCAGGTATGGACACCTGATTTGAAGATGGAGTAGTGTGATTCGTAACTCCATAGAATGTTCTTCTATTGCTCAAACGATACTCCTTGCACCATTGTGGAAGGGCCAATGCATTGCGCATTGTGATGGACAGCTCCCGGGCTTTCTCTCAGCTTACTCCTTTCGGCTGCAGAGACCACTCGTACTTGCTCCTGCACTCCAGCACAGTGGCAATAACAACCAACGCTATTCTTATGTGCCACATCCTGCAATTTGCACCACCTACAAGCACCTCCTTGTGGGGAGGGATATGCCCTACCAGATGTCCACCAAACCCATATGTCCCACCCAGTACAATGACTGTTTATGGAGACCTTAAAAATGGCCAGCGCACTGGGATCAAGACATAAAGTAATAATTCTCACTCAGTGCTCCTTTTGTGCCCCCAAGACATTCTCTGCTGCTCCCTGGCTGCACCGTAAATTTTCTGATAAGTCTAATAAGTCAGTGACTGTCGGGCTGTGTGATATCTTCAATCATGTGATATCTTCTGTCTGCTCTACTCTAGCATCTCAGAGTAGGAGGATAGAGGCATCAGGATAAAGCAACAGAACAAGATGATTGAAGATATTGCACAGACCTGCAGCCGCATGGGCTACAGTGCAGCTAATGTTAGTGTAACTAGGAGAGTGTGTGTGCAACCAAGATTAGGCGCCTAGCTGCACCATTGTTCATGCAGCTCCATCTAGTGGTGGCTGCAGACAGACCGCATATTATGTATTAGATCTATGTAGGCGATTTGGAGCTCTGTATCATTTAAAAACAAAATCTCAAAGGCAGTTAAAGTTAAATTCAATGACTGGCAGAGTGCTGCCTGTGATTGGCTGAGCGCTGTAACCAATTACAGGCAGCGCTCACCTGTCATTCAATGAATGGCTGAGCGCTGCCTTTGATTGGCTGAGTGCTCAGCCAATCAGCCACAGCCCTTTCAGCAGGCGGGGGATTTAAATCCTCACCTGCTGAAAGAGCTTCAGAGCAGTGCAGGGAGAACAAACGGCTACACGCACCAGAGCCCCTGCGGAGAGGTGAGTATATATTTTTTTTATTTTTTACTACAGCTAGGGATGATTTTCAGGGAAGGGCTTATATTTAAAGCCCTTCCCCCCGAAAACCACTGCAGGGGTTGCCGGCAGGCTACTGCTTTCAATGGTGCCAGCAGCGGCCCCATTGAGAGCAATGCTGCATGGAGTTTCGTTCACGCGCACCTACGCACATGCAAATGCACGCTTGTGTGAACGAGACCTAAATAACCTGTTAAATTTATTCTGAAGGCAGGTACAATTATGTCAATACTAAATTTATATAGTTTTTTTTTCACACTTTTTAAAATAATGTATTTTTTATTTTAACACTACATTCAAAGACCAATCATGCTGTGTGAGAGTTTTTTATTTGCAGGATAATTTCTGCTGTTTAATGGTTCCGTTTCTTGATCCTTACAACATTTTGATCACTTTCTATTTAATTTTTTCGTAAGACGGGATTGGCTAAATTAGCTATTTTTGCCATGTTGTGGATGTTTTTTTCATGCACGCACTATGCCAGTTTATTAATGTACTGACTTTTTTTCTCTGGGTCATTACAAAGATGGCAATATCAGATTTGTGGGTTTTTTTACATAGTATAGGAGGGCTTTGACGTTTTTATGTTATATTTTTGTACAATTTTTTTGTCTTTTTTAACTTTCTATTTTTGGCCCGCTCTGGGACTTTTATAACACCATATTTTATAATTCTTATAATACACTACCATACTTCACTATAGCCGTTTATTATAAAGCCTATGAAATTCAGCCAAAAGCTGAGCCTCATAGGCCACCATAGCTATATTCAAGCCTACAGGCGCCATAAGAACCCATTGGGACCACGCCATCACATAGTGAGGGTGCAATGGGTGAGAGAGGGAGCCCCCTCCCTCTGTCATCCTTTTATATGCTGCAAGAATCAGAGCTTTCTCTGGTCCCTGTGGTTTGAGCAGGTGCGAGGCTGCTATCCAGGCACTGGAGACTCATGCCAGGCTTCTGATGCCACCGCCATAAAAAGGTGATTGCATGAAAATAAAGCCCATTAAGTCAGCAGTATTACATATATAATATGGTGGGTTAGAGCCCTAATACAGATTCTGCATGAAGATGAAGGAGCTTCAAGTTATACATCTCTCGCAGCTTACTTGCATTTGTACATTGAATAGCTACTTTATTAGAGCCGCCAACCCTTTCATGATTGGAGCTTCGCTGTATAGAAACTAGACCTATGACCCCGTAGTGCAATGTAAAATCATATAACAAGTTTTCCGTGGATCAGTTTCAGTGTGAATCCACATTAGATGAAAATCCAGCCATCTGAGTGGCTTCCAACAAGGCCTGGTCATCAGTTCTAGACTAGCTGGGGCTAGGATTTCATACACTGCCAACCTCATCAGGTTTTCTAGTGCAACGGTGTCAAGTGAATACCAAGAATTGTGTGATTGAGTTGGATCCTGTGGATAAAAAAAACTTATTGACCAAAGGGGTCAGAGGAGGATATCAAGAATCATTTTGTCAAACAGGTGCTGCACAGTCAAGCAAATTGCAGCTGAATACAACGCTGGTGCTTCAACTAACATGTCCGAATGCACAACTTATCATTCCTTAGCACGGATGGGCTATAACAGCAGATTACAGTTCCAGTGCTGTTTGTTGTTTACGAGAAACAGAAAGGTGAATCTCCAGTGGGCAAAAATTAGGACACTTAGTAGTGGAAAAACATCACCTGGTCAGATGAATGCCCTTTTTTGTTGCACCGTGCTGATGGGAGGTCAGGATTTGACACAAGCAGCATGAATCGAATCCTTCCTGTCAAATGTCAACAATTCAGGCTGCTGGAGGTAGAGTAATGGGGTGAGGAATGTTCTCTTGACACACCCTGGATCCTCTCATAACTGTAGATGGATACCACTATGAATCACTAAGCTTCTGAAGGCCAAAGGAGGTCCAACGTGCTACTAGATGGGTGTCTCTAATAGAGTGTCCATTCAGTATATATGTCTTCGTTGTGAGCATTAATTGAAGAACTACGAGACAACCGCGGCAGTCTATAATGATCATTAATACAAATGAGCTACAAAATTCTGGGAAAACCTATAACTATGTATTTATTTTTCTTTTTTCTAAATAAAGCACAGCACACATAAATAATTCCTTTACCATTTCCTAACAGTAGAGGGCACACTCTACTTGATGGTCGCAGTGGCTTGTAAATGAGTATACTTTACATATCATGCTCAAATAATATGTCACAGCGTGCTGCCATTAATTATCAAAGGCTGGTGTGGTCCCGTATTCCGGAATCCATTATGTCTAACATAATATCCTTCATCTGTCTCGAGATCTGAATTTGCATTTCATTTCCCAAAAACTCATAAGACACATTGGCACATAAGTATTTTAAACAAATGTCCAAGTCTAAGGTTTATTCCAGGGGTCAAAAAAACGTCCAAACAAATAAAATGATGTAAGGAACGCGGGATGTGACACAACCTTAACAAAGTCATTTGAAATAATTTGACAGTAAATTTCCCTGTAAGTTCCTAGCCTGCAGCTCGGAGAATCCTTTGCTTTCTAAGTCTCCTTCCAGATTTTTAAAATGCTAAATTCAAGCTGGGTTTTGATGGAGCCTGGCTGCTTCCTGGAGGCCATTCTAGAGCCTGACACAGCCCCCTGCAGCCACCGGGGCTGCCGTCATCTCCCTGACATTGAATGTATCGTGTCAGGAAAATGGTTACGCACAGGAGTGAAAGCTGCCATTTACAGCACTGATGACAACCTCGGCAGGGATCAGTCGGCTTTGCCTTCATATGACTGGCACCTACTAGTCAAACTGGCATTGTTTGTGACAAGGTGTCACTCTTGAGCTTGTCTCATGTGAATGATGAGTCTTTAACGCTTCTTATATTTATATGTGCACATTACTTGTAGTAATAAATGTTACTTTTCTACCAACTTCCTCTTGTACGAATAATTGACGTAAGAACGCAGATGTTGGAAAATGGAGCTAATGTAATGATTGTGTGAGGTGTTGGATCTGGCCAATCATATAGAAGAAATGTCTTGTCATCAGATTGAAAGACAAGCAAGAAGTCAAGTAAGGTCAAATAGTAAAGAATGAGGTAGATAGATAGATATGAGATAGATAGATATGAGATAGATAGATAGATAGATAGATAGATAGATAGATAGATAGATAGATAGATAGATAGATAGATAGATATGAGATAGATATGAGATAGATAGATAGATAGATATGAGATAGATAGATATGAGATAGATAGATAGATAGATAGATAGATATGAGAGAGATAGATATGAGATAGATATGAGATAGATAGATAGATAGATATGAGATAGATAGATATGAGATAGATAGATAGATAGATAGATAGATAGATAGATAGATAGATAGATAGATAGATAGATAGATAGACAGACAGACATCATAAGTCCAGGAATTCCCTTAAATTTAATGTATACAGGACATTTCTCTATGCAGGTAAACATACAAGAGGGCATATAACTAGTAATGGAATCCAAGGGACATCATCTTACTATTTTCTACATGCGTTATATGCCAAGGGTGAACAACTCTTTTAGGCCACAACAAAGACATTAAGACTTTTTACAAATTCTAGATTTTGAAGCATTGGTCACCTCAGACCTCCCAACTACCCTTTAATGGTTTATTGGCTTTTGCATTCCCTTTTTGTTGAAAGAGCCCCCAAAAATAAAGATATAAAAGTTGCCAGACTGTTGGGACTCTCAGCGATAAGGTTTAATTCACAGGGATCCAGGCAGCAAGTGCTCAGTTTCCCTGCAACTCCACCACAGTAGATATGAAGCATTACATGCTGTCCCTTGAAATGAGTGGGATGTTCATGTAATGGATTAACGCAAAGGGTTCTCCAGTCAGTGTGATGTTCTGTGCAACTGCTCTGTGCTCCAACTAATTGATGGTAGACTCAAAATGAGCAGTATTCCCATCCTAAGGCCCTTTTATATGGGACGAGCATATACTCACTCCCGTGCTTTTACACAGGAGCGAGTATCGCTGGATCTCTCACAGCGTGGCCAGCAGGGTGGCTGGAGGAAAGTTCTCTCCCCGCTCTCCCATGCCCCTCTCCGTTCACTGTAAGCAGCGGTCATTCACTACTGAACATCTGCTGTTAACACTGACCGATGATCATTCAGGATTTTAAGCATGCTTAAATCTGAATGACTGAACGACTCTCGCCCAGTCGTTCGGTTTTTGCATGCATTTACGCGTGACGATTATCGTTCACAACCCCGTGGGAGTGCGGGGCTTTGAACGACCAGAACGATAATTGTTTCGTGTAAAGAGGCCTTTAGACTTTTATGGGGATCCCATTCGCTTTAAAGGCATAGAAGCCGCTCAAATATGCCACTGCTCCATACATTTCGATAGGAGTGCTGGAAATTGCCTAGTACAAGTGCTTGGCAATCTCTAATGCTGTAATTGAAATCAATGGAGTGGCGTTGCTTTTGTGCAACCTCCACTCCATTTAGGTGGGAACCTTCAGGTCCCCCGTTCTCAATACCGATCCCCTGTCCTTTATTACTTGGCACAACCCCTTTAACTCTGTTTAAAAACCCATTTGGTAGACGCTACAAAGATGAAGCTTCATAAGAGATGTCTCGGGGATGAAAAGCTTTCTTGTATGACTGGTAATGATATGATGTTTGGTTTTCAGGTCAGCCAATACACATTTGCCATGTGTAGTTACCGAGAGAAAAAAGCAGAACCACAGGAGCTCCTTCAACTTGACGGGTACACAGTTGACTACACAGATCCACAGCCAGGTAAGTCTATGTTAGACCGGTTCATTAAACTAGGAGGTATAATTATCTATTGGTATTTGGACACCTAAAGATTTAATACAAAATTATTTTCATTGGATCTACTTTAAGCCCAAAGAACCAAGTGCCAACTGGATGAATCACTTTCTTTGTGTGTCTCAACGTGTTTTACCTAGACTCTCTATAATATTTTGACAGGCTTAGAGGGTGGCAGATCATTCTTCAATGCAGTCAAAGAAGGTGATACCGTGATTTTTGCAAGCGACGATGAACAAGATAGAATTTTGTGGGTTCAAGCGATGTACAGAGCAACTGGCCAATCACACAAACCTGTGCCGCCGACTCAGGTTCAGAAACTTAACGCCAAGGGAGGAAACGTACCGCAACTTGATGCACCCATATCACAGTTCTGTAAGTATATGTATAGGCGTGGTGTCTATTACCCAGTAAGACTATGTGTACATTTATATCTCACGTCCTATTTCTCTTAGAATCCGAGAAAATAGAATTTCTCGGGAGATCAGCTAAATGCATTGCTCTGTTTAATTCAACCCTAGTTAACCGAAAACCAAAACTAGTCTAATATTTCTCTAAGATAACTGCAAAATCTGTATTTATTCATGAAGTTCCCGTAGTATACTTATCAGTCTGTAGAATTTTAAGTTGCTTACGATACACTGTAAGCGAGATCCCTCGGCAAAGAGCAAAATGGGCACTCCAGAAGGGCATGACGTTTGTTTTCCCCTCCTGCCCTTTCAATGGCCTTTAGGTCAATTCCTTGTCGACATGTTTGCAGGCCTCTGCAGAAGGGAGGCTTCAAAAGTTCAAAGGTAGGACCAACCCAGACTGAGTCCTCTAGTTTGCTATCTTAGCCCTGGCCAAGGTGGATTGGCTAGTTGGCGACTGGCATGTGTGGACATACACCGCAAGCTTCCCCCACAGCTGTGCTCTTAACCGCTTAGTGACCAGCGTACTTTGTTCCTTAAGGACCAAGTAATTTTTATTGTCGAATTGCAAGAGCCATAACTCGTTGATATAGCCGTATAGGAGCTTTTTTAGGGGGGGGGGGGGAGAGAGTTGTGTTTTGTACTGGCTCAATTCCAGGGTACATGTAGATCTTTTATAAATTTTTTAGGAAGGGGAGGGAGCAACGGACCCAGCAATTCTGCGATCGTTTTGGGGTTTTGCTTTTATGACGTTCATCATTCGGTAAAAATAACATGATAATTTTCTTATCTGGATCGGCACGATTACAGTACTACCATGTTTGCATAGAATTTTTTACATTTTTTACTACTTTAGCATATCAAAACAACTTTTGTAAAGAAAAACAGTTAAATCTGCATCGCTACATTCTAAGATCAATAACATTGTTATTTTTCGAGCAACAGAGCCGTGTGAGGGCTTGTTTTTTGTGGAAAGAGTTGAAGTTTTCATAGGTTCTAGTTTGGGGTACATGTGACTTTTGCATTGCTTTTAGTGTATTTTTTGGGAGGTGAATAATGGAAGAATAGCATTACTTTTAAAAATATTAGGGCATTCACTAAACAAGATTACTAACAAAATATTTTCATTATTTGGATCATTACAAACATGGTAATAGCTATTATGAGCTGCCTATAAAAAATGATATTTTATCCATTTTAAAAAGGGTTTTTGTGAGAAAAATTTGTGTATTTTCTTCTGAAGTGCATTTTTTAAAATTAAACTTTAATGTACTTTTTTATACTATTTTTCAGTCACTCAAAGAGACTTGAAGAGGTAGTTATTGGATCACTAGGATAGTACACTGAATTTGATTCTGTTTAGACCTGCCGATTTCTTGTTTGAATAAGTGAATGATGTCAGAATTCATTTGGGCAGCCTCTTTATACCGCAGATACATCGTTGGCTTGTTGAAACGAGAAATTTTTCAGCCATTCACATTCACTGTATAAGTGAAAGAGAATGACGGAACAATTGGTATTGCCACAATTATCGTTCATTTTTGCTCGTTTGAACAATTTTTTTTGAACGTGCCATTAAGTGCAAAAGGGCCTTTGCTTATGTAGTACATTCTACAATGCATTTGACATTAGACTATCAGACTCTGCTGGAGGTGGGGTCTAATAGGTTGAGTTACATGGCAGACACACAGGCCTTTATCAAGTCTCTGGCTGCCATTGGAACCCATTGGTACCTTGTGATTGCATTATGGGGTGCCGATGGATGACAAAAGGAGCCCCCTTTCCCTGTCATCTGCTTACAGGCTTCAGTTGCTATTGCTTGTGGTTAGGTTCTCCAGAACATTTACTGTTGATGACCTATCCTCAGGATAGGTCATCAATAGTTAATGAGTGTTAGTCCATGGTTCAAGATATCAACTCATCAGCTGAAGCCCACTTTTAGTGCTGACAGTACTGGAAGCAGATAGCGCTCTCCATATTGCAGCGGTCTGGTTTAGACCACCAATCAAGGAGTAAGCCCACTTTATGATTATACCATCTTCCGAGGCATATCCTTCTAATCTAAACTCCAACCAATCACTGCCTCCTTAACTAGACCACTTTTTTTTTCGACTTTGTGGAACACTTGAGGGATCTCATAATACATAGCGTAGCACCCCCACCATACTCACTATCTTTCATCCCATTCTTTGTACCAAGATTGGTAGATTGGATACTTAAAATATGCTTGTCCATCAAGCAGAACATTTTTTTTTTACTTTTTTGCCCCTTGTTGCCCTCTTATGTTCCTAACTCATCCCCTTCCTATGTTATTGCCAAAAAACTTAGTTATTGGGCCGTAACGCTAAATCTGCAACAGCACCCCCAATTACCATGTGCCATTGATAATAGTGATGTCTTTTATGAGTCAGAGAAACCCACTCAAACACAGGACCCCGGTGCAACTGCACCCTTATAGCTATGTCCCTGGCTAATATCACTAATGGGCAATGCATGACTGATCTCCGGGTGAGCCTTTATAAGCCAAATCAGTAGGCTTCACCTAAGATCGTACTAGCACTGAAATATTAATCACGTCATATACTGTATACAATAACCATCAATTATTTTACATTTCTTATCTATTGCAGTTGCATTTCAAGCAAGATAACTCTGAAATTGAATATAAACTGATGGTGTAATATACTGTTTATCTAAAAGTGCAATACTGGATTGACCTTACTCTTCACTATGTTCACTAATGCTCAATTTCCAGCAAATGTTCTTACTAACTTGTATACCTCATTTACAGTATCTACATCCATGGGTGATGCCTCAGCCTGCTAGAATATCTCTCCCGTAAGAATGAGGGTAGAAGGTGTGAGACTCAGGTGCTTAGTCTCTCCCTTTGCACAGCACATTGTTATCAAGTTCTAGAGTCAATCGTTCCCAAATTTAGTAACGTGCTAAGTACGTCAATTCACACCGGCACTCCTGACTATGTCGTTTACCACATACTTACATCCTCCAGGTAACACTAATAGTTGACTGTCTATCAGCAGAACGAAAGGTGTGTATTTACCGTTAAAAAAGCAAAAACAGTGGAAAGCATTGTTTAATTAAAACGTACCTATTGTAATCTGAGATTGCCCAAAGCTATCAGGACAGTAAATGCAGATCACCATGCACACACATCGTTTCTTTTTATGAGAAACTAGTAATTGCTCAAAGTTTTAAAAACTCCAATTTGAGTATAATCACATTTTTTATACAACGCCCAAACTGATTACTACTGATTAACGGAGACATAACCGAAAGTACCTTCAAAGTCTGCAAGAGGGTTCTCAGCTATCATGCGTAATAGTGCTGGTCAGTTTATATGGGCAGAGAAAACTTTTGAATTACCTTAGGCTCCAGGGTCTAGGTATGGCAGTATTACACCCCTATCACTCCTCTCTATAAGCCATGTGCTCTGGGGTGTACGGCTGCTATTGGGCTTGTTAAAGGGGTTGTACCAAAGTCACAAGTTATCCCCTATCCACAGATTAGGGGATAACTTACTGACTGGATAGGGTCTCCCCGCTATGACCCCCACCAATCCTGAGAATGGAAGTCCTGTGCCCCCCTCTGTCTGTCACTGCGGGGGTTGATTTACACCCTGCAATGTCAGAATGAATGGAGCACAGCCAAGCATGCGCAGCTGCAGCTCCATTCATTTCAATGGGGATGATGGAAATACAGTATCCAAATATCTGCGGTTTGGCATCTCCAGCAGTCACATTGAAAGTGAATGGAGCATCAACGCTCTTGCAGAACTGATGCTCCATTCGGTCTCTTCCTCTCTGCAGTGAGAAGGACAGGGGGCACACGACCCCTGTTCTTGGGATTGATGTGTCTCAGCGTTGAGACCCGCCACTGATTAGCAAGTTATCGCTAAGGACTCTTTCACACGAGCGTATATCGACCGCCATTTTCACGGCCAGCCAATATACTCTACGATCTGATGCATTGGATTCCAATGCATCAGATCACATGGCCTTAGGGCCGCGGTGTAAAAGCGCTCAGCCGTACAAATATACTGCTGAACGCTTTCACACCGGGCTGAAAAGATAGTCCTGGAACTATCTTTCTGGCCAGAATATGTCAACCACTGCATGGGCTCCTGTGGGAGCCAATGACAGCAGCCTTAGAAGGGAGTTAAGCAGCGTGACTGCTAAACTCACTCCCCCTTCTCTCCTCCTCTTCGGCTGTTTGCAATGGGAGGGGCAGAACTAAGCTCCGCCCCCTCCCATTGCTGGCTGAGGATAAGGGGCAGGGAGGGGGCAGCTGCTTAGCTCTGCCCCGTCCCGCCCACTCCTATTGCAAAGAGCTGAAGGAAAGGAGAAAGGAGGGAGGGAAGGGGAGGCAACGGCATTGCGGTTTCTTTGTATATGTGCCAAGGCCCGTGCCGTCTGAACGGGCACACAACGTTAGATTTGTACACCCGTTCACGCGTTTTACAGCGCTGGTGGGTTTACGTAAAAACACCTACGGCCGTGTGAAAGAGGCCTTGTGCTGTGGATAGGGAATAATTTGAAATTCTGGTACAACCCCTTTAAGCGGCAAAACATGGCAATTTCACTTTCTTATGACTCCCTCCTGAATACGTTGAACATAAAGGAGAGGGAAACTATGGTTATATTATAAGTCTGAACTTTTTTCCATTGCAGTGTTTCTTCTTTATTTTCTCAGTATCCGCCCATTTTTTCTTTCCTTAATGTCATTAATCTCCCCCTTCATTAACCTATGCTCAGCTCTATAATATTTTATAGTATCAATTGACGTGGGCTCAGCTGCCTGAGAGTTAAATTTGGTTAGTGATGTCCAGGCCCACACACGACTTGCAGTCCTCTCCTTCTCACGCCCTTCTCTCTAAACACTGCCTGCTCTTCTGACCCTACCTCCAATTAGACTCCGCTAGGTGACAGTGCCTTTATTCTTGCTGAAGCCATCAAATCTTCTCCACTGATGTGCAGGCCCTGTAATATGTACTGTATTCAGTCATGGACATGGCTATTTACTATCACAAGTCCATCTACTACACAGGAAAAGAACATTTTAATTGCATTTAACTATGTATATCTACAATATGTATCTCCTATTTGCAGTGCACATAATTTAATGAAAGGAGACTCTCTGCTTTTGTGGAGTAACTATGAAAATACTTTATTTATCTTGTATTGATTTTTAAATATATAGGGGGACATTCATAAAGGCTTTTACCCCATATAAAAAGTCACGTTTTTGCGCAAGAGAGGATTTGTGCAAAAATGTGTGATATTCCGACTTTTTGCATCGCCCTTGCCATTTAAAAGAAAAATGGTCGAGGCTTGCTAGGAAGGGGCGGGGCTGATTTATGTATAATTGATGCCAGAAACTAGTTGGACCTGGTATAGATTTCTGTGTAGGTGCATGGAGGAGCCAATATGAAGAGTCATGGGAGGAGTGGGAGGAAATCATATTAAGACCGGCATTTAAAATGCTGCTTTTAATCAATTTCCCCCATGATATTTCCATATCCAAAGCTAATTAACAACTAATACTGCTTTACGATCAGCTGAGAGTAGGGCACTGTGGGAGCTCAGATGGCAGTGACACCAACTTAAGCACATGTGCAAGTACAGTTTTGGTCAATGAAAAACGGTCCATTTTCCACGTCATTTTCATGCTATTTTCATGTGAGTTTTCAGATTTTTTTTTGTAGTCCCCATTGTAACCTGCATTAAAAATGCATTGCACTCACATGACACTCGCATGCAAATCACATGGCAAGCGATTGAACACTCCCATTGAAAATAATCTGTGATTCTTGAAGAAACATCACACAGAAATAGGGTATGCAACAATGTTTCTAACTTGGACTATCCTTCTAAGAGAAAAATTGCTTATGTGAATTGTCCAATTCTAATAAATAAGTTATTTTCCCATTTGAGTTCTGTCCATCTTGGAATCGAGCAGAACTTACAAGCGGATATTGTCTATATGAATACACTCTTAGCTGACATTTCTGAAGAATAGTGGAGACAAACTATTGCCTATTTCCAATGACAACCAACAAAATTTGAAACAACATCACATAACATTGAAGGGCCACTCTGGCGAAAACACTTTTTTGCATCTCTACACTCTTCACTTGATTGTCTATCACACTCTGGAGGTCACCTCTGTGTATTACAGCCACTTCTCTGCAGTGCAGCCTCCTGTCTGATGCTTATCAGCCACCATCTTAAGAGTGGGATTTTTTATTTTTAGTTTCACATCTATCTTATGATTAGAGATGAGCGAACACCAAAATGTTCGGGTGTTCGTTATTCGTAACGAACTTCCCGTGATGCTCGAGGGTTCGTTTCGAACAACGAACCCCATTGAAGTCAATGGGCGACCGGAACATTTTTGTATTTCGCCGATGCTCGCTAAGGTTTTCATGTGTGAAAATCTGGGCAATTCAGGAAAGTGATGGGAATGACACAGTGACGGATAGGGCAGGCGAGGGGCTACATGGTGGGCTGCATCTCAAGTTCACAGGTCCCACTATTAAGCCACAATAGCGGCAAGAGTGCCCCCCCCCCCCACTGTCGGCATAAAGATCGTCCTCCTCTGGCACAGCTGTAACAGCTGTAGCAGAGAAGAACGATGTTTGCCCATTGAATTCAATGGAACCGGCAATTCAGCCGACTCCACTGAATGCAATGGGCTGCCGGCGATCGCAGGATGAATGGTCGGAAAGGGGTTAAATATATAACCCCTTTCCTGCAATTCATCCAGAAATGTGTTACACTAAAAATATATACCGGCGTATAAGGCGACCGGGCGTATAAGACGACCCCCCAACTGTCACCTTATACGCCGGCAATACAGTGGAGCAAAGAATAAAAAGCATTACTTACGTTTTTAGATGATCTGCGGCGCTCCTGCAGGCTGTCACTCCCTCCTGGTCCACGGCAGACAAGCTTTCTCCACGAAAGACTTTAAATCCCTGCCTCCAGAAGCACATGTGCCTTCAGCCAATCACAGCCAATGACAATGATGTCATTGAATGGCTGTGATTGGCTGTGTTTCTGGAGGCGGGGATTTCAAGGCTTGAAATCCCCGCCTCCAGAAACACAGCCAATCACAGCCATTCAATGACATCATTGTCATTGGCTGTGATTGGCTGAAGGCACATGTGCTTCTGGAGGCAGGGATTTAAAGTCTTTCGTGGAGAAAGCTTGTCTGCCGTGGACCAGGAGGGAGTGACAGCCTGCAGGAGCGCCGCAGATCATCTAAAAACGTAAGTAATGCTTTTTATTCTTTGCTCCACTGTATTACCGGCGTATAAGGTGACAGTTGGGGGGTCGTCTTATACGCCCGGTCGCCTTATACGCCGGTATATATTTTTAGTGTAACACATTTCTGGATGAATTGCAGGAAAGGGGTTATATATTTAACCCCTTTCCGACCATTCATCCTGCGATCGCCGGCAGCCCATTGCATTCAGTGGAGTCGGCTGTATTGCCGGTTCCATTGAATTCAATGGGCAAACATCGTTCTTCTCTGCTACAGCTGTTACAGCTGTGCCAGAGAAGAAGGATTTGTCTTCTATATGTTCTCAATGGGGTCAGCGCTGCTGCCGCTGACCCCATTGAGCGCATATAGAATGCATCCATAGCGAGCAGCGGGAGGGGCAGACTTTCATATCAGGCGGACACCTTATCTCCCCAGCCACTCACAGCAGGGGGGTGGTATAGGGCTTAAACGTTGCAGGGGGAAGTTGTAATGCCTTCCCTGTCTTTATATTGGCCAAAAAAAAGCGCTAACGTCTCAGGGAAGAAAGTTTAATTTACCAGAACACCGCATGGTGTTCGTTACGAATAACGAACATCCCGAACACCCTAATATTCGCACGAATAGCAAGCTCGGACGAACGCGTTCGCTCATCTCTACTTATGATGCTTCAGCACAACATTAGCTGATATTATACTATTTTTGCCTGCTGGGGGACAGTTTAATAATCATTAGCTTCTATATTCAACTAAATAAGCTACAGACCATAAGTGTACAGCCAAAATGATGAACTGTGATCTCCTCTATTATAACTGTAGGACAGGAGCTGTGTGATCATCATCAGTTATTGTGATAAGAGTGCCTATGTCTCCCTCTAGTCAGTTTCTGTATGTGATGCTGTATGTAACAGCATCACACAGACTAAGAAATTGACTAGTTTCAGGCATCGAAACCCCAAGCAAATCTGAACTGGTCAGAATTGAAATCAGATCACCATGTGAGGAAAAAAATACCAGGAGTTTAAGACAGAAAATATAACTTACAGTTAATGTTGATATGTGTCAATGACAACAATGGGTTGAATAAAAGTGTGTCTTCCAAATAGATGGAAATGAATGGAAACCAGGCCAAATGGAGTCCAAAGTTTGCAACCCTGGACCCTACTTGCTTAATAAAAGTCAATGGTTCTACCCTTGATTTGGTTTTTAGGTATTCAAGTGTGACTTCCTGCTGGAAAGCTCAACATTGAGCTGTAATGCAGTGTTAACCTACCCTAAGAAGCAATTGGCAAACTGAATTATTTGCCGGTAGTTAATATACTGAACAGAGCTATGTACCATTACATGTTTCTACAAAAGAAATGTGTTTTCCAAGACTTTAAGACTGATGGTCTGTATTTAGGATAGGCCATCAGTATTTGATCAGTGGGGGTCCAACTCCCAGCACTCCTGCTGATCAAATATTGGAAAACCTCTATAACATTAGTCAGGGTGCTGACTGTTCCTAAATAGCTGCATAATGGACAGCTATGAATGCACAAACGCATTCTTCCTTCACCTTTCCTCTTGGCTTGATACGTTATGAGATGAGAGGAGTGAAGTGAATAGTTTCTAAAGAAACCTTTTGCATTACTCTGTTTCTCCATCTAGTCATCTTACATCACTTATCTCGGGTTATCTCAAGCCAAGAGGAAAGGTACATAGAGATATCAACAGATCAAAATGGGCTGCTGTTCCTCTTGCTACTTTATACCAACAGTTCTTCACCCCATATTTAGAAAAAAAGTGCGTAGCACACCCCTATCCCCTTTTCCATTCTTGTAGAAGTTAAGGATGGCATGATCCGTGTGCCAGCTGAAAATTAATGGGCGAATGAGAGTTGGAGCATCTTACATCTTTCCATGGACCTCATAACATCTACAGAAGCAGTCCTTGAGTAGATATGCCCTTGCCACAACAACTACTTCCCTTCCGATCTCTTGCAGTTGTGTTCCTCCCTTCCGGATTCATGAATATACTTTGCAGTCCAGAATCCTGTACGGAAATGGGGGAGAGGGAAGTAAAAGGGGGACAACCTAATATGGAAACCTTTCTGTATAGGCTCCATATAGGCTTTACTGGACGGACTACTTAAAGGGGTTTTCCAGGAGTTTTATATTTAGAATGATAGCTCATCAATATCAGATTGGCGGAGTTTCAATAAAAAGTCCCGGAAAACCTCTTTAAGTACAATATCACTTGTTTTCTAAAAATGTAACTTAACAATCCAGTATTGCATTTTAAGATGCCTAATTTTTGTTTCTTTTCAGACAGGTAAGGTGATATCAATGTTCCTCTATTGTTTCTGTAACTAGAATTTCCTTGTCCTTATCTATGTCTAGTATATCTTGTATATTTTTTGTGTCTAGAGAAACCTAGAACCATAGACAAGCTTCTCTCCTAGAACCCAGCCCCCGAGCATTTCAACATGTGTTATATTGCAGAGAAAGACATAGTTCGCTCTCTCTTTCAGAGCTGTCTATGGGGTACGTAGGGGGTGAATAGATTTTAGATACCCAGCATTAAATTGTGTATACATCTTCAGGTCATCTAAAGGTTCTTGATGACTCAAATTAAAATGATTATCATGGCAGCTCTGAAACTTAGGGTGGACTTCATTTTTGCATTTAAAATCTAAAAGTACTAGACCCTGCTATTCATTCATTTGTGTGATTCCACAAATCACTTTTATTTGGCTAACTGAGAATCGGTCTAATGCCTCCCCTACTTCTTTTTATTTTCTGTCTTGTGTCTTTTATCTATCTGTATATCTAAAAAAGATTTAAAAAATGATATCCATGACACACTACGGGATGTCATTAAAAAAAAAAAACACGCAAGCCTATTGCCTACCGTAAGCTTCATAAAAGTGACCACCTGTCTGCAAGCACCTACTGTCTGTCCTGTCTGTCGCAGTAGAACATTCAATCAAACACATGCCCAGAAATATCATTGAAAAAATCAAATATATATATATTTTTCCGTTAAACTAAAATGCTCTCTAACTTGATTTTCACATTCATGTTTAATCCTCTTATATTCTAATGCCTTTCTACCTATATGGAATGATCAGGCACTTCTGCTATTGCAAAATAAATATTTTACTATAGATATGTTTTTTTTTATGATGTTAAAAACAAATTCAAAAAAATCAAAAAAGTTGACTAGAAATTCAAAAAGTTTTCTGAAGGTTTTCTTTTTCATTCTTTGCCTGAACCCTAGTACTTAACTTGCTAAACTGGGGCCCCTGTCTGCTTTCCTGAGTCTTTATGTTGTTCTGGTTTGTTTCTTCTTACCCTGCAAACTTCTAGCTGGACTGAAGGGTAAGTGCTTCCCTATAGATGGCACAGCTCAGATAATCTGACCAGATTATCTGACATATGCAGTGTGCTTTTTTTATCTCTCTAAACTTTTCTCATGTTTAGATTTGTAGTCAAAATATTCATGTCTTCCTAAATCTAGGTTTGAATTGTAAGTTTCCATACTGAAATTAGGATGCATGTGATGTTTGCATAATTGCCTTCTCTCTTTGGCTTGTACTCTAGCATCATCCGATGCTCTTGATCTAGATTATTTATGTGTTTTGTTCATTTTCTTTTGTGTTTTTGTGCGTATGTGTTTTCTAAGGCCTAATACTGGTCTTCATGTATATTTATTTTATTATTTTACCTTTATTTATTATTCACAACTACATCCCATGGATTGCAAAAATGCTTGTGACCAGATCATCTTGCACTGCAACAGGAAAATGCAATTTTTTTTACTTTTCTGCCACATTTCTTTTTGTTTCATAACTTGTCTGTTAATGTCATTGGTGGTTTCGATGAGCCGCGTGGATGAGTTCACTTATATGCCTGTAACGCGCAATAGTTAGTGCCAGGAACATGACATTAAAGGCAAACTAACCCTACCAGAAAACTTTAATGGTGATTGTTATTTAATGTCCCTGTTGCAATGTATTCCTTAGGCTATGTTCACACTTGTATTGTGGTTTTTGTTTATAACAGAAAAAATAACACAGTACCAGATCTGTCACATGATGGATACTACCGACACCCAATAGATTCCGTGGACTTATAAAGGGGTCTCTAGGGTTTCGTTGTGGTGTCTGTTTTGGTAGGAAACATATTGTTCCTGTGAGATCTGATGGGACTGCCAATGGAGCCACTGATGGCAATTGTGAACGGAGCCTTAATATGTGTTACTTTATTGTGCTCTTAATCTTGTTGGTTCCTCTGAAAATCATTCCTGTTGATCTTAAAGTTATAGTATTACAAAAATAAAAAGAACCCAGACACAGTGTAGTAAGATATGGCCTATTAAAGTCAGTAGGTGGCCATTGCTAATTGTCAATCTAGGACTGTATTGTGGTTTTGGTCTATGTTACAATAGCAACCACAATACAGATGACAACAGAGCCATATGTATTACTAAAATGTTATTATTTTTATGAGCCTATGTCAGAATATATATTTTAGTCAAGAAAGCTAATTTAAAGCTAAGAGTCCTTAATAAATGAAAAACAAAAAAAATGGCAAGCGCTTATGGCTATGTCCACAGGACATATTTCATTGGGCTGAAAAAATCCACACACAAAACACACTCTGTTTTTAGGCATGTTTTTTGCATTTGATGCATATTTTGACTTGAATTTTGCTGTGTATTTGACGCATATTTTGAAATCCAATTGACTCCTGTAGCAAAAAAACGATGCATAAAACAAAAAAAAGTGTCATGTCATTTCTTTTTTTTACGTAACATGTGTTTTCAATATTCATTGGGAAAAACACATGGTCAAGACAGGAACACTGTTTCCAAATGCAAATCAATGGGATGCCTGTTGTAATCAATGGGATGGCTATTGGCTGAATGCACAGACTCTAAAAAATGTGATATGGGTGGGGCAAAAAACACCTGAATAAAAGTAACTTAGTTCTGGAGAGGGTGGGGGAAAGATAGCTACTACCCCCTTCCTGGTAGACTCCAAACTAATCTGATCCAATTCCAGTGATAACCCTATAAGGGATCATGCAGGTGAAGGAACAGTAAGACCATTTATTAATAAATAGCCACAGAACAAAGGACTGCAATGTGTTTTGGAGGTCCAAGGGCACATAGACACCTTTTTAAAGTAGAAAATTATACTTAACCCTTTCCAATCCAATTTGTATCCTGGTTTTCCTAGGGGGCATACTCTTTTTCTGCCGTTATACAACAGCGCTATATGCTGGCTAAAGCCAGTACTGCATGAGGTAAAATGTTGGATAGGCTCTGGCAGCAGAGAGGCTGGCAATATACAGTAAGAGAACCCCGATGGACGTCTTCCAACATCAGAGCTGTATAACTGTAAGGCCTTAGTCAGACGGGCGTTTTTTCGCGCGATTTGCGCATGCGCATGCGTCCGGCGATTTTTTAAAACCATTGCTTTGCAATGGTATCGGACACATGAGCGCTTTTTATGCGCTCGTCCGATAAATTATAGAACAGAAATCGCAGATCGCACCTATCTGCGATTCCTGTTCTCTTCTCTATATGTGCTCAATGGGGCCGGCGGCAGCAGCGCCGACCCATTGAGAACATATAGAAGACAAATCATTCTCCTCTGCCACAGCTGTAACAGCTGTGGCAGAGAAGAACGATGTTTGCCCATTGAATTTAATGGGCTGCCGGCGTGCGCGGGATGAATTGTCGGGAAGGGCTTAAATATATAAGCCCTTACCTGCAATTCATCCAGAAAAGTGTTAAAATAAAAAATATATATATACTCACCTGCTCCCGGCAGCCGGAGTTCCGCGTGGCCGGCCTGCAGTGGGTGTGAAGGGGGTGTGAGTCAGACCTGCCCCCAATCTGCATTAATAACCTATCCTCTTCCAATAAAAAAATACACTGTATTCATTAATTCCTTGACAACCATGTCAAAACTACAGCTGAAGAATCAAATTAGATTTCTAATCCAATCCAGAAATTTTCCAAATAATCTTAACATTTTCTAGTCTTACAATTAAAATGAAGTACACAAATCTTAACAAACAATGGAATCTACACAACAATGACAAAATGTTCATCTAGATGAGAAGGTACACTTGGTTCCTTTAAGAACTCTCACTACCAAAAAGATCAATTGTGATAGGCTTTTAAGGGTCACATTAAAAAAATGTTATGCAAGTGATATTTGCATTATTTTCCCAAAACGTAATTCAATATATCAAGGCTAGAAAAAGAATGTTTAGAGAAAGAGCAGCAATTTTTTGAAAAACCACAAGTCATGGTTGAGTGCCTTTAATGTTGAATGCTATTCAAACTGTATCAATATTGGTAGATGATCTGTTAGTCCTATTTTATTTCTCTCGTTTTTCTCATAGTCCAATTAAGTTGTTCAGTTTTGTGGATTTTTAGTTTCTTTCTTATCACTTATTTCTATAATTTTATTTTTGAATACCCAAGCGGGCATTAGACTCGTCATGAGAGTTGGCAAATATGTATTTGGAGTATTTTGAATGCAATATGAGATGGAGCAGGTGATGTCCCTCCTGACCATGAATACAATACTCCTTATCCTTCCTTCTTTCTTTCTCTCCTTTATTTTGCTTACATTCCCCTTGGATAGCAGGCAGAATCTTATCCTTACTTCTTCAAGCAGATACAATATTCTTTTTTGGGGTGTCTGAATAGGACTCCAGCAAAGCAATGCTGCAATATGATAACATGCTGGAGGTTGCTATTTTTATTAAGCCAAAAACTATACCGATATATCTTCAAATAAAAAAATAAAAAGGGAAAGGATGAATGAGAGAACGAATGAATGGACTTCTTGGATTGAAATCTCAGTACTTTGCACCATTCGCTATCTTGTGAGATCTTGACGATTGTTTGTTCTGCTTGACATAAATCTTTTAACACTCCATTCAGTTCACTGCTATGTTTTTTCTTGTATGATCAACTCGTATCTGCTACATTCACTTATGATGTTTCAGGCGTTTTCGGCATCTGGAGGCCTGCCATAACCTTGCATTATCTGGCTTGTCTTCCTGCGCCAAAAAGCATGAAACCCAACTATAACATTCCACATTAATAGCATGAACAAAATGTGTGCAAATCACAAAAAAAAGCATGCTACTTTTGACATATGTTCCCATGAACTGTATTTTTGAATTAACTGCTTTTAAATTTGAACATTTTTGCATAAAACATATCCAATGACGTTAATGCTCTGTATTATTATTCTGTTGTTGTTATTTGATGTCGGCTAGTATTCCAAGACGATTGCCACTTAGTGCAGAAGATATTCATTTACAGTTTTGTAGCTAATGACTAAACATTATTTATTCAGAAATTCTTGTAATTCAACAAATCATTTTTAAGTATTTTTTTTTTTTTTTTTAGAATTTATATTAGGGTTTGATTTATTAGTAATCTTATTATTATATGTGGTACACTATCAACAATGGCAATAAAGCGTGCATATTGCCACCAATTGTACTTTCAAAAAGTTTCATTAAGATTAAAAAAGTGATCAACTTAAGACAAAAACTTTTTTTATATGCTATTTTTATAGTGACCGAAAAAGTAAATGTTTAGGAATAAGTTTTCATAGCTAATGTAGCATTAAAATGGGAAAAGAAAAAACAAATAGCAAAACCAATACGCAGTACTATAACAGACCTGATTTTTATGACTTTCCTAAATTTAAAAAAAAATGGATGCTTGCAGCATATATGTTTGTGCGTGTGTATGTGTGTTTATTTCGGGCCTCTAGACATGGTTTTTGAATGTGTGCAGTGTAAAGTTCTTTCCTGTTGCTGTGATCAACTTAAAACAAATGTGGCCCACTTAATTTTTGGTTTATTTAAGCAATACTAAACAGTTTATTACAACTAAACTTATTAGGAAGTCATGGGTTAAATAAAAAAAAAACTTTCCTATGCACATACACACAAAGCAGAACGTGTAGCCTGGAAGAAAGCATTTTTGAAAAACATAGTGTATAATTAAAAAAATGGGTAAATACATTCACACCGAATTACTAATAAATCTTATTGTACCTTGTATTAAATGTAAATTACAATTTGTTATGTTGGGAAAAAAAACCACTTTGTGTTGTTTTCATAAAAATGATCAAACATCACATGACCACCACTAATATTCAGGTCAGGAAACTTATGTGGTGTCTCCGTTTTTTGTATTGTATGTAAATCCTTTGTTGTCTTAGATTCCTATGTCAGTGACTTCAAAAAGAAAGGTTAACAAAGAGATTTGGGGGGGTGTAGGGTTTTTTTAGTTTTAATTTTCACCAAGAAAATTATGGGTTTTTTTGTGTTTTTTTGTTTTTGTTTTACAATAAGACTTCCATGGGGTAAACAGAAAACGAAATCAGCCCCTGGACAGTCTTGTGAATTAAAAAAATTCAACATCTTTCGATGACTATAAAGGATCATTTATTAAAGCTGTTCTGCTGCTGGTGTATACACTTGTTTCACTTCTGCTTTTGGTATCTGAAGAGAACTTTTAATGTATCCTTACATTTTATATTCAAATCTCCTAGAAGATTACCCACTTGAGCTATAGAACGCTAACAGCATGCACAGCAGGAGACTGAGTGTTTCTCAGTGGTCGGCTAGAATGTTTTTTTTTTTCTTTCATTAGAATTAGATACATTTAATTTTTTTTCTATGATTTTGCCATGTTTTCTAATTGATAAAACAATAAAAAGGAAAATTATGGTTTTAAAATAACATGATCCCTGTGTATTTTTGTGTTAAAATATTAGGAATTATACTTTAATCTTATGTGTTAGCACTAAAGCCACTACTTTTAAAACAATATTTTAGAGCACTTTACATAATATTATTTAGTACATTTAAAAGTGATATCAATTTTAAAAAATTTGGAGAATATTTTGTTTTGTTTTTTTTCTTGTTTTTTTCATATTTTTAAAATATCCTTATATTTAATAATAAAATACCCAATGGTTGAATATTTTAAATTAAATTAAAAGCTTCACTGCTATTTTATTGGTGATTTACAACATTTATAAGCTTGATGAGTCTATGTTCACTTCCTTGTAACACTCAAAATTAGCATAAATTAAAATAAATAAAGGCATTACAAGTTGCATAGATCTGCTCAGACTACTTAAGGGTATATGCACACATAGTGTAAAGTTTACACATGTAAATCCTCAATGAAATCCACACAGATTTGAAATTCTGCAGCATGATTAGATTCCGCTGTGGATTTCTCCCACTGTAAGTGAATGGGGTTTGTTATAACCCAATCACTTACATTGTTCAATACTTGATGAGTGAACAACCTTAAGAGTGCTTAAAAATACACATTTATATATAAAAGTGTCAACCCTCCAAAGGGCTGGTATACAGACAAAATAGACAGCTGAATGTCTTAAGTACGCAGCTCATGCAAATTATACACGGGTAAGGACATAAGGGGGTATGGCCAAATTGGTGTTGTGCCCTATTAATGAGACAACATGACATCTGTGCCTGTTTAAAAATGGTGCACACGATTAATAAGTGCAGTCAGTCCACCATGTGTGCTAGAGCCCTCAAAATTGGTCAAAAATGCTCTTTTAATCTAAAATAATTTGAACTCTGCTTCTTCGTGCGTGTCAGTTCATAAAACAGTCCTGCAAACACTGGGACTGTTGGCAACTTTGATTTATTTATAAATGTGCCCCATTTTCCTTATTGTAACAATGATAATAAGTGACAAAAACATTTCCATATGTTTCTTGTGGCCATACAAATAATTTTTTTTGTGTGTAAGTGTGTGACTTATTTAAAATTGACAATCTCCAATCTATATCATAAAATATTGCTGTGGAAATGTATGTGTAGTCCATGTGTTGCATAAATAACTAATAAAAAATCACAATAAATGGAGCTATACTATGAGATAATTAAGGATGCAAACAATGGATGCAAATAAAAATAAATCTAAACCTGAAATAAATATTAACATAAAGGATTCCAGAAAGTGACTGAATTGGAGTAAGATATTCCTGACATTAAAGGGTCATTTACTTCCAGTAGAAAACGAAAAAGGTGCACCCAAATATGCACCAAAAATGTTTTCCTATGCCCATACTGCTTTGTCCAGCTTAAGTCACATTATGCAAGTCACACATAATTTAACAAGGAATCCTATCAACAGTGTAGGATCAAATATACATATCTACCATGCCTTCCAATCCATATCAATTTCATGATTCTAGTACATATTCTACACATCATCTTTGTAGTTCCTAGCAAAAACCACTGCCACCCTGTTATGTTGAAGGGTGAGAGCTTTCAGCCACGAGATAGTGGAACATACAACCTCAACAAGTATCAAAAACTATGTATCAAAAATTGCCGTAAAGTATACCATGTGACAACCTGAGACCATTATTTTCTTTGACTTCCATTAATACTCTATATGTGTACATGTTAACGCAATGATATATAAAGTTTAAACAATTTCAGCATTTGGACAAGGATGTGTGGGCCTGTTGCTTGTCGTAAATGACCCTAAGATGCTATGTGTCTTCTCTTTGCATCTACTTTCCAGTTTTAAATGTAGAATAAGTGTTAATGTCTAGCTAATAAGTTCATAAAGAGAAACTAATGTTCTTCGTTCACTCATAAGGTCTAGGGACACCTAGCTGAACAATAAAGTACATGCCTAGGTTATTTTTACATCAATATATTTTGGGTTATACTTTTGGTACTAGGCTTCATTGGGTGAAAAAGAAAATATATTATTTCTATTCCTCTAAATCATGTTTTTCTCCACACATGAACACAAACAGATGCCGACAGAGCTCAAAAACATGGCATGGATGAATTCATATCTTCAAACCCGTGTAACTTTGATCACTCCACCCTATTCGAGATGGTTCAGCGGCTTACACTAGACCATAGACTCAACGACTCATACTCTTGCCTGGTGAGTTGACACTACTTCTATATGGTAGTTTAGCTTTTGAGTAGACATGATGTCAAAGGGGTTGGTTTTACATAGTAGATAAAAATTTGCAATTCGCTAATTAAATGTATCTAGAAATATAAAAAATCCTGCAATAATACAAAAATGTGTTCAGCTTCATGGGATGGAAAACATCGGTGGCAGTATTTGAGGGAAAATATTATTTAAGGCTGAAGTCACACAAAAGAGGTTTTTTTCTTTGCTCGCTCTCCAATAGAAGACAATGTTAATGACGTTTACCTGCTTTAGTTATTCTGTATCATGGTGCAAAAAATGTAACCGACAAATCATGGTCACATTAAAATTATGGAATTCCGCAAATTACTACCCTTGTACAACGCGAGATTCAGTGTATCATTGCAAAACCTCAGGAAATCCTTAGTCTAAAATGTCTTGCACACAGCTGTATTAAACAGGTTATCCAGCCCCCCAAAAGTTTTTGAAACCTGCACAGTGTGTTGGAAAGCATTTAAAAAGTAATGCTCACCTATCCTGAACCCCCTGCTTCTGTTCCGAAGGAGTCCAGTCACCAGCTTCTCTCCACTTGCTGCTGTAGCTATGACGCCACCAACACCAGGACATGTGCCCACTGCAGCAGCACACATGTCTTTTTTTTAGGACAACATTGTAGCAGTAAGTGAGGAGAAGCAGGGGATCAGGCACTGGCAGAACAGGAGCAGTGGGGATCGGCACATGTGGCAGATATCAAAAATGTTTTGGGGGCTGGACAACCCATTTAGAGTTCAAAGTTACAGATCCTGGTAACAATATATATATATATCCCTAGATGTCTATACTGTACCCCAGACTGTCTCTGATTTCATATGGAGACATATAGGAGACTTTTCTATCATGTCATGTTCTATTGGATGCCATATTACAGAGATATTCATTCCTGGAAACATTAGTTATAGAAAAGAATGCTTCTGTGAAATGGTGCCATGCAAACACCAAAATAAATGCAGTGGTTCTGTATCCACAACTCGGTAGTACGGAGCCTTAGTGACTCAGTGTGTTGTTATATAGGAGCTGTGCACGTGGCTCTGTTGCAGATGTTGGTGTGGTAACACAGGATTCAGGATACGATACAGCAGATGGAGTAACCAAAGTTTACAATATTTATTTAAGAATAAAGAAATGAAATTGAACTTGATTATAATGAGCATTAAGTAATCAAACATTCACTTTAAATACATTGGCACTAGCTACTGCTAACTACATCCTAGGAATAACAATACTTTATGCACAATACTTAACATTGCTGGAAAAGCAGTTTCAGTAATGCGGTATGAAGATTAATCCCATTTAGCTGAAATATGAATTTAGTAGCGTCACAAACCGTTTTTCTTTAAAGGATTAATGCCTCTACTATTTTCAATGCGATTTACTGGCAACACCGTGTTCAAATCCACTTGAAAACATTTCGGCCTTAGTCAGACGGGCGTTTTTAGCCGCGATTTGCGCATGCGCATGCGTCCGGCGATTTTATAAAACCATTGCTTTGCAATGGTATCGGACACATGAGCGCTTTTTATGCGCTCGTCCGATAAATTATAGAACAAAAAATCGCAGATCGCACCTATCTGCGATTCCTGTTCTCTTCTGTATATGCGCTCAATGGGGCCGGCGGCAGCAGCGCCGACCCCATTGAGAACATATAGAAGACAAATCATTCTTCTCTGCCACAGCTTTAAAATCCCCGCCTGCTGAATGATCTGCCTCTGATTGGTCACAGCCCTGACCAATCAGAGGCCGGTTTCACTTACACACCCATTCATGAATTCATGAATGGGTGAGTGACTGCTGCCTCTCAGCGCTGAGCCAATCAGGGGCAGGTCTGACTCACATCCATTCATGAATTCATGAATGGGTGTGAGTGAGGCATGCCTCTGATTGGCTCAGCGCTGAGCCAATCAGGGGGCAGGTCTGACTCACACCCCCTTCACACCCACTGCAGGACGGCCGCACGGAGCTCCGGCTGCCGGCAGAAGGTGAATATACAATTTTTTTTTATTTTAACACATTTTAGGATGAATTGCAGGGAAGGGCTTATATATTTAAGCCCTTACCGACAATTCATCCCGGGCTCGCCCGCAGCGCATTGCTTTAAATGGAGGCGGCTCTATTGCCGTCTCCTTTGAATGCAATGCGCTGGACAGCTCCGGCCCGTTTCTAATGAAACGCGGCTAGGAGCAGATTTTCGGGCGATTTGCGGGCGACTTGCGCGCACCGGTCACGCGATTTGCGGATGCGCATCCGTCATGCGATCCGCAAATCGCGCGAAAAAACGCCCGTCTGACTAAGGCCTTCTGCAGTCACTAACTTGTGCACTGCCCTCTGTACAATGTCAGCCAAGCTGCAGCAGTGCACATAGCGATGGTTCACTCAACAGCATGATATCTTCCACACAGTCCACAGATTTTTTTAAACAGGCATGTTGATTAATGACTACTAGAGATGAGCGAACGTACTCGGATAAGCACTACTCGTCCGAGTAATGTGCCTTATCCGAGTACCGCTGTACTCATGCTGAAAGATTCGGGACGCGCTGCGGAGCGGGGAGCTGCAGGGGAGAGCGGGGAGGAACGGAGGGGAGATCTTTCTCTCCTTCTCTCCCGCCCGCTCTGCCCCGCTCCCCGCTGCGACTCACCTGTCAGCAGCGGAGCGTCCCGAATCTTTCAGCACGAGTACAGCGGTACTCGGATAAGGCACATTACTCGGACGAGTAGTGCTTATCCGAGTACGTTCGCTCATCTCTAATGACTACCTAAGAATGTTCCTATCAATTTGCACACCCAATGTCTGAATTGAGGCTGGTCTTACTTAAGGTTCCATTGTGTGCCACTACTACCTGTAGTAGTCTAGCTGTCCCCAACCAGATTGGAGATGTAGCACAGCTGTTTACTCCCTCTAGTAGCAAGCATTGCTCCCCAAGTAGTGCTCTTACATCCAGGTTCTGCACTCCTGCTGCTTCTCCTCTTTCTCACTCTCTGACGCTGTTCTCTGCCTTTTCCTAATAGTCAGCAGTTTTTTTCAGTCTGCAACATTCCTGCACACCTATGGCGCAGCAATAATTGTTTCTTTTATGGCCAGCCCTTAGCCAATAAACAAATGTCCCTGGACAATGCTCAGTTCAGTTTGGAGTCGCTATCTTGGTGCTCCATTGTGAAGCCTAGTATATCCTAGGCATTGTCACACCTTCAGTCCTTCAAGGCGGCATCACCTACAACACCTTAGGGGTGAGTCCCTTATAGCTCCAACTTGTATATATGGTTTAACAACTTAGTGATGGGTGTATTTTGTGCCTTAAAGACCAGGGGTTTCCAAATTGTGACATTGCAAGAGCTATAATGCAGGGACATAGCCATATGAGGGCTTTTTGGGGGGGACAAGTTGTATTTTTCAGTGACACCTCTCTGGGGTTCATATGATGTGCTGTATAACTTTTATTAATTTTTTGGGGGGGTTATTTTTACAGCTTTCACCATTCAGTAAAAATAACATGATAACTTCCTTACCCGAATCAGCAAGTCTATGTAGATTTTTTTACTACAATTCCAATTCCAAAAAAGTTGGGACGCTGTGTAAAAAGTAAAGAAATTTAAAGAAAAAAAGAATGCAATGATTAACCATATTTTATTCACGATAGAAGACAGAACACATATCAGAAGGTGAAAGTGAGACATTTTTCCATTTCATTTTAAAAAATGGACTGACTTAGAAATTGATAGCAGTAACACATCTTAATAAAGTTGGAACAGGGGTAACAAAAGGCTGGAAGAGTAAGTGGTACTTTTGAAAAACAGCTTGAAGGTAAAAGTCACATGACTGTATAAAAACAGCATGTTAGAGAGGTTCACCAATCTGAAAAACTGCGTCTAAAAATTGTAGAACAATTTCGGAAAATGTTCATAAATGTAAAACTGCAATAACTTTGAATATCCCACCATCTACAGTACATAACATCATCAAAAGATTCAGAGAATCTGGGGCAATTCATGTGCATAAGGGTCTGATGGTTAATATTGGATGATCAACATCTATGGGCCCTCAGACAACAGGGCAGTAAAAGCAGACATGATCATGCAAATAACTACATGGACTCCAGAAATACTTCCAGAAATCATTGTCTATGAACACAGTTCGCCATGCAATTCACAAATGCAAGTATCATGCAAAGAAGAAGCCATATCTCAACACAATCCAGAAAAGCCAGCATCTTCTCTGGGCCAAAGCTAATTTAAAATGGACTGAGACAAAATGAAAAACTGTTCTGTGGTTAGATGAATGAAAAATTGAAATTCCTTTTGGAAACCACAGACGCTGTGTCCTGTGGACTCGAGGAGAGGGACCATCCAGTTTGTTATCAGTGCACAGTTCAAAAGCCTGCATGTCTGATGGTATGGGATTACATTGGTGCCTATAGCATGGACAGCTTCCACATCTTGAAAAGCACTACCAATCGTCAGCCGAACGACCACCTTAAAAAGATGTTTGGGCAGAATAAAGTCCATTAGTGAGATCAATTGAAAGACGTATTGGGCATCAATAAGGGGGTAAAGCTGGTCACTTATTGTTAGATGCCTCCTCCTACCACCAATGGTTGGCTTGACATCTTGTCAGTTTATGACACTACTGAAACCATCAAGATATTGAACAGCAAATCCTTTCCCTTTCATTGAAAAAGGGTAAGGGTTAGTTCCGTTATAATTTCTGTGGCCCATAGCTGCTATTATGGCTCAGTCAGACGAGCATTTTTTCCACGCATGTATAGGTGCATGAAAAAAAAAACGCAGACCACATGCATAAAAAACACGTGACCAAGCTTCATATGCATTTTTTATTTGCACTTGTGCAGTCACACGATCCTAAAATGTGCACATATAGTGTGACTCCATTGAATGAGGTGCTCAGCCAATCACAAGCATCTCTCGCTGAATGAATGACAGGCGAGAGCTGCCTGTGATTGGCTGAGTGGCAGCTGGATCCCCTACCGCAGCTGTCATCTGTGACAGCTGGGGTAGGGAACTCTTTATTCCTTGCAGGGATTTAGAATTCCTTTGCCACATCTGTCACAGATGTGACAGGTGCAGCAGGTAATTCTTTATTCCCCACGGGGACACAGCAGCGGTGGACAGGTAAGTATATATATTTCTTTTTTTTTTTTAACACTAAAATGGTTGTCTTTCAGGGAAGGTCTTATATTTAAAGCTCTTCGCTGAAAAACAATTACGGCATACCGGCAGACCATTGCCTTCAATGGAGCCGCCAGCAGCAGCTGCGGCTCCATTGAAGACAATGTGTGCATTCACTATGGTGCACGCATGTCCTATCTTTGCAGGCACACGCCTGTAAAGCACGGACATGTGAACACACCATAGGGAATGCATTGATTCTAATAGACGTGAGTTTTTGTGTGCGCGTATGCATGCACAAAAACACGTTCATGTGAAGCCACCCTAAGGCTAGACTAGCTAGAGCTATGATTTCAAAAACTGACTGTGGGTTTCCTCATGCAACTATTTGAGAGCATACTAAGAATATTGTGATAAAGAAAAAAACATCCAGCAAAAGGGGAGCCTGTGGATGTAAACAACTGGTCGACAAAAGGAGTCAGAGGAGAATGCCAAGAATCGTTCTGAGGGCTCAGTCAAACGGGCGCATCGGCACCCGTACACCAGCGCCGATGCGCCTGTGTGACTGACAGTTAGAAGACGACTGTACCTGAAGACGGCCGTCTCTCTCCAGCGCTGATCATAGAACACATGACCGGCAATGGAGCCGGTCACATGTTCTTCCTCCCGGCGCTGCAGGGAGACGGCCGTCTTCAGATACGTCCATCTGCTTGCTGCAGTAACACAGCAGTGTGACTAAGCTCTGATAAACAGGCGATGCACTGTCAAACACATTGCAACTACTTTAATTACAGTGCTGGTGCTCCAACTATTGTGTTCGAACACATAGCTCGTCGTCCTTCAGCACGTGTCTGCTATAACAGCAGACAGACAGTTTGCATGGCATTGCTGCCTATCAGAAACAGAAAGGTGAGACTCCAGTGGGCAAAACAGTGCATAAGTTACATTACTGAGCAGCAGAAAACATTGTTTTCCAGATCTCTGTTGCATCATGATAGGTCAGAATTTGGTGCAAGCAGCATAAATAAATGAAACCTTCCTGTCATGTATCAACAGTTCAGGCTGGTGGAAGTGGAGTAATAGTATGAGGAATGTTTTCTTAGTACTATCCGGATCCTTCCATACCTGTGGATGGATTCCATGATGAATTGCGATTTTCAAAGGGGTATTATGGTTAGCAGACAAAATTTCAAGACTTTACCCATGCACTGGAAGTGAGTAGGATGAAGAAACAGGACTCAACTCCTTTCTGAGAATCAATCAGGTTTCCAGCAGTTGGCCGCCCACCATAGAAGGGTGAAAACTTGAAAATGTTGTCTACTAACCGGATTACCCTTTTAAGTCCAAAGAAGGTGCTACTAGATGGATGTCTTTAGTAAAGTGGCCATTCGTTGTATATTTTTCATCTACTAAGGTCAATGCTGATTGAAGCCCAAAGCAGGTCACTAAGGTTATTATAGCCAGCGGTGTAATAGAGCAGGTAATTGGTGCTCCATATCAAGTTTTTCCAAAAAATAATTTTTAGCGAAATCATAATTTCTCTTATTTGATATATTAGAATGTTGCTTCCACTTTTCAAGTCATTGCACCTAGAATGTTTTCTATCATGTTCATTTACGTTATTAAATGCTACATTGATTTCTGATCAGCCTGGAAGAAAATAAAAAAGTATTTCTCGGAAGATTACTGAGAAAGTTTGATGTTAGTCTGACATGTAAATAATTGAATGGAACATCTCTTGTGCTCCACCTTATAATTTGCCTCCTTTGGTCTATACTTTACTCACTGACCATTTGTAATCAATACTAAATGCAGTAGCTATCCATTAAAAGAAGCTTAAACCATAAATACTATCTATATGGGGAAGCTATTATTGCGCAATTAAACCGAGCTCATTTGCTTTTCATGGATCATTGCTTATAGTGCTTTTAGGGTCGTCTCCTCAGGGATGACAGACATCTGTTCATTCACTGACAGACAATAAAAATGGAGCTGAATGTCTTGAAATAAAAGGAGCTATGATGTCAACAATGAGTTTCAGAACCATTGATAGATTTAGGGCTTTACGAACACTTTTATAAACCCCCTATGTATATCCTATTGAGAATAATGATTTAATGGGATTTTATCATTTTTAACAATCTCGCTAAACCTATACAGTATATGTACTTTTCTAACTATGTCTAATAGACTCTTATGATTCAGCACTGGTCTCTGGGAGCAAGTCTCCAGGAAAACATAAGTCTTTGGTTAGCAGTTCTTTACATACACTAATCCATATAGATGAAATACATATATAGATCTCCGTGGTTGCATCCTTGTCCATGATAGAACCTATATACGTAAACAGGGACCAGTTGCATCTGTCCAGACCTGTTGAGACAAACAACTATCAGACAAGAAACAAGACAGGGACAGGCTGAGTGCCATGCAGAATACACAAGACTTATAGAATAGCTAGATATCCAAAGCTAAGTAATTGATGTAAGTGGGACCTAGGATCTTTTCCTAGTCTACTCCATTGGACCTGCCAATAGACCAAAGCACCTGCCTTGAAGAGGGCAACACTGTGCCTTGAACCTAACTAGTTTCTCAGTACGTCTGTAGTAGTATATAGGGTGTAGTGGAATATGGGAGATGGGGAAAACTCAAGGACAGGATGGAATAGGACAAACAAATATGTGTTCAAAAAGCCGAGGTCAGAACCAAAAGGGCAACACAGTACCAGAGGGGGGAAAAGAAAGTCATATTCCAAAATCTGAAGTCCAAAAGTCATACACTGATAGACAAACAAGAAGTGTAAGGCACACCCACAACAGAATGAAGACCTGTATACAAATGTATTATCAGCATCCTCTATAAAGAGGAGTTGGGTTAAATACCTTAAGGGAGGCACCAATAGTCTGACTGAGACAGTGAACAGCTCATCACTATCAGCACTGTAGCTGAAAGGAAGGGTTTCCCCCTTGGCATCCAGCACCAAATGCAGCAGGAAACGCATCACGTGGTCCAATGCTGACACCATGACTTTATAACGGACTCATGCATGCACCCACACCTAGCAACGCTGTACAGAATCACCCTTGAGTCTTGCACTTCTAAACCATGTACATGAATTCACTATTCATTGAATATATTTGAGCCTATACTTTTGCGCATAGTCAATATGGTTCGGTACTACCAAGCCATAGACACTCAGTTTAGTGTGTTATGCTGCCACCACCCAGTGTCTTATTGAGGTTATTCTCTGAGTATGAGAGTTAAGCTGACCATGCAGATGAGAGGAATGTTGCCCAACCTTCATTTGAAAAACGAAATGCGAATGATTGTTCATGATGTTCGATGGTAGACTATAGTCTGCCAAAATGCGATTTGGCATGTTGGAAAATGTTGGTGTGTTCAACTTAAAAAAAGAAGTACATGGTGTGATTAACCTAATTGGCCAATTATTAGCTACTTTCCACAAGCTCGCTGTGTTTTTTTACACATTTTTTAATGCATCCTACGTTGGCCTGTTTACTCGCAATACCCAGAGCATGCTGCACTTTGAAGAACACATGCAAAGTAAAGGAAATGCCACACAAAAACACACTCTGGTGTGTTAGATATTTCTCTTTTGGCTTTAGGTTAACATGTTCTTACTGCATTTTTAGAAAGAAAAATGCATGAAAACGTTTTTCTCTTTTCTAAAAATGTTGTGTTAAACCAAACTTGTACAGAGACATAATACAGCTGTGTGCATGAGTCCTTGCAATGCTTTTAGTAGTTAGCTACTTAGGGTAGGGTCCCATGCTGTGGCTGCTGCATGGCCATGACACCTTTGAGATGCTGTCAATACCTGACCATTAGCAATTGTCAGTTACCACTTAAAGGGGTTTTCCCATAACTTACAAGCATTTTCTCCTTTCAGAGTGGTTGTGAAGCAATTTTAAGTGATGGGACAACCCTTTTAATTCATTTGTGAGTCACAGTCAACCAGAAGTGCAGTGGCCACAGCATAGGATCCTACCATTAGACCCCATCTATCTGCTCTTGAAGAATCCCATTTTAATCTAAATTAAACCAAAAGTTACACTTGATCATTTTGCATTGAACCTTATTGTAAATGTCCAATTTTTCTTCTAGGGTTGGTTCAGTCCTGGTCAGGTGTTTGTCCTTGATGAGTATTGTGCCCGTTATGGAGTAAGAGGCTGCCATCGACACCTGTGTTATCTTAGTGACTTATTGGAAAGAGCAGAGAATGGAGCCATGATTGACCCAACATTGCTTCATTATAGTTTTGCCTTCTGTGCGTCACATGTACACGGCAACAGGTAAAATATTCTAAACATTTAGGCTAGATAAATCTAAAAAATTTGAAGGTGCTCAGATTTCAGGCCTAATGCACACACTGCTGTTTTTGGTAATGTTTTCAACGTTTTTTATTGCATTAATGGATTTCAAATGAATTTCAAAATACTCATTTAGGGCTCAGTCAGACGGGCGTTTTTATGTGCATATGCTACCTGCATTTGCGATCCCCATCTTTACAGAAGCAATGCTTTTCAATGGCAGCAGTCATATGCCCGATATTTATCTGCACACAAAAATGTGCAGCAGTAAATATAGGGCAGCGGATTTTAAAACGCAGGTAACTGCAGCATCCGTCTTTTTTGGATTTGAAACACCTGGATGCTTTCGTATCCAGGGGTTTCACCTTGTGCAGCACCGACCCCATTGAGAACATACAGTGAAGATCGCGATCCTCTGGCACAGCTATGGCAGTGGAACGTGATGTTCTCCCATTGAATGCAATGGAGCCGGCGCTACAGCCGGCTCGATTAAAAGCAATGGACTGCCGGTAAGCCCTGAGGTGATTTTCGGGGAAGGGCTTTAAATATAAGCCCTTCCCTGATAATCATCCCTAAAATGTGTAAAAAATCTAAAAATATACATACTCACCTCTCCGCAGCTGCCGAGGCTCAGGCGCATCCAGCCAGGTCTTCTCCTGCACTGCTCTGAAGTGCTTTCAGCAGGTGAGGATTTAAAATCCCTGCCTGCTGAAAGGGCTGCCTCTGATTGGCTGAGCACTGTGACCAATCAGAGGCAGCACTCAGCTATTGAATGACAGCTGAGAGCTGCCTCTGATTGGTCACAGTGCTCAGCCAATCAGAGGCAGCATTCACCCATTCATTGAATTCAGCCATTGATTGAATTCAGTGAATTGGTGAGTGCGGCCTCTGATTGGCTGAGCGCAGGGACCGATTACAGGCAGCTCTCAGCTGTCATTCAATAGCTGAGAACTGCCTCTGATTGGTCACAGTGTTCAGCCTATCAGAGGCAGCCCATTCAGCAGGTGGGGATTTTAAATTCCCGCCTGCTGACAGCACTTCAGAGCAGTGCAGGAGAAGACCCGGTTGGATGCGCCTGAGCCTCAGCAGCTGCGGAAAGATGAGTATATAAATTTTTTATACATTTTAGGGATGATTTTCAGGGAAGGGCTTATATTTAAAGCCCTTCCTCAAAAATCACTGAAGTCCTTGCCGGCAGCCCATTGCTTTCAATGGAGCTGGCTATAGCACCGGCTCTATTGAATTCAATGAGAGAACATAGCGATCCTCTGCTACAGCTGTCACAGCTGTGGCAGAGGATTTCTTCATCTTCACGGAGAGTCCTATTGTCACTGGACACTGTGACAATGCTGTCACAGTGTTCAGTGACAATGGGACTTCCCGCAGAGATAAGTAAATCCTCTGCCACAGCTGTGACAGCTGTAGCAGAGGATCACAATACTCTCTGTATGTCAATGGGGAATGCACTGCTGCAGCTGTCACAGCCACAGCAGGGGATAGCGGGCAGTACATTTTATGTGTGCAAAAACACGGCCAAGTGTGTTTTATTTGTGCGTGCCGTCCGCTTTGGTCATGGGAATATTTGTACGTTTGCTTTCTTCGCACAAAAGATTTTCACGTTAAAACTCCCGTCTGACTGAGCCCTTATAAGTTTTCATTCATTTGCTTTTTTGCTGGAATGAAAATGTAGCTCTGTGTTACTCAGTGTTAGCAATGGACAAAAGTTTTCTTTATAAAATAAAATAGAAGTGAAAACTGATTTTGTGTATTGGTTAACCAAATATTCACATTTCAATCCTGATTTAAAAAATAAATAAAAATTCATTTAAGCACAAAGGGGGAATTTATCAAGCTAAAAAATTGGTGTAGAAAAATTGCAAAATCTGGAGTAAGCCTTACTTGCCCAAAAATGTTGGAACTTTTTACAAGCAGGTTCAAAGGTGGGCAAGTGAATTAATAAATGGAATGGGTGGACTACAATTCCCTAAGAGATTATCAAAATTGGGGTTATTCACTTTAGAAAAAAGCTGGTTGAGGGGCGACCTAATAACTATGTGTAGATATATCAGGAGACAATACAGAGATCTCTCCCATCATCTATTTATACTCAGGACTGTGACTATAACAAAAGTGGTGCCCTCTACTTTTTGAGGAAAGAAAGTTTCTGCCCCAAATAGAACGGGGTTCTTTACTGTAAGAGCAGGGGACTATGGAACTCTCTGCCTGAGGACGTGGTGATGGCGAATTCTCTGAAAGAGTACAAAAGGGGTCTGGACACTTTTATTGAGTCATACAATATTACATGGTTCAGTCATTAATTACTGTCTACTATACTACGGAGATGTTGCACATGCCACCATTGGCTGATGAGCCAATGAAACTAAGTACTCATCTGAGCACAATTATGCATTGAAAATCTGTTTAGAATCCTGGCGCCATTCAGTGCACCTTCAACCATGAGGATATATCTCATTAAGATAATGATGAGTTTCCCTGGAAGAGGGTAGATGCTTTAATTTTATCACCCCTATTACAAGTAAGCTCAAGAGATTGTATACCACATATTCTGACTTGTTTAACTAATAGACATTTCCTGAGCACTAGTTATTTTTCCTTTTTCTGCATATTGCTAGATCGCTAATCTCGGACAGCCCGAGACCTGCCGAATAAATGAAGAGGTCTCTCCACACGTTAGGCACATTGTGCGTCAGCTGGGATCATATTAAATCTGTTGCTTAAAACTCTGATCTTAATAGAGTCCCCTACAGCATTCTAACAGTTCCCTACTACCAAGACTTAGACACTATTGGGGAATATTTATTATATTATGCATGACAGGTTTCTGGTGTGGAAAAGTCTATTTTCAAAAGTGACAAGGAAAGGTCAAAGTTGTACCTTTTGGCACATGCCATTTTGTGTGCCAAAATGTTTGACTTTGACCTTTCTTTGCCACTATTGAAAAGTGTCAAGAAAAGGGGCAGAGATCAGCAGGAGAAGGCATGGCCTCTCGTGGCCCATTAGATTTGCTATAATTCACGCCAGAAATTGGCGTAAGTTATAGCTGAAACCTATACCAGCTTGTGGCTGGTACAGATTTCATATAAGGGTGCATGGAAAATCCGAAGATCTGCCAAATGCTTTAAGACTAGAGATGAGCGAGCATACTCGCTAAGGGCAATTACTCGAGCGAGCATTGCCCCTAGCAAGTACCTGTCCACTCGGAAGAAAAGATTCGGCTGCCGGCGCGGGTGAGCGGTGAGTTGCGGGAGTAAGCAGGAGGGAGCGAGGGAGAGAGAGGGAGAGAGAGATGTAGTCTAAAGCACCACCTATGTGTATTTTAGTGTTGTACCGTATAGGCTGCAATATACTCTTTTTCTTTATCTTTTCAGTTAGAGTTGAAGCTAGATTGTTTGGTTAAAAAATACACAAAATCAAGTTTTACATGTATTTTTCAATCTTTGCTCTTTGACCGTAATGGGAAAATTATGGACATCAATAATCCTAATCTTTTTGGATATCTGAAAGTAAAACATTTTTGAATGTAGCATTTGTTTTTGATCTCTCCTAATTATATCACTGTCCAATGATATTATATTGCATCATACTTTTACTATATTATATGGAAAAAAAGAAGAATTAAGAATTATTCTATTTTAGTTCAAGAATCCAAGTTCTGCATTAAATCCATTGTTTGCTTTGAGAAAGTAATTTTGTGACTAGAAGGGGATACATAAGTAAGACGTTCCTCTGAGTGCTATATTACGCAGACAGCTTTTTGTTAGGTTGTTGAAGCAGTAGTATGGGTCACACAATGTACAAATTTTGACTTTCTTTCAAGGTGAGTAAATGACTTTCTTTAATTAACAGGCACAATGAACTCTCAGTTCTTGGCGCCTGAGGGTACAGTAAACAAATAGACCTCGTTTTGATAGGTTACAATAGGGCTTAGGCTGATCCTTCCACTTAGAATCCTGGAGGAAAGCTATTAAACAAACGTATTATCACTTTCCTCCAAATGTACATTTTGTTGTCTTCAGAAGCCACCAGATGACTTAATCGTTATTTTTAATATAATAGAACAGTCACCTAGATATAAGATAAACTTTTAATAATTCCCAGTGTCTATTTTTGATAAGAGATGAGTTTATATGAAATGATATGTAAGGCTTAGAGATTATGTACACTCGTTGTCATGAAAAAACAAGCACCTAGAATGAGTTGTCGGAATCGAATGAAACTTTATATTTGTGAGTAACATTGATATAAGTAAGTGATTACATAACAGCAAAAGGTTAATTTATTGCGGAAAACTGAACACTTTAAGGGAGGCTCTAGTACCCTGTTGGATCATCTCTGGCTTGGATGTAAGATGTGATATAGGTAGGCATGGAGACATACAGGTTCTGTATGGTATCCTGTAGCATATCTTTCATATGCGATGGCCCCTTAACCACCACAACAGTAGTGAGTGCAGTGTGCCACTTCACAGAGAAAGCAGGATTGTGGTGCTCACCCCTCGATTTCCAGACACGAACACAGCCATTATTGGTGTCAAAACTAAACCTGGATTCGTCGTTGAAGACAATCCAGTTCCACTCCATAGCAGTCCAGTTTCATCGTTCATGACACCACTGTAAATGGAGGTGTTGGTGGGTGGGTGTCATAGGCAATACACGTAATGGGTGCCATGAGACCAAATATTTTTTAGTGCCAAGCACCTGGAAATGGTTCCGACAGACACAGGGCCTGTAATGATGGTGTCACCTGTCTACGGATGATGGACAACCAACAGTTGAAGCTGCTCGTGCTTATCAGACAATCATCTCTCTAAGTGATCTGTCAAGGGCTCTGAGCCTGGGTGCCTTGTGTGCGCTTCCACTGGTCACAATATTTCTTAACAGTCTGGTCAGAACAGCCCAGGTGGAGGGCAGTTTGTCAATAAGACCATCCAGCTTCTCTCATTACAATAATGTGCTCCCTTTTAAATTTATGAAGTGAGCAAAATTTTTTGGATTGCATCGTAGAGGCATATAGTGGTCAACAAGCCCTATACAAATGGAAAAAGAGGTCCAGTACACACAAATAGCCTCTGGCAGCCTTTTTATAACTCTAATCCTTTGCATATCTGCCTGAGGTGTAGCTGCTTGCCAAGTTTTGCAGGAAATTACAGCGTCATTTAGGGGCTAGATGTTTTTTCTGACAAAGAGTGTACATTGTCCCTATAAATAAAAAGCAAGAATTCAAATGTCTTCAAAACGTTCATAATTTAAAAATCCTTACTATAAATTTGTAACATACTATTGATTTGATTATTAGATAATTATTGTATTATACACCCTTATTTGACTACTTATTACACAATTTTGGCATTGTATATAGCCATATGGTCACCAGGAGTGAAAATTGAGTTAACACATTTAGGAGCAAGCACTGTAAAATTACGGCACTTGGTCCCGGGCTTTAAGCCCAGCCGTATGTAAAATTACGGCGGGGATTAAATCCTCCTGCTTCTTTAATAAATCAGAAGCAAGATGGGTTGTCAGCTGTTAGTCACAAGTGATAACCCAGAGGAGGAGGGAGAAATGGGTTTTAACGCTTTCTGCCTCCTCCTTTCTTTAGTACACATCGATCAAAGCGATATGTACTAAAAGTGAAAGTGGAAGTGTCTCTACCACCACGGGAGCCCGGGGGTCATATGACCACCGGGATTCCCTACTATAGCAGAGCTGCAGGGTCGTAATGGACCCTGATTAGCTATGACAGTGACTAATATGACTACAGAGGATGTTTTTCCTATGGATGCCCCAGCTACAGTGGGAAAGTATCAAATTAATTTAAAAAAACATGTGAATGTCCCCCAGAGTTCTTACATGACGTCATGGGGGACATAGATAGTAAAAAACATGATTACACACATAAGTTAAAAAAAATACAGAATAAAACAACAAAATATACATAAGACAGAAAATAACCCAAAGATGAGGCCATCCAAAATAGTCGCTATATGCACCCTGTAGTCCAAAACTATACATATTACATATCGAAACATCCGAAACAAAATGAGGAACCCATTCCCATACTTTATTTTAGTGTAAATACACTAATATAAAAAAAAACTAGAAATGTTAAATAAATCTTTTTTTTTACCCCCATTAAAACTAAAAAACAGAATAAAAAATCAGTGAAAAAGATATTACAAAATATCCCTATATGTCATTTTTTTAAAAAGCTGAAAAAAATCATTTTGGTTGCTAAAGGAAAAAAAATAGTGCAGTAAAACTACCACATGGCTAAAATCCCTAAAAAGTGTCTGGTCCTTAAGGTACTAAACAGCCTGGTTCTTAAGGTGTTAAATGAGTTATTCCCAAAATCAACGTTTATCACGTATTTACAAGATAGGTAGTAAAAAGCTGATCAGTGGGGTTCCACCACTGGGACCCCAACTAATCATGAGGACAGGGGAACCCGTCTCCTCTTTCCGTCTCACTGCACCCCTTGCGGTGATGAAGAACTTGAATGGAATGACGGCTGATCATGCTCACTGTTGCTCTATTCAACTTAATGGTACTTCAGGAGATAGCTGAGTACTTGTATTGCTATTTCCAGCAGTCCGATTGAAATGAGTGGAGTGGCAACACACATGCTCTTTCACCGCCCAAGTAAAGGTCCTCCTCACTGATGGGGGTTTAATCAGGCAGAAAGATAGATACAGGACCCCCATTCTCATGATGGTGAAGTCACAGCAGTGGGACTTATTTCAAACAGACTTTTATCATCTCTCCTGTGGATAGGGGATACACGTCTAGCCCTTTAATGGGGTTTTACCATATCAGGCATTTATAGCATATTCACAGGATAGCCGTAAATGTCTGATAGTTGGGGTCCATTGCTTAAGAAAAATGTAGTGGCTTCCATTTTGTAGGGCAATATTTGTCTCACTAGCCCATCACATTTATGACATAACGGCATAAGGCAATGGATATTTGTGCCCTCGACTAATATTCTTCTGCCTATAGCCAAATGTCTTAATATTGTAAGAGGGTACACATAAACCTATAAAAGCTATTGAATTAAGTGCGCATAAAGGTGAATAGTGAAGGGATGACTCGTTTCACATTTTGGCATCCTAATACCTCCTGTTCTAATTAACGGAGCCACAGGGATTCTTCCTATAGATTTTTTTTTGTCTTTATTGAGCCGGGGAACAATGAATATATTCACAGTAAGGCGCTTTTAATACTTGTAGAAATGCCTTCACCTTGTTTTAGAAAACTGCTTCTAGTTATTGACCTCGAACTTATAACTACTGAACAGGATCTATAGTGTTTCCTTATGTATCCAATTGGTATATACAACATCTATAGTACTAGCTGAGCTACATGAAGATTAGTCCTGCAGTAAGCGGTTCCTTTGGATCAAAACATTTATTTATTTTCATAAATAAATTTGATTAATTCAAATAACACTCAAAATATTGCTGCTCCTCAAATATAAAGAACAAACAGTTGCAAGAAAAAGTAAGTGAACCCTTTACCTGGATTTATGCATTCATTACTAGTAAAATACAGTCTGTTATCTGTCACAATTATGGGCTTATAACACACAAAAAATTTGTATCATGCATGCCTTTTTTTTGAATACATTGAGTAAACCTCCACAATGTAGGTTAAATAAAGTAAGTGAGCCCTTGAATTTAATAAACTCTAGATCCCTCTTTAGTAGCCAACATCTCCATCGAGTGTTTCCTGTAGCTTCAAGTTAGATTTGCACAATCTATGGAAGAAGTTTGGACAATTTCTTCCTCCAAATGTGTTTCTGTTCATCAGTATTTCTGGGATGTTTTGCATGCACTGCCCTCTTTAGTTCATGTCACAGCACCGCAATAGGGTTGAGGTCAAGATTTGGCTATTATAAAATACAAATATTCTTTTTCAACCATTCTTTAGTAGCTTTACCTGTGTGCTTTGGGTAAAAAATGAGTAAGGCAGATTTTTTCACAAGGTGAGGTTTGCCTTGGCATTGATTTTGCCATGCAACAGACCTAGAAACAGAATGAACACCCCGATTATGTGGCTTAAGTCCTCTTCTAGCTCCTAGTAGAGGGTATCTTTTAAAATAGTTTGTGATTGTTGGACACAGGAACATCAGAATCCCCCACAATCAGCAGAACCAAGGGTCATGATACTTCAGTATCGGAAAAGCCCCTTAAAGGGGTTATCCAGGACCTTTTTGATTTTTTTTTTTTCATTAATGACTTGTCCTCAGGACAGGTCATCAATAGATGATTGGTGAGGGTCAGTCGCTCTGTATCCCTGATGAACAGAAAATCATGCTGACCATAGCACAGCCACCTAGGTTGGTATTGCAGGAGTAGCTCCCATTGAATTAATTGCAATACTAACCCGGGCTGCTGTGCTATGGTCCAAATGATCTTCTTCCTGCTCTTTCAAGTGACAGTGGTTCCAGGAATCAGCTGATTGGCAGGGATCCCGAACGACAGACCCCACTGATCATCTGATCATTAAAGGCATATGCAGTATTTATCTATTCTAGAACAATACTATATAACAAGAACATTAGCAGATATTCATTTCATTAACATGGTTTTATACTCTTTACACAAGAGCACAATCCTATTTTTGTTTGTTTTATGCATGACTTTGCTTTATTGTCCTTATTATGTTTCTTTTCTCGGTTTGCTTTCTTGTCTCTCTTTATTTCATACTTTCTCCTGTCTCTCACTTTATCTACTTTTGTGAACACTGCATGTACCATCCACACCACCCATGCACCACAGCCCACTAATGTCAGAATTACTTGGTGGCTCACAGCAAAATACAGAAGGTGATGGAGGCAAAGTGCCTAGCCCTTCTGCGATTGAACCAGAGCCTAAGAGAGATTCTAAAAGGGATTCTAAAAAACGGAAAGATTCCAAATCTCAGCCGAATCCTGAACCCAAAAGGTAAGGTTATTATAATAGTAGGATATCTAGAATACCCTCCAATTTATCCCACCAGATTTAAAATGCTGCTTATCCCTTAATCCCAGTTACTTAGATCATTTTCCTAGGCTTCCATGACCTTTTATGAACCTTTACCTTAACCCTTTTACTCCAGACAGATTTTACATCCTAGGAGTATAGTTTTTTCCTGTCTCACAAGTTAAATTCATTTAGTGCTTTAATTCTACAATTATTTTCGAAATATATTATCACATTCTGCTGAAATGAATGGAAGTTCTGAAAAGTGGTGGCTGAAATACTCTACATGGTCAACTTTTCCATAATATCCAGGATGTCTCGCATATCAACTACTACTGTTACACAGTTCTGATGCAGATCTCAGATGGCTCCAAGCCCCGGCCACCTTGCAGTTCTGTTGGACTGATCTTATAGCACCATAAAGCTCTATGACGAAGTTTGATGTAGTAAATTAGCTTGTACTGGATGTTATGTCTGTAATATGGATGATAGAATGTGCATGAAAGTGACCTAACCAATCATTTGCAACTATCCCTTTAAGGAACATATTTTGTAGAACACTCTGATTAACTATATTTATAGCCTCCAAGCCCCTATATGTCGAAATACACCTAAGAAAAATGTACTTTTTTTTAGGAATCTATGCTTTACTAGCAGACAGCCCGTCCTCCATATACACAAATATCCATGCTCAGGAACCACTTGCTGCCTTACAGCTCATTGTTCTTCTTTTTTGTTGGCTTTTTGTTGTCTCATTCTCTAAGACATTCTCGCTCCTCTTCACTGCGAAGATGTATCATCATTTCACAGGACTTAATCTTGGAATTTGTTGAATCAAGATTTTGCCAGTTTGTGAAACTGTCCGTGTAGAACCTCAACAGATGATTGATGAAAAAGTCAACATTTTACAATGTAGGCATGTGTGTTTTATGGAGAGAGGTAGTTTCACGCCACTTGTGTGGATGTAGATGATGTGAGCCATAAGGTTTGTTGTACAGGGTGGGACATGGAAAATTAGCCAGACACCACCTCTTATAAAGCTGTTTAAAAGAAAATTTTTGTTGCCCATAGCGACCAATCACAGCGTAGCTTTCATTTTACCTCTGCAGTATATGAAATTAAAGCTGTCCTGTGATTGGTTGCTATGGGCAAGAAAGACTGATTTTCTTTTGGATAGTTTTCATAAGAATTTGCTACTGGGCTACTTTTCCATGGCCCATGCTGTAGATGTTATGGGAGTGATTGGAAAGCGTGAGGCATAGCGTATAATGGTGCATAATCTAATATATTTATGCATTTTAGCCTTATGTAGCCTTAAATACGCCTGAGTGAGTGAGCCCTTATAAACGACCCTTTAAAGGCAACTATAATGATATGGTCCTTGGGTAAAATGAGCTTGACACCCATGATCTACAGGGGTGGGTCATGGAAAAGTAGTCCGGAAGCACACTCTTATGAAAGCTGTCTGAAAGAAAATCTTTTTGTTGCCAATAGCAACCAATCACAGCGCAGCTTTTATTGCTTATACTGCTCAGGTAATTATTGTGAACTTAAAGGAGTGGAATTAGATTAGAAAAAGGTATTTTTTTCTTTCCAGAAATAGTGCCACTCCTGCCCATAGGCTGTGTCTGGTATTGCAGTTCAGCTACATCCAAGTGATTGCTTACAGTACTTGAAATTTTAAAGGGGTTATCCAGGAAAAAAAATACTTTGGGGAAGCTTCTCAGTTTGCTGTACAAACATAAAGGAAAGCATATTCACCTCAACTAATCCTCTGCTGTGCCGATTCTGACCGTGCCCTGTACACTGTTGCTGTCTACTTCCTCCTGCAGTAGCATTGACATACCAACAACAGGGCAAGTGATTCATGCAGCTAATCACCCAACAAATGCCAATGATTGGCTGCAGTGGTCACATGTCCCTGTGGTTGGTGACATTATCACTGCAGCAAGAAGTAGAGAGCAGTGGGCGACTAGGAGGCACCATTGGAATTAGACTATAAAGGGATTTATGGGGGTGAGTATGCATTATTTTATGTTTGTACAGCAGGCTGAGCAGCTTTCCAAAGTACTTTTTTCACCTTTTTGCCCCTTAGTGCCCTTATGTCATTTTATAGGGGTCACTAAGGGGCCCTAAACCTCCACAATTGCCTTTTTACAGTGGTGCAAGTCTAAGCTGGCATTATTCTTCTGTGCCAGGAAGAGCTGGGTCCCAGATGTCTAATGACAGCCGGGATCCTGCTATAATGGCCAGGAGTAAAAAAGCCTCCGTTCCCAACTGTTTAACCCCTTCAATGTCATGATTATTAGCAATTATAGCGTGTATATGAGTGACAAAGGAAGTGTGCTCACCTGAAGCACACCACAATGCATTCGCAAGATACCAATGAGTTTCTATGGTAGCAGGAGGACTGACAAAGGCCTTCATGTCTGCCCTGTAGCTCAGCCTATCAGATCCTGCCTCCGGCCATATGCATAGTAGCCTAGTAGACCGCATTACAGAAGTAATGCAGTGCACTTTCCTAGCAAACAAACATTCACATCTTTAAGTCCCCTTGAAGAACTAAAAAATACTGCCAAAAAAGTGTCATCCATCCGCCTCACAAAAAATGCAATAAAATGCGATAAAAAGTCACACAAATTCCCAAAAGATATTAATGAAAACTACAACTGTTCCCACAGAAAGTAAGACTGGACATAGATCTGTATGTGGAAAAATAAAAAAAACTTCGGGGTCTTCAAATGCAGCAATTCAAATTCAATCATTAAGATTAAAGATCATTGTATAGAGTTTCCAGGAGCCAAATGTTAAACACTGCAGGGGAAATGTATAATCAAGTGGTGCACTTTCAAATGAATAGACAGCCATGTAATACAGGCTGAATCTGCCAGAGCTAGTTCTGGTCTTAGTTACAACTCACTGCTCTAAGTGAGGCACGTCATCGGCAGGAGACAACCCTCAATGACATCCATATGTCCTAATAAAGCATATGGAATGTGGTTGTCTTCATGAGATATCCCTTTAACACTTGTATTCCCAAACAGCTTCCTTTAAACTGGACACTGTTACAAAGTTGCACTTTTTGTAAAGTGTCGAAACAATGTTTCTAGTGCATCAGGCTTTAGGTTCTCTTGAACGTTGATTGTGCCAGGCAGTGGAAGGTTGCCCAGTTCGAGCCTTCATTTCCATATGCATAGCTTTGCATTTGTTCTGTTTTATCACTAGATGTTGATTTGGTTTTACATCTCCATAAAAGAACTAGTAGTTTAGTTTTCTGTAAGATGAGGCTGGCTGTCATTCATAATCTGCCACTCCAGTAATGAAGGTCAAGAGCGGAGAGAAATCCACATGGCTATCAATCTCCTTTATTTGAAAGAGACATTGATGGCGGAGCTGAGGTGGGTTGTCTCTTTGTATCGTGTATGTGGAAGGTCAGGCAGTTAGACACAAGTAGCTTGCAGTCAGTGAGAAAGTGCGGAGAGGATGCGATTCAGATGTTGTGGTACAGCCTGGAGGTGAGGACTGACAACATGACATAGCATCACATGGAGCTTTGCTGTAGAGCTGCTGTCCAGGGTGCTCCTCTGTGTACAGCATTGGCACTGTATCCCTGATCAGCACTCCAGCGGAGAGAACAGCGTCCTAGCTGAACTTTGACCGCATTGTGACCTTTGGAAAAGGGGAAATGCAACAGTGCGATCCAGACTATATACATTTCTACAGCAATTAGATCTGTCAGAACATATACAGTATATCTAGAAGACTGGAATGTAAAGGAAATGGTTAATTCAGAAGCTAGAGCTGGAATAAAAAAATCTGCTATCATGACTATTTCTATGTATTGGGTTCAATATGAGTGTCTATTCATTTATGACAGATCCCAAAGGAACATTTTCAGGTTGTGTTTTTTTGCATTCTGTTACATATTTTAAGATGAGACTTGCACAATAAATGTCCCACAGAATAAAAGGCAACAATCACATCAGACTTTTTGGCCTCTACAAGAGAAATATAGTAATAGTACTGCATAACCAGGTGCGTCCTCAGGAGAAACAAGTGCTCTTGCTCATAGAAGAGGAGTAATGTGCCACCTGACAGTGGCATACGTAGAGTAGAGGAGGTCCCATAGCAAATATCAAAATAGGTCCATTATTAAACCTTTCCAATCCAATTTGTATCCTTGTTTTCCTAGAGGGCTTACTCTTTTTCTGCCGTTATACAATGGCGCTATATGCTGGCTAAAGCCAGTACTGCATGAGGTGACACATTGGATAGGCTTTGACAGCAGAGAGGCTGGCAATATACAGTAAGAGAACCCCGACGGCCGTCTTCCAACATCGGAGTTGTACAGCCTTAAATCCTAATGTCTTTAGACGGCAGACAGTGGATTGGAAAGGGTTAAGGTTCTGGATTTTGGCACCCAGGACAGAAGGGTCTGGTGTTTGGTTTCTCCTCCACTCCCTTTTCATCACCTTTAAAACAATTCTCAGTCTTATTTTCAAGCAGTTCAATTTATCCCGAACAGGGAGTACTGCACAGTACTAACCACTTGGTAGAAAAGGGCATGGGACCAAACATCACTGGGCCCCTCTCTCCATAGGCCTCATAGCGGTTCCTGTGCTCTTGCTTTCTGATCATGTACATATCCCTCCAAAATCAATGTTTTTTTTAGTCCTGGCAGCATTTTGTTAGTATTTCTTATTTGTATTTCCATGCCTACTTTCTAGTATATAGTCATGAGGTCTACATTTGCTATGTATGTCAGGAATGCTCCCAGCCAGAATGTGTCCATAGCCTAAATTCGACCATATTTCAAAAGAGTTTATTGTGCATTGATATACATTTTTGCCACTGGAAAAGCATAAACAACTGAAGTCTCAATCCTGGAAAAAAAATTACTGTGCAAAATATGTTTTTTACATTGAGTCAAGGGGTCATATATGTAACTATACAGATGTATGCCTTGGGCATGTAAGCTTGACGCATATGTTAGCGAATTTTCCCAGCCTAAGTGGGATCTGATCAGAGCCTTGCAGATCCTTTTCTATAGGATGCATTGATCTATATGGGAGATAACAGTCATTAAAGTGTTTGTCCTACCAAATAAAGCAATGTATTGACTATCTCGGGCAGTCCATTGAAATGAATGTCATTCTGTTTATTCAGGGACCTTCAGAACACCCACTCTCAGGATCTTTGAGAGACCAGGCAGTCAGACCCCACACCAGTCTGGTAGTTATCCCTAACTTAAATTGGTGGGACAACCCCTTTAAGCATCTTATGTGTATTGAGTTATAGAGAAATGGTTTTAAAAGCATGGACATATGTGTTGCTCCATGGACTGAAATTGTTTTTGTGTTACAAAACATGGCTGTAGCCAGTGCCTCAGTTGGCCACAGCACACACTTGGTTCCCCACACTGGCATCTGCATTGTCCTTATATGTAGTTCAAAGGGCACACGTGTGCTCTCACTCGCACTCTTAAAAGGCCAGTGAGTAATCTGAATAGGTGTTCCATGCCAATCCCCAGTTTTCCCTGCATATATCGGGCATCCTTGCCATGTGGAGGATGCCTGAGTATTTGGTTATTTTTGGTCTTCTCAAGGTGCTAGCTGAGCTGCAAGTTGATTCTGATCCTTGGATTCCTGGCTTTGACCTGGCTATTCTGACTATGCTCCTGCCCCACTCCTGACCTTGGCTTGTTATTTTGACTACACAACTGTCCACTGCCCTGACCTATGACTATGCTACTGTTGACTGAATGCCCTAACCTTTGGCCTGATCCACTGTGCCAAAACTGGTCTTTAGGACCCGACCTCTGCCTTGTATCCTATGTTGAAGCGTGCCACCTGCCCTGACATGGACTGTCTGACCCAGCATTGATTCAAACCTGCAGGTATTACACCTAGCCCTTAACCTGCATCAGCTGACATAGAGCTGGAACCACTTACTGAGTAACATTCTGCGGACCCCACAGTAATGCCCACGTCCCAACTGATGGGGTTATAGGGTGAAGACTGGGATACCTCAGGATTTGGCCTATAGCTGAAGCAGACTGGGGCTCAGTGAATACAGGTCCATTGCTCTTGACACTTTGTATTATAGAACAAAATAAAATAAGCTACATTTGAATAGCATATACGGCATGTTTATGAACATCAATAGGAACCAATCCCAGCCTATTCTTTCAATGCTTAGTCAAGTTTAAATGGGGATGGAGTACATAATATTGTAAAGATATAGGTAACACTTGATGGGATGGCATCCTGTAAGCCAAGTATCTCAGTCATATCTTCATTTTCTAACCATTTAAACCCATCTGAGGGCAGATGTTTTTAACCTATGGGTCCATCAGTTTGTTTTGTGCAGTTTTATGTATTTGACATGCTATACACCCACATCCACACTAGAATCAGTATAAGATTGATTTCAAAAAGCAGGATTACCCGAATGGTTAGGTCAGTGACGTTAAAGAGACTTCATTGGAACTCTTGTAAATGACCAGAGAAGGATATCTAGTAGTCATAGCAATGTAAAATACCACATTGCTTTGCATTTGAATAAGCTGTTGACATCAACCAGTAGTCTAACACATCTACTAATCTGATTTCCCTCTATTAATTATATTTTTGTTATTTTTATTTTTAAGTTAAAAATAGTTGTAAACTATTGATGTCCTATACTCAGTATAGGTCATCATCAATAGTTAATCGGTGCTGGTCCGTCATCAGGAACCTCTGCCAATCAGCTGTTTACGAGGCCGCTGCACTCATGCAATGAGCTGATTTCTGTAGAAAACAAAGAGCTCCATTCCCACTGCAGGGGTATTGCAGGGCAAGCTCGCACTAAAGTCAATTTGAACTTTGCCTGCAATACCAAGCCTGGGTACTACAGTGGGAACAGTGGTGTCTGTTTTCTGCCTAAATTGGCTCAGTAGATGAGCGCACTAGCCCCATGAACAGCTGACTGGTAGAGGCCCTTACAAGAGAGTCTCTGCCAATCTGCTATTGATGAGTATAGTCCATTAGTAGCTTACAACTAAACAACCCCTTGCAATAAAACTTTATGCTGTTACAAAACTACTTTATGTATAGACTAGGAAAAATGTGCAAGTGTAAGGATCTGAGAGACCTTGATAACAGCCAAATTGTGATAGCCAGATGACTGGGTCAAAGCATCTCTAAAGCATTTCTGGTCTGTAGTGGCTAGTACCTAACAACAAAAGTGACCAATGTATAGACCAATGGTGAATTAGTGACAGGATCATAGGTACTTGTGGGTGCTTGTGCGTTGATTAACCAGAGAAAGAGATGGCATCAGGATGTTCTATGGGTAAAAGACAAGCCAGAGAAGGCAGTATGATGCTCCGGGCAAAGTTCTGCTTGGAAACCTTTGGTCCTGACATTCGTAGTACCTAAATATTGTTGTAGATGACGTGCAACCCTTCATGGCCGCAGTATTTTCTAATGGCAATGATCCTTTTTAACAGGACAACGCTCCCTGTCCCACTGCAGAATCTGTTCAGGAATGGTCTGAGGAACATGCCAAAGAGTTCAGGGTGTTGACTGGTCCTCCAAAATCCCCAGATCTCAATCGAGTATCTGTGGGATGTGCTGGAAAAACAAGTTTGATCCACACTATTTAAGGACTTAAGGGATCTGTTGCTTGTATCATGGTGCCAGATACCACACAACACCATCAGGAGTCCATGCCTCGATGGGTGAGAATTATTTTTATGGCACTAGGAGGACATACACAATATTAGGTGACCAACAATACTGGTTTTAACCCTTTCCAATCCACTGTCTGACATCTAAAGACATTCTGATTGAAGGATGTACAGCTCCGATGTCAGAAGACGTCCGGCAGGGTATTCTTACTGTAGATTGCTGGCCGCTCTGTTGTTGGGGGCCCTGTCCAGCATGTCCCATACCACAGTATTTGCTCTAGCAAGCAGATGGTGTCATTGGATAATGGCAGAAAGCGAAAGCCCCATAGGAACCCCTGAATCTAAAATTGGATTGTAAAGGGTTAATCTTATGGATGATCAGTGTACAGCTATATACATAGCAGCCATAAATATCTAATAATTATATATTTGTATTATCAATATTTTAATCAGAATTCTATTTCTTATTTGTTGCATTTTATTACATTTAGGCTCAGGATATTCTGTATATATGTATTTATGTGACATGCAAGTTATCATGAAATTCTATAGTTCTACACTATATTGATATATAAAATATATTTCATTTTTAATTAATTTTACATTTGATGGTGAAAAATTATATTATCTCCACAAATGTATTTACTGCTCATAACATGTTTCTAACTTCTCCAATAGTTGAGTATTTTTTCATTCTATGGATAAGGACTCATCAGAGTTATTAGATTTTCCTATTCCCAAAGAGATGAACAGCAAGGCATGATCATAACTAGTGATTTTTCAGACATGCAGCTGGGTAATAGTATTTGAAATTTGACAAAACTACATAAAGTATTATTATTAGTGACACGGCTCAAGATGGGAGATTGTGAGGAGAGTGAAGATGACAGAACTGGTGCTATGCACTGTGACAACAACTTGAAAAGCAGGAAACATGACATCTTTCCTATCGTGCTGCCGAAAATGTCAACTTTGTGAAGGACAGTGAGAAAATGGTTTGCCAAAAATTTGAAAGGTAGATTTGAAAGAGATGCTTGTCATGTCAGATGTGATCTAGTCCTCAGCTGTTTGAGACAGGAAGTCCTTGTACTCTTGATGGCTCTTACTTGGCAGGCCCTCCGAGACATCTATGTAACTCTCAACAGCGGTAGCCGCTGACCTGTGGACAGATGGACTTTTTGTTGTCGAAAAAGTGTATAAGTGATATTTTAAGTCAATTTTACAGATTGTATCTGATACCGAGAGTTTATACATCTGTCATCATATTCATTTTATTTCATATTTTAACTATACGTTCTGTTTTGAACTTTTTTGTATGATGTCCCCATTTTTTTTACCTTAGATTCAGTTATAGCATTATACATCTCTCCCTGCTTTGTTCAGGGGTGATTTTGTTCTGGCGGCAGCAGTCAGCCACAATAAAATATTTGAAAATGTACTGCAATAATATTATGTTTTTGTGTAAATTCTATTGTACATCTGCTGAAACCATTTTTTAAATTTGGTTTTGTAAAATTAATTTAAAGGAGATGTCCCGCGCCGAAACGGGTTTTTTTTTTTTTAACCCCCCCCCCCCGTTCGGCGCGAGACAACCCCGATGCAGGGGTTAAAAAACCCACCCGCACAGCGCTTACCTGAATCCCGGCGGTCCGGCGTCTTCATACTCACCTGCTGAAGATGGCCGCCGGCATCCTCTTCCTTCATGGACCGCAGGGCTTCTGTGCGGTCCATTGCCGATTCCAGCCTCCTGATTGGCTGGAATCGGCACGTGACGGGGCGGAGCTACACGGAGCTACACGGAGCCCCATAGAGAAGAGGAGAAGACCCGGACTGCGCAAGCGCGGCTAATTTGGCCATCGGAGGGCGAAAATTAGTCGGCACCATGGAGACGAGGACGCCAGCAACGGAGCAGGTAAGTATAAAACTTTTTATAACTTCTGTATGGCTCATAATTAATGCACAATGTACATTACAAAGTGCATTATTATGGCCATACAGAAGTGTATAGACCCACTTGCTGCCTCGGGACAACCCCTTTAACCCCTTAAGGACACAGCCTGTTTGGTACTTAACTGCGTGGTGATTTTGGGGTTTTTCATCTTCACATTTCAAAAGCCATAACTTTTTTTTTTTTTCCAAGCCATGTAAGAGCTTGTTTTTTGCAGAGCTTTGTAGTTTTTATTGGTAGCGTTTTGAGTCACATATAATGCATTGTACGACTTTAATCATTTTTGAGGGGGACAGGGTAAATAAAAAAACAACACAGCAACACATGTAACAGTTTTCCTTTTCCATCCGTAGAGCTGTTTGTGGGAAGATTTGTAGTTTAAATTGACATCTTTTTGTTGTGCATAGAACTTTTTGATCATTTTTTTTTTATACGAGGGGATAAATGAAAAAAACAGCATGGCTTTGTTTTTTCTACTTTTTTTCAATGTGCACTGTAAGGGGTGATTTATGTATTCATTTTATTGTACAGTTCGAATGGACGCGGCAATACAAACTGAATACAATATTTATTTAAGAGCTAAATAAGCCAAAAAGGTGATTTTTTTAATACTTTTTTTCTAAGTCCCAGCAGGTGATCCTCTGGTCACTCCTATATTACACTAAAATACTTCTGTATTGCTATGTATTGTTACACATGCAGTATTTTTCACAGACATGCAGACCTGGAGGCCATTTTTAAACTTCCAGCTGCTATGTTGTTTCCCCACAATTGCATCGCAGGAGGTTGATGCTGCGACAGAAGGAGCCCCTTCCATTAACCTCTTATATGATGGCCACAGCATTTAAGGAATTAAACAGCCAAGATCAGGGCTATCACTGATCTTGGACTTTATCGCGGGGTGCATGCTGTATAATACAGTTGGCACCTGCAAGCTGTGGCCCTGACACAGCGCCTGAGCCTGCTCCATCACTGTGCCCTAATATGCTAGTATAATGGCTTGTGCTGAGTATACAGCAGGCGCAACATACTATTACAGCATGGGAATGGAAGGGTTAAAATTTTAAAACATTTTTTTTTTCTTATTTTATAAAACTAGTAAAAAGATATATAGCATGTAAAAATAAAAAATGAAACAAAAACAAATGTCTTAATGTCTTTGGAGTAGTAAAATAATTATATACTGTAAAGACAATGGGGAGTATTTCATAAGTCTTGTATGCCATACTATATTATGGCACATGACCATCCTCTAATATCATAATACATATATATATATATTTTTTTTTACTACTAATATTTAGGTTTTTCCCTTTGAATGTTTTTGTTTCTGTGTATGCTTTCTGGTGCCAAAACCAGGAGATTTGTTCATTCACAAGCTAGGTCTGGGCAGGGTTGAAAGACACAAGATGTTTGGTGTGAAGAGGCCCTTCTTTTCTAAGAGGTCAGTCAAACATTACAGTACAGATTGCAATTTTTGGAATTTAGGGTCTTTTGATTTGTGTAATAAAGAGAAGTAAAGCTAACCAATTAACCCCTGACAGGAGGTTCATTAAAGGTTTGTAATCCTTTGCCAAGTCTTTTGTGCAACTAAACTAGTCTAGTGCTGAGGATTTGCAAAGCTTAGGCTGTTCACTGGAGGAGGCCCGGACTTAAAACATTTGTTCGTTTTTCAGACGACTTATATTACCAGCAACAGACTGTGCTGATACAGAACTACGTAGGCAATGGCTGAATCGGTATACTTTGCCCTACAACAATAGAGAGTAATAACGATGGCTGTCTGGGCTCCTGGTTTCTTTAGTGAATGGATTAGTCTTGTCTCCTGCCCCATTCATATGGATTATGCTGTGGTGTAAATATTCGAGGGCTATCCATATTATGTAGCCGCCTGGGGATAAAGGCAAGAGGAAGTGTATACTTGTAGTTTGTGTCACCTTATATGCCTTTTGTTCAGCAGCTCACAGTTTCTTTCACTAACGTAATGCTGGGTTCCAGGGATTAATGAGTAAACACTGAATAAAACATCATTTTCAGGGACGCGGTAATTGCTTTAGCTCCTATATTATGAATTCCTTAACACATTTCAGTCTTGAATTGTGAGTGCAAAGATACTGTATAGTGGAAGAGAAGGGGCATTGATTGTCACTGATGTTCCTGTGGTTGTTGTTACTGTATGTCTATAAAATGAATGTGCTACTATAAAAAATAAAAGTAAAAAAAAAAAAAAAAGGTCTTGACCCCATTTTGAATTTATAGACTTTGAATTAAAAGGAGCAAAAATAAAAATAGTATATATATATATGTATGTATATAAATATATATATAGTTTTATATATAGATATATCTATATCTATATAGATATATATATCTATATCTATATAGATATATCTATATATATATATATATATAGATATATAGATATATATCTATATATATATATATATATATATATAGATATATATATGTATATATCTATATAGATATATATATAGATATATCTAGAGAGAGAGAGAGATAATACATACACACATTGTATTTCATAGACCAAAATATTGACATTTTCTCCTCTTTTTGTCATGCCGTTTCCTGGTCGTTATGATATTTTCTAATATTGTTGTGCATTTCACATAAGGTTTAGCTATGTGTCTTATCTGCTCCCACTGTATGTTCTGCTTTGCTTCTCGTGTCAGAAGGTGAAGCCACCAAGTCACTCATTTCTTCCTCTTGTCCCCCAGGCCTGATGGCATAGGAACAGTTACAGTCGAAGAAAAAGAACGATTTGAAGAGATCAAAGAACGCCTTCGTTTGCTTCTGGAAAATCAGATCACACATTTTAGGTAAAACTTCTCGACGGATATATATGTATATACATATTCTCTATGAATTGTATCAATGCAGCTCTACAGGAATAAGGATTGTGCACAGCAGAACTACATATATTCAAATATTCCTAGGTATTGTTTTCCATTTGGTCGGCCGGAAGGAGCATTAAAAGCAACTCTGTCCTTACTGGAGAGGGTAAGTTGTACATTTTTACTCCAGACGTTTCTTTGGTGTTTTTTTTTTTTTTGTATTCTATTTTTTTTTACAAAAGCTACAATATTATAGATGATTTTATACATACCTTAAGGAGAATATTATTTTAGGTATGTGATATTCGTTACATTAGTCACATATTTAACATAAGATGAAGTAATGAATGGTGAATGATATATTCCCCATTCGCCTATGTCTGATATCATTCTGGATCTCGGAAAAGAAATGCTTCTAATATTCTAGGAAATCATTTTAGATTTTACTCCCTTTTTTACTGATTTCCTATTGTCAAGGTTTTAATGAAAGATATAGTTACTCCTGTTCCTCAAGAAGATGTCAAAAATGTCATCCGAAAATGTTTGGAGCAAGCTGCTTTAACCAACTACACCAGATTATCTGAATATGCCAAAATCGAAGGTAAGAGATGGTTTTCTGGCCCATTTTTTTACAGCCTTTTTAAAAAAATTCTTTGAATTTGTCAAGAATGCATAATTGGTTAATGTCTTATGCTACAACATCTAAAAATGATTTGCTTTTATGATATGGTTGTGTTGTTGAAGTGTACTCTGAGTCATAGTAATGTTTATTATTAACTTTAGACTTGGACAGACCTGCATGCCAATTTACTGTCTTGGGAATTTTAGATTCCTTTGAGCAATTTCAGTTGGTTTATTCGATGAAGATCTGTAAATTTTATGTGAACTTCTTAGAGGTGTTTTTAGGACTTTTGTCACTTGATGTTGATGATTTTGTTTTGTTTGGCTTTTTTGGTGCATATTACTTGTTTTCAATATCTTCATCATGGAGGTATTTTTGGTCTGTAATGTTTTTGGAAATGTGTTGATTTTTGCAGATGTCATTTTGCTGAAAGGTGTCATTTGTTTATGTTCTCATACAGTAGGTCAAGTGGGCTTTAACTTGGCCCAACTGACAATGTAGAAGGAGAAGGTATTAAACTTCACCCAGAAAGAAACACTTGAAAGGATTATAGGATACATGCTGTCTTGGAAATGACTGATAGAAATATAAGTAGGTTATTGTGGCATTGCGGGGATTAATTGAGGGTCTTTTGGATTGGCCATTGAGTAAATAACGGAAAGGACTGACTGACTAGGGTAGGAGCTTGTCTGGAACACAGGCCTTTCCTTTCTGTGAAGTTTTTGCAAAGTTCTGATTTCTCAAAGCTGTTTTATCCCTAGCTAGGTTCTAACTCGCTGGTAAGATCTGCTCTCTTCTTTCAGATAAGTCATTGCAAAACAATCTTTAAGGTCTGTAAGTAAAAATGCATTCATTTCCAAAGTAGAGCACATATAGCGCGTACTCTCCTTTTGTGCCGTAATTCTTGGTTGTGTGAATACTGCGCCCCTTATTTTCTTTGCACTGTGACTTTTAGGTCTGGGAATACTTTGAAGCAACAAACCTTTTTCTTTTCCAGCTCTCTGTTTAGAGAAGTTCCTCATCCCACACTACCTGCTCTCCGCTTCTTTCCCTCCTTACTCGTTATTGGCACAGCCATTCTCCCCTCTGCCTTTCAGGAAGTGGCTGCCGTGCCAATGCCAGAGCATGCTGGGATTGTTAACTCTTAACAACCCAACATCAACCAGTTGCATGAATCTGGTTTTTACTCATAGGCATAGTACGGTTCCTTGGTTAGTTACATGAACTGCTACCATCTAATGCACTTTTTGCTCCATGTCTCACCACCAACAGAGCCATTTATGAATTGACTTTAGAAAAAGAAGCTAAATTTGGGTGATAGTAGGAGCATTTTTATGAGGCTGTGCTTATGAGGAAAACCTTTACGTGCCTTGGATACTTAAGGCTTGAATGCTTAGTATCTTAAGCCAAATTGTTTTCTTTCCTTTTATGTTTGGATCATTAGAGTCTTGCAAAAAGATACAATCCCCTCCCCCACCAAAACTAAGTAGATTACAATAACTTTTTAACATCACGGTCAAAACCCGTGGCTCATGGGCATGCTGAATGGTTAATCCAGCAAAATTCAAACACCCTTATCTGTGTGTCCCGAAATACTCTACAATCTTTTCTCCTTTTAACCTGATGTAACATTTTCCTCTAACCTTTGACCTCTTTACCTCTCTGACCTAAGCCTCTTGCATGCCCAAATCCTCTTTTATAGGAAAAAAGAGAGAAATGTATGAACACCCTGTCTTCTGCTTGGCCTCCCAAGTGATGGATTTAACCATTCGTGAGTACTTACCACCACCTCCTCTCCATGCTGTCTCCACTCTGTTGCCATTATCTCAAGATACTTCAGATCCAAACCAATTCACTTTCCTTGCTTCAAGTCTTATGAGCATTATCCCTGTCTGTTGCTTCTGTCTGTGAAACCCAGTGTGAAAGTCCAGTCACTTTTTATCAGCCTAAAAGAGGTGAAAACAACAAAAGTCATTTGTCTGTTATAAACCTGGCACCTGTCTGTAAGTTTATGTCTGTGACCTGAATGCATTTTTACTTTTGCTTCTGTGTACAGCCAGTTGGTGAATTGCTTACCATTAGTTGCCGATCTCAGGGCACCTCTACAGTGGAGATTATGACAGCGATTAGAGGCTTCAAAAATACCTTGTTTAGTCAACTATTCCTTAGGGAGAAATGAACGCATTCAGTAGTTGCCTTTGACTACCGATTGTACTAACTCATACATGTATGCTTGGTTTTTCCATGTTGCTAATTTTGCAGCACTTATGACTGACTGACCCCTTCTTCCAAAAATATTGTCTATTTGAACGTCTTATCTCAAATTTACTGATTTCTTTTATCTTTCTCCTCCCCACCTGGTGCAGCCTCCTCTCCTTGTCTTGATGATGGGATTTTCATGTTAATATTTTTGAGTGAATGTTAATTTTTTCTTATTTTTTTTAAATTTTCTTTTTTTTAAATTTCTGGGCAGTCAAATGGCAAAAGTGAATGCGGTGATAGATTGGTCCATTTGCTCATTAATCGTGCCTATTGTGTTCTTTCTCTTCTTTCTTCCTTGCTTTCTCTTACAAATAGAGAATCAAAAGGATGCAGGTGAACAACTGTATATGCATTATAAAGTTATAGGAGTGTAACATTTTCTGTTCTGTTTTTTTCTTTTTACTCCATGGCTCCTTAAGTCATGTGCTCTTCCAGGCTGTAATGGAAACACAGTGTCACTTAAGGAGTTAATTTGTGCTGTCTCAAAAACTAAAAAAATAAAATAACAAAAACAACCAATGCAAATCAGAGCAGAGCTGTCTTAGTAATTGGTACCAAATTACTCCATATAGACTGTGTTCATATCTAAACGGAACCAGCTAATTCCCCATTCCCCTCTCATGTTTGTGTTAAAGCCTTTATTTACAATGTTTGTGTTTTCTGTACATGTGTACAACAGCACAGTCAGAAAAAAAACGATTGTCTTTTTTGTCCTTTATGTTTGTAAAGTAATGACATAACGTTACATGGCTCGAATGATTACCAAGTTTCTTGAGACCTGCTCTAGGCAGCACAAACCACCGATAGTCCTTGACTGTTGAAGATATGCATTTTTATCCAACTACGCTAAAAAACAAAATCATCCCTGTGTAACCTAGAGAATTCCCATTCCTCTTATGTTGGCATTTTGCATTATTCTTTTTTTTCTATGAGGCAGGATATTTTTGTTTTCTGGCTTGTTGCATGATATTTTAGATGTTCCAATGGAAAGGGAAATTCCCAAGTAAACATGACTTAAGGTGGGTTTACATGGGACAACTATCATTCGAGTTGTCACTCGAAATAGTCTCTACGGTGAGTTGTTCGCGTGTGAACGACTGTTGTTCGTGTGTTGTTTCACAGAGCAATTGTTCATATTTGTGGTTGCTGAAGTGCATACCTTCTTGCAAAATTTATTGGCTAGCCGTTGAAAGATAAACGATTATCTGTTTACTTTACACGATAATTAACCAATCATCGACTATTGTAAGGTGAGCTTAAACAAGGCGATTAGTGGATGAATTATTGGTAGACACCCTGTGGATGGCCATGTTTTCACGGCACAGCTATTGCATACATTGATTGAGCGCTTATTCGGACAATAGTTGTTCCATGTAAAGCCACTATTATCCAAAAAAGTACAATAATTAAATGACTTGTCTTAGACAAAACAAAGAAGAGACTGCTTTTTCCCCCTACTACTCTAGGCCGTGGCCTATATCCGGCATTACATATCAGCTCCTTTCAAGTGAATCAGGCTGAGCTACAATAGCAATCTTGCCCATGGGCCAGAGTTGCATTGCTTTTGGAGAAAAAGAAAACTATCTTTTTCAACTTTTGACAGCTCCATTAATCTTCAAGAAATGTGCAGCATTAGTATGTTAAATGTTTGGTGGGACAATACCGTATACTTCTGATAATTAACTTGAGGGTTTAAAAAAAAAGAAGCTTGGGTCAATAAGTGGCTTCCAGTGATGACTAGGGACTAAAAGCCTCTAGGGACTAATGCAAAATGCATCCAATCACTGTCCTCAGTGGTCACATGCTTTTTATGCCCACATGACCTCCATAGTTAGGGATTGTCTGCAGCAGTCACATGCATGATGAAAGCACATGACTGCTGCAGGAGCTTCTGGAACTGGAGCCGCAGGAAACATGGCAGCTGCACTGGATTAGGAGGCCCATTCCCAGTCATTAGAGATTTTTTGAAAACACACTGAAAACCCATTTAAAGGGGTTGTCAGAGCTGTGGGTTTTAACAAAAAACAACTTTCCATTGCAGTAAAATAACTAATAGGAATAAATCCTCTACAGTGCCACCTATTGAAAGGCAGCATTCCTTCAAGTCAAAGTCAGACTTTTTATACAAGCCTTGTTACAATGACTGGGAATTAAAAGCAAAGCCAGACTCCATATACATACAGCTGTTTCAGGGTTATTGCCCTTCATCAGTGTACAGTAGGAGTCTGGCTTTGCTAGTGAGAGGCCTGGGACGGGGGTCAGAAACGTTTCAAAAACGTCCATGGCCATTTGAGTCTCCTCACTTAGTTTATAGTATATAGTTGCTCTCCCTAAGGAGAATAGAGCGTTTCTGACCCCCGTCCCAGGCCTCTCACTAGCAAAGCCAGACTCCTACTGTACACTGATGAAGGGCAATAACCCTGAAACAGCTGTATGTACATGGAGTCTGGCTTTGCTTTTAATTCCCAGTCATTGTAACAAGGCTTGTATAAAAAGTCTGACTTTGACTTGAAAGAATGCTGCCTTTCAATATGTGGCACTGTGGAGGATTTATTCCATCTCCCTTATTTGCATATTACCCAGAGGAGCGTGCATGGCCATTTGAGTCTCCTCACTTAGTTTATAGTTTATAGTTGATCTCCCTAAGGAGAATAGAGCGTTTCTGATAACTAATAGGAATATACTAACCTCTTCCGACTCCTGCTCTGCACCACTGCTCCGAGTCTCCAATGTTATGCTATGTTTATAGGCTACTCCAGCCTGTTGATAGGACGTCGCAGGCACTGCAGTCAATGACAGAGCTTAGCTGTTGATCGTTGAGCTGTTATTGGCTGCAGGACAAATACCGTTATGGAGGACCCAGCACCAGTGCGGAACTGAGCAGGAGAGGAGAGAGGTGAGCATATTTCCGCTAGGTTTTTTACTGCATGGGACAGTCATTTTATTTAAAACCTGCAGCCCTGACAACCCCTTTAAGCTTGAGCACATAATTAAAATTTGAAGACCAAGTTACTTTTTTTTTCATTTCTCAAAATAATTTCCTGAAATTGCTAATACTGTTAATTGGATAATTTAAAGAGTTAAAATAAGTCATACATAAATTCATACATAGTACCTATTTCTTCTTAATCCCAAGTTAGATCAGATCTCAGAGGCGGGAATGTTCAAAACCTTTCCTTTGAAAATAAGTACCCTTGTACTATGTTTTGGGATCTTTTTGATTTAGACGAATGGATCCCACCAACAGATGTGTCCAGTTTTAAAGATTTGCATTTAGCAATTATATGGTGTCTCACCGGCCAATCAGAGGAACAGAGATCCTTTCATGGCCTCAAGTCCAAACAAAATAGTCGGGCAAACTTATTTTGAGGTGCAGCAGAAGACTGCCACTTCCTGATCACTTTCCTTGGGTTTATTAACTTTTACTTACTTCATTTTAAGGCATTTAAATAAAAGGGAAGTTTTTGCATTATCATATCCCCAAATTATTCAGTCATAGATATTTATTACCATGGAACACAAAATCTGATCAGTAATTTCTGATTTTCTTTTATTGCATCCTCCGAAATGATAATCTTCCTCATAAAGAAATACATTTCTGTGAATGTAATATGTCTAGCATGTATAGGGTAAACTATGCCAATCTAGTCTTCCAGGAGGACAGGTGTTAGCTGATTAATACGGAGAGTGTCTTTGATGTTAGAAAACACAAGGACAAGGTGTTACTGGATTCAGCACAGACACTTCACTAACAAATCCTTGGTTTTAATTACTCAGCATTGATCAGTAAACCATCACTTTTGGCTTGCAGCAGTCAAGGGACCTCAAACATTTAGTTACAGATCTCAAGCTATACAAAAATTTACTTCACACAGTTGACATACCAGTGTTCGGCTGCTTAAAAATACAAACTGTTAGAAGAGCAATGTCTTGTAATGTGCTGTGCACCTGTAACAGGTGCAGAATATGATGCTTTATGAACGTATGATAAAGAACAATATGGCAATAACATACAACAGTATTATGTGAATACATAGATATGTATGCATGGGTATTCAACCCCTTACACCCTTGCATCCATCATGTGATCGAAACAAATGTTTATCCTTTGAAAGTGAACAATGAAAGTTTCCATTGATTTGACAGCACAAGGATCTGATAGAAAAGTTATGCCAAAAATTGTTCGACTTTTTATTATCCTATGCAGAATACCCTTTTGATTATTTTGAAGCAACCACATTTCAGTTGGTCTTCAGAAAGCATCCAACTCATTTGATGAGCTGGTAGACTATTTTTTACAGATGGTTAGTACCTACAGAGTAAAGCTATTACCATCTCAACACAACAAATATCCATTGAAACGCCATTGCCATATTGACGCAACAAAAGCCATTAAAAAGGGTATTGCAATGGCAAATAAACTGCAAAACGTGTTAAGGGGTAAGTTAGGTTTGTCTGTAGTCGAGTTACTTGTAACTAGAGATGAGCGAGTATACTCGCTAGGGCACATTACTCGAGCAAGTAGGGGGGCGGGGAGCGGTGGGGGAGAGTGGGGAGGAACGGAGGGGAGATCTCTCTCTCCCTCTCTCTCTCCCCCGCTCCCCCCTGCTCCCCGCCGCAACTCACCTGTCACCGGCGCCGGCCCCCGAATCTTTAGAGACGAGCGGAGAGATACTCGGCTAAGGCACTACTCGCTTGAGTAATGTGCCTTAGCGAGTATACTCGCTCATCTCTACTTGTAACCAATTATTTCAGTATGCAAGAATAATGAATAATGAAGAGGTGAACTAATTTCCTGCTCTTTGCTCATGTTATGGATCTATTTCTGGGGTAACCAAAATAAGTACACATTCACTGTTTTCAGTGAAGTAGCAAAAGTATCCAAAAAATGGCAGTTGCTAGAAAACTACTTCGGAGATTCATAATCTTTTTTTTAGATTTGTATCAACTACTCTAATCCTATTTCATCTTCATTTGCACTTAACGGAATTAAAATAATGGCTCCCTTACCACATATACCTCCTCTATGTACTACTACACAGCTTCATCTACCTGTTCCATATTTCCTAGCCAGCTGTAGTCACCTTTATTCCATCATGATTATTCCTGAGGGCTTAGTCAGACGGGCGTTTTTTGCCGCGATTTGCGCATGCGCATGCGTCCGGCGATTTTTTAAAACCATTGCTTCGCAATGGTATCGGACACATGAGCGCTTTTTATGCGCTCGTCCGAAAAATTATAGAACAAAAAATCGCAGATCGCACCTATCTGCGATCTGCGATTTTTGTTCGCTTCTGTATATGCGCTCAACGGGGCCGGCGGCAGCAGCGCCGACCCCATTCAGAACATATAGAAGACAAATCATTCTTCTCTGCCACAGCTGTAACAGCTGTGGCAGAGAAGAACGATGTTTGCCCATTGAATTCAATGGAGCGGCAATACAGCCGCTCCATTGAAAGCAATGGGCTGCCGGCGTGCGCGGGGTGAATTTTCGGGAAGGGGTTAAATATATAAGCCCTTCCCTGCAATTCATGCTAAAATGTGTTAAAATAAAAAAAAATTGTATACTCACCTTTCCGCTGCAGCCGGAGTCCAGCCGCGGCCGCTGTCAGTTCTCCTGAACTGCTTCTCGGCACTATTCAGCTGGCGGGGCTTTAAAATCCCCGCCTGCTGAATGATCCGCCTCTGATTGGTCACAGCCTGACCAATCAGAGGCCGGTTTCACTCACACACCCATTCATGAATTCATGAATGGGTGAGTGACTGCTGCCTCTCAGCGCTGAGCCAATCAGGGGCAGGTCTGACTCACATCCATTCATGAATTCATGAATGGGTGTGAGTGAGGCATGCCTCTGATTGGCTCAGCGCTGAGCCAATCAGGGGGCGGGTCTGACTCACACCCCCTTCACACCCACTGCAGGACTGCCGCTCGGAGCTGCCGGCAGAAGGTGAGAATGCAATTTTTTTATATTTTAACACATTTTAGGATGAATTGCAGGTAAGGGCTTATATATTTAAGCCCTTACCGACAATTCATCCCGGGCTCGCCCGCAGCGCATTGCTTTCAATGGAGACGGCTGTATTGCCGTCTCCATTGAATGCAATGCGCTGGACAGCTCCGGCCCGTTTCTAATGAAACGCGGCTAGGAGCAGATTTTCGGGCGATTTGCGGGCGACATGTGCGCACCGGTCACGCGATTTGCGGATGCGCATCCGTCATGCGATCCGCAAATTGCGGCAAAAAACGCCCGTCTGACTAAGCCCTTAGCAGCACTTCCTTTAAGGGACATGGATTGGATCTAGCTGTTGATCTATACATATCCCAATATCTCTACGCTCAGACAAGCGAAATGAAGAGACAGCTAATCCAAGGATCCCTCCTATTAGACAATCTGTAGAAAACACTGTTAAATCACATTCGCATTGGTTGCTGACGTATAGTTTAGCCAATCTCCACAGAATGCAGATTTACAACACACAGCATTTTATGGAAGGATCACACATAGTATCTCCAAAAATGCATTCACAAATCTAGCATATTCAGATTCAACTTTAAAGGCCCAAAACACATGATTAGCCTCAACCAATTAAATACTACACATAAATCACCATTCACAAAAACTATAGGTTATGCGGTACAAAACATCCAATAGAAAATCACGTCCCTTTATTCAGTCATAAATAGATCACATGTTATGGAACCAAAAAACCTGATTAACTGTAGCTCTACCACGTGGATGTGATTTAAGTGCATTTTCTTCAGATTGTCTAATAGGAAGGATCCTTGGATCGGTTGTTTCTTCGATGCCCTCATTTGACTGGTGAGAGATATTGTGATTTGTTGCAGAGAATTTGACTCCATTCTTTGCTGTGGGATTTATGCACTCTCATTTATCTTGAACTATACATATGACTGACAGTAGACAGAAGAACTGGAAAGATGTATGTGCCAAAGGTCCCTGAAGATTATAGATCATAGGCTGTAGTCTCTTAAGCATATTTTTAGTAGAAGTTGAAGCCACAGTAGAAAACTAAATGTCAACTAGGCATGTGCTGACTTTATATATCCTTAGCTCTCCCACTTACCTAGACCTGTTTGGCTATCAGTGTGTGGGGCCATAAACTGGCTGATTAACCCTCATGCTATGTTCACATGTGGTGGGATTTGCTGCAGAGTATCCACAGTCAACATTCTACAGCAGATCTGCAGAGCTAAATCCGTGTCTCTTCCCTATGCTTGGCGAGTTGGGCAGGTACTTAGAGTTGTGATATAATACCTGTGCTCTTAGCCAATGAGATGTTTCCTTCAGCTGATCTCCTTTCCCTTTTACCCTCATGCTGGTTACCCTCTCCCCTTTGTTGTATTATACTAGATTATTTTTAGCAGACTAAGGAGGTTTCTGAGTGTTTACAGGGTTCTTGCAGGAAGTGAAATAGGAACTACAAGCCATGAGAAAATGAGGAAGAGAACTTCTTCCAAATAGGATATTTTACAAAGTTACATATATTCACACATGCTACTCTCTGTTCATTGAACTAGCCATTGTAATAGTTTTCAATGTAAGGGGGTTGTCTGGCCACTATTTGTTTTTTAAGTGACAGAATGGCATGTAAAACAAAAGAAATGGTGCTCACCTCACTGCTCCCTCGCTGCTTTGGGTCCACCATTCCCAAGTTCTTGCTAGCCTCTACTTCCAGATCCCAACAACCAGTGATTGGCTTAGTAGTCATTTCTTCTGTGTCTAGAAGGAACAGGAAGTAGAGACAAAATAAAATATTACCTTCTAGACAACTCTTTTAATTAAGATTTGTTCTCCAACACTTATTTGTTTCTTTACACAACCATGTCCTTATAGCTTTATCTACAGGTGGGGGGCATAATCAAGAGCAGTACTTCTCAAAATGTGAAAGTGCAAACAAAAATCATCTCACTCACGGTGTAAAAATACATGAATCTTGTCAAGTCCAACGTTGATAGAAGCAAAAGAGATTGATCCAGCATCCAATAAAATTATGGCTTTTATTGATACAGGTTAAAGCCCTAACAGGGAAGACAATTGACACTTACCTAATTGATGCATTTCAGGCTAACATATATGCTGTGACTAAGGCTAAATGTTCGGGCTCGTTCAGATGAGCGCTGTTTTCACGCACCATAGCCGCAAGAAAAGATTGCGACTATAGTCTGTAAAGGTTGGGTGAATGGGCTACTTCAAGCTACTTGAAGTAGCTCATTCACACGATCCGAGGTGCGTGCTGTTTGCTTTTAAAGCTCCTATAGGTGCGCACCTTGGAGCCGACATGCGAGTTTGCACTTGCATGGCCTATCTTTTGTTAGGTGCGCTGATTCAGCATGCCTAACATTTTCTCATTTGAATGTTTTTATAGGAACCTCTTGGCTCCTATTAGAAGCACGTTCTGTGTGCTGGTTTAGTGCGAAAACCGCACTCGCCTGAACGAGCCCTTAGAATGAAGCACATTAGTTTGTATGTGTGAATTGAGTTTTCTGTTGAGTTTTTAATCTGTATCAATAAAGACCATCATTTTATTGGATGCTGGATCAGTCTTTTTTGCTTCTCAAAACATGAGGTACAACTCACTAGTGAAACACTCTCCAGTGATTGAGGAAGAAATCATATGCTACATTAGGATTTACCAAAGATGAAGTAGATTTACTATTGAAAATCTGACAGGTTTCCAGTGCAAATTGCACCAGAAAGCTGTCTAACATATTTTGCGCTACTTTTATCATGGTTTTTTTAGACACTTTTGAACATTTTTACAACTTGCACAACACAGGGGTGTTTCTTTGTAAAACCTAAATGTGACACTCTGTGCCTCAGATTGCGCCAAATTTAGGTGCAATTTTTGTCATAAACTAGGCCCACCTATAATATATGACAAATTTATCATTCAGCAGAGCTACTATGATCCAGTAAATCTGGTCCATTTAAGTTCTGCGTAGTTTACGTTTGCACTGTCTAACTATTAGACAGGATTAGTAAATCTGTCCCACTGTACTTATTTTAAGGGGGTTGTACCAACATAGAATTTTAGCACCTATTGGATAAAAGTCTAATTAGTGGAGGCCTCACTGCTGAAACTCCCACCGATCCAAAGATACCCCCGCTTCTCATCACTGAACCTTCACAACACCCACCCACATTGACATGGAGATTGAATGGAGCAGCAGTCACGCATGCACAGTGCTGCTTCATTAATTTCAATGGCGCTGACAGAAATATCCAAGCACTCAATTATCTTAAGACGTCCCATTAAAGATGAATGGAGTGGCAACACGTGAAGCAGGTGGTTGGTGTTATGTGTGGCTCGGTGGTGACAAACGGAGGCAGAGGCAGCACATTCTATAAAAATATAACTTTACCAAATTCTAGTTGGTTTTTTTGTCACTCCTTAGTAGGGTATATGTACTTAAACGTTGCATAGTATAACTGGAAATAAAACTCATAGTGAAAGCATCATAACTGGGTCTCTCTCCTATTCTGTATATCTGAAATTGTACATTATGGGATCAACTCTGCAGGATAAGGCAATTTGACTCTGTCATCACTGCCTATATTCATCTTAGTACTTCATCGTCCTTGTATTCTATTTTACTATCTCCAAGGCCCGCGGCATGGTGACATCATGGCCTAATGCATTCCAAGTGCCAGAATACATTGCTAAATTTTGTAGCTCCGCATCCCTGTAGATTTAAATGCACCTCCATCATAGAAACACTCCCTTATACGCTTTCATCTGCACATAGCGCTGTTATGTCAAGTGTCTTATCCGCCATTACATCATTTTACTAACATGTTGCATCCCCAACTCTACTAAACGTAGTAACACGCACAACCTAACAGTTAAGTGGTAACCTAAAACATGGCATCATATCCTTCACATTAAAGTCCCTTCAGGTAGATACTCCCCCAACATAAAGTTGTCTGTCTGTCATTGTCTCTTTTAGTGTGCGCACACTTAAGTTGTTGGAACGGTCTTATATTTCTTGCAGCTTTCGTCAACGTTGCCATTATCGTCTTCGGGGACCATGTCCCCTGCAGGAAGGGAGACTACCTATCCTGACACATAGTCTGTAATTTTTTGCACCCTGGATCAATGGGCCCACTCGCTGACATCTTGGCTGGGTTTCTGGTAACAGCAGCCCCCATGTCCTTCACAGCCCTGCATGCAGCTCTCACACTGCTGCTGCCCACTTACTGGTCTGAACTCTGTCTCTCTCTGCCTCTGTGAAGCAGCTCCTGCTGCTGACACACGCCAATCAATTCTATGCGTCAAGATGGTCCATGGCAAATCCCATGAGAGAGGCAGGGCTTCACTCAAACAAGTGAATATTTCCTCATCTGTTCACCTGTGTGAATAAATATAGGCACAGGCACGTAAACATTCTCCAATGCCCTTGCACTTGCTCCTTTACACACGCATGCACAACCACAATTCCATTCTATCTCCTTCTCACCATGGGGGTGAGGAAGGGGGGGGTGGCAGCAAGTCTGCAGTGAAGAGGAAAGACTGACACAGGACCCCTGTTGTCTGATTGGTGGAGGACTCATCGCTGAGACTCCCACCAATCCAGAGATTAATGACCTATGAAAAAGTGTTTTGGTACAACTCCTTTAATGTTATTCTGAGTTAGGCCGCCTGCAGACGGGCGGAAATTCTGCGGCGGGATTTCCGCCGCTGGAAGCCTGCATAGGATTGCTTTCACAAACGCAATCCTATGCAGACAGCCGCAGTTTGGCCGCGCAAAATCTCGCGCAGCAGACAAACCATGGCATGCCCGAGACCCGCACAGAAACGTCACTCACCCGCCGCCGGCTCTGGTCTGCGCATGTGCCGGCTGCCCGGCAGCCAGCACACGAAAGATCCGGAGCTGCAGGGCGCGGGTCAGTACGCACTGCTCTCTGCAGGCGCTCGGGTCGGGTCCCGCGGAGAGAATTCTCGCTGCCGGATCCAACCCGGCTGTCTGCAGGCGGCCTAAAGTAGATGAATGCAAGATGAAATGAGATACATTTTTACTATCGGCTTAGACTTTGACCAATAGTGAGGCCCATGCATCACAATGATCTCACTGGTAAGACCCCAGTAGTAAAAGTTTGACATGCCTTGATCAAGAATACACTACAAGTAGAAAGTAACCATGGGTTACACTAAATAAATAAAAACAGTTGTGCACGTTTGCGTATTAGATACATAAAAGTACAATCAGCAATAAAACTAAGTTGTGGACCTTAATTTATCAAATAACATAATGGATGATGACATCTGACTAAATGGATTTTTGCCTACTGTATGCATGCAAATCGGAGATGGTGCAATACCTCTAGGATGCCACCTATTGGAAGGTAGCATTCCTGCAAGTTAATGTCTGACCTTTTAACAGGCCTTGTAACAGGACTGTGAATATAAGCCAAAGCCAGAGTCTTCTCCAGAAGGAAAAGATAACCATGTGCAGACAGGATGTTGTGGGGTTCCTTTGCTGCTAATAGGTGGCGCTGCAGAGGCATTATACCATCTCCCATTTGCATATTAAAATGCCCAGAGGCCCATTGCATAACATTATAGGTCTCCTCACACCTAGTAGATGCTCTCCACAAGGAGAAACCATACCCCTCCCAATACCTGCATGTAAAGATGCATGGACAGCCCAAGGGATAATATATGCGCTAGCCAACATGAGCATACAGCCCTCAGACTGACAGAGTCGGTGCTTGTTTTGTGTGTTCGCTCTGAAAGGAATACTATTTTCATCTCTAAATCATTTTGCTTTGCTGATATTACAAACTGTATGACAGATGGGTCACACTCTGATCGCTGCGTTCTAACATTTGGGAGAGCAGAGAACATATTTGGTGAAGCTGGCATGATTCAATGCTGTTTGATTCAAGCCACAATATGAGAACCACTAGTATTTCACGTTGAAAATAATTAAAGAAGCAGGAAACAATTAGAAAGCACACATTTTGAATAGTGACAGATGTTATACATGTTTAAATTAGACAAAGGGATATAAGACAAATTCATGGGTCACATTAACAACTGCTGCGGTTTTAGCTTGTAATTTGTAGTGCAATATGGAAAATCTTGAAAATGAAAGTGGAAGTGTGTGAAAAACAATATTTATGCCACGTGTTTGCTAAACCTTTCATTGTAAAGTTCTGCATGGTGTAACATTACGTTTGGACTCTTAGTACTGTGCAATTCACAGCAACTTTGTATTTGCTTCTCAATTTGAAATATTTATGTCATCAAAATAGAAAAGATAGATAAATGATGTTGCTACAACAAGTTATCTAACCACTACAAAAGGCAGTGAAAAGCTATTGAAATGGCAAGAAAAATGCATTAAGTGTGAAGTTAAAATTTTCTTCATATATAGAGATAGATAAATAGATAGATAGATATAGATAGGAGATAGATAGATAGATAGATAGATAGATAGATAGATATAGAAAGATAGATATGAGATGGATGGATAGATAGATATGAGATAGATAGATAGATAGATAGATAGATAGATAGATAGATAGATAGATAGATAGATAGATAGATAGATAGATAGGAGATAGATAGATAGGAGATAGATAGATAAATATATATGAGATAGAGATAGAAAGATAGATAGATATGAGATGGATGGATATATATATTAGATAGATAGATAGATAGGAGATAGATAGATAAATGGGTGGATATATATATATATATATATATATATATATACTAGATAGATAGATAGATATGAGATAGATGGAGAGATGAGGGAGATAGATATGAGATAGATGGAGAGATGAGGGAGATAGATAGATATAGAGAGATAGATGGAGAGATGAGGGAGATAGATATCTCTCTCTGAGAGATAGATCGAAGATAGATAGATATGAGAAATAGATAGATGTGAGATAGATATGAGTAGGGGCATAACTATAGAGGGTATAGAGGGTGTGATCTTACTTGAGCCCCTAAACCTTTGGGAGCCCATTACGTCTCTCTTCTGCATATAAGGAAACCAGTACTATGAATGATATACAAATGCATGTATGATGTAGATGAATGAAGCATTGTAGGTGGGGTGGGGGTCCCTTTAACAGATTTTGCATTAGGATCCAACAACAGCCTCAAGTTAGGGTCCTTTTATCACAAAATTATTATCATTTAGGCTGACGCTTGATCGTGAGAATCTAAACAGTTAGGCCCAATGTCCATGGGTGGATTTGATTTGTGGAATCAGCACAGGTCACCGTGCGGACAATACGCAATTCAAAGTGCCCATTGGGAAGCATTGCCATTCGTAAGTGAATTTAAGCATGTGGATTCGATTTGTGGACCGTTTGGTGCGAAAAAGAAATCTCAGCATGCTCAATTTCAGTGCGGATTCGGTGCGGACAGCCTCAATAGAAGTCAATGGGTGCGGAGAATAGAATACAATTGTGGATGCACTGCAGATTTGAAGGTTAAAATCAATTAGGGAGGTGGGCTTGCGAATTTTTTTCCATGCGGCTGATCCATGTGGAAAAACCATTACTTCCGCAATCTCTCACAAATGGTTTCTACAGGTTTCCCGCTGCAGAAATCCACATGCGGAATCTGATCCGCCCATAGACATGAGGCCTAAGTCTTACAAAAAAAAAATGTTTTATTTTTTCTGGACAAATGTTTTGTGTTTCTTACGGAGTTTTTGGTGCTGATTCCAAAGTTTGTTCTCATATTTTGACTGTCAGAAACAGATTTACAAACAATAACCATAAGGGCTCCCACCCACTGGCGTTTTTTTCTCCACTGTGCTGCGAGAGTAAGTGAAAACTCTCACAGAGCAGTGCGAGAAATTGCAGCGATATCGCTGCGACGGTCTTCTAATTGGGGCCAGCGGCAGCAGCGCTAGCCCCATTGAAAAGATATGGAGAATGCCGTGGACTTCTGCCACAGCTGTGACAGCTGTCACAGCTGTGGCAGGAGTTTCCTTCATCACCACGGGGATCGGGGACCGCAGGGATGAAGGAACCCTCTGTCACAGCTGTGACAGCTGTCACAGCTGTGGCAGAAGTCAGCGGCATGCTATCCCATTGCTTTCAATGGGATCGGCACTGCTGCCGATCCCATTGAAAGCAGTGGTTTCTGACAAGCCCTGCAGAATGATTATCGGAGAAGGGCTTGAAATATAAGCCCTTCCCTGATAATCATAAAAAAGTGGTTAAAAAAATAATAAAAAAGTTACTCACCTCTCCTGCTGTCAGCCGCGTCCTCCGGCTGGCTCCCTGGCACTGCTACTGAGCTCTTTCAGCAGACGGGAATTTAAAAATACCCGCTTCCTGAAAGGGCTGCGCAAATTGGCTGAGGGCTCAGCCAATAGCAGCTACTGCTTAGCTATTGGCTGAGCGCTCAGCCAATGGCAGATAGCTCTTAGCTATTCATTCATGAATAGCAATGTCTTATCTATTCATGAACGAATAGCTAAGAGCTATCTGTCATTGGCTGAGCGCTCAGCCAATAGCTAAGCAGTAGCTGCTATTGGCTGAGCCCTCAGCCAATCTGCACAGCCCTTTCAGGAGGCGGGGAATTTTAAATCCCCGTCTGCTGAAAGAGCTCAGTAGCAGTGCCGGGGAGCCAGCCGGAGGACGCGGCTGACAGCAGGAGAGGTGAGTAACTTTTTAATTATTTTTTTAACCACTTTTTTATGATTATCGGGGAAGGGCTTATATTTCAAGCCCTTCTCCGATAATCATTCTGCAGGGCTTGTCAGAAACCACTGCTTTCAATGGGATCGGCAGCAGTGCCGATCCCATTGAAAGCAATGGGATAGCATGCCGCAGACCTCTGCCACAGCTGTGGCAGAAGTCAGCGGCATTCTCCATATCTTTTCAATGGGGCTAGCGCTGCTGCCGCTGGCCTCAATTAAAAGACTGGCGATGTCGCAGCGATATCCCAGCAATTTTGGGATATCTGCCTGCGTTTTTCTCGCACTGCGATGTGAGACTTTAACTTTAGAATCGCATAGCAGTGGAGAAAAAAACGCCAGTGAGTGGGAGCCCTAACAGTAGAATAAAGAAGTGGTGATATAATTGCGATTACATGTTTTTAAAGTGTACTATAAGCAGTAAATCCTGAATAGGGTAACATACACTTATAAGCAGGACATAAGATCACCAGGTGGCAGAACAAAGAACTTCGAGAAGTCGTATGGGAGTTTAGATGCAATGTTTCTTCTTATAAGTCACTTACTTCTGTTATGTATGCTAGTGTTCTCCTTTGGAATATTCCAGCAGTAATCAGTCTGCATTCATACTTACCGTTTTTCAATTGCACATATGTCTTGGTGAAATCTTTCACCATGCTCACCTGATAAGTCACAGCATTTTTTTAATAGCTTTGATAAATGAGGCTCTTGGGTTTAATTGTCAATCCACTGTAACAAAAGGGTACAATATTGAATATCCTACTATCTTACGATGCTTCTAACTTCATTATCTTGCCTGACAAACAATTTTAGTTTCTGTATTTTGATTCAGCACCCTTAATGTAGGCAAGAACACTCATTTTTACCCCGGAAAATATACCCTTGTAACACAATGTAATTGTTCCGTGTAAATGCTTCATTTTTTTCTTTATGGGTCTACATATGGAGTCACTACTAAATTGAGTTCTTTGAGTGCGGCCGTATGGTTCCTCCATGAGGTACTTTATTCCTTCTGTAATACATCGTTTGATGGAACATGAGACAATTTTTTTAAATCATGGATTTCACATGAATCCATAGAAAAACCCTTGTATGCTTTCCTATGATATTTGAGGCACATGGAAGAAGTATAGACCTATAGATTTGTGTGGGCACTGGGCACCATATTACAGAACCATACATCCTAAACGTATGGTATGATCTTGTGTACAAGTCATACTTTAATCAACTGTGAGTTTATATGATCAATATGACACCGTGTATTTTTGTCTGAAATGCAATGCACAAAACAGAACCATGTTACACACCATATTGTGGTCCAGTTCCATGTGGTATGCTATATATCAGAATCCAAATACGCTGAAAACTGTTCTTGTAAGGCATAGTGTAGTCCAATATATTGCATCTGATAGAGGACATTTCAATTTTATTAATGTGGACTGCACAGCAAAAAAATTCTGCATACTTCAGTATTTTCATTTGAGGATATAGATGGTGCCACTTTGATGCATGGTGCTTGCATTCAATCCCTATGTAATGTCCAAAATATAATCATATCCCTAATAATGAGACCTAATACTTAGATTGCATTTCTATAACATTTGTATATGTTAACTTGATACTTTGTGCATAAATATGATGTAACCTAATGCAACTGGTCACATCTTAGTTTACACTTGTATGGGGAAAATAAGAGCTCACATTGGTTGGATGCTTTGAATTGTAGCTAGAGATGAGCGAACATACTCGTCCGAGCTTGATGCTCGTTCGAGTATTAGGGTGCTCGAGATGCTCGTTACTCGAGACGAGCACCACGCGGTACTCGTCTCGATTAAACGAGCACTGACCATTGAATTCAATGGAGCCGGCAATACAGCCGGCTCCATTGAAAGCAATGGGCTGCCGGCGAGCGCGGGATGAATTGTCGGGAAGGGCTTAAATATATAAGCCCTTCCCTGCAATTCATCCAGAAATGTGTAAAAATAAAAAAATTATATATACTCACCTGGTCCCGGCAGACGGAGTTCAGCGCGGCCAGCGGCAGTCCTCCTGAACTGCTCTGAACAGCTGTGAGTAGTATTCAGCAGCCGGGGATTTAAAATCCTCGCCTGCTGAATGAGCTGCCTCTAATTGGTCACAGCCTGACCAATCAGAGGCAGATCTCACTCGCACACCCATTCATGAATTCATGAATGGGTGAGTGACTGCTGCCTCTCATCTGATTGGTCCCGCTGAGCCAATGAGAGGCAGCAGTCACTCACCCATTCATAAATTCATGAATGGGTGTGTGAGTGAGATCTGCCTCTGATTGGTCAGGCTGTGACCAATTAGAGGCAGCTCATTCAGCAGGCGGGGATTTTAAATCCCCGGCTGCTGAATACTACTCACAGCTGTTCAGAGCAGTTCAGGAGGACTGCCGCTGGCCGCGCCGAACTCCGTCTGCCGGGACAAGGTGAGTATATATATATTTTTTATTTTTACACATTTCTGGATTAATTGCAGGGAAGGGATTATATATTTAACCCATTCCCGACAATTCATCCCATGATCGCCGGCAGCCCATTGTTTTCAATGGAGCCAGCTGTATTGCCGGCTCCATTGAATTCAATGGGCTAACATCGTTCTGCCGGGACAAGGTGAGTATATATTTTTTTATTTTTTACACATTTCTGGATGAATTGCAGGGAAGGGCTTATATATTATATATTTAAGCCCTTCCCGACAATTCATCCCGCGATCGCCGGCAGCCCATTGCTTTCAATGGAGCCGGCTGTATTGCCGGCTCCATTGAATTCAATGGGCTAACATCGTTCTTCTCTGCCACAGCTGTTACAGCTGTGGCAGAGGAGAACGATCTTTATGCTGACAGTGCGGGTGGGGGGGTCTCACTCTTGCCACTATTGTGGCTTAATAGTGGGACCTGGGAACTTGAGATGCAGCCCAACATGTAGCCCCTCGCCTGCCCTATCTGTTTCTGTGTCGTTCCCATCACTTTCTTGAATTTCCCAGGTTTTCACAAATGAAAACCTTAGCGAGCATCGGCGATATACAAAAATGCTCGAGTCACCCATTGACTTCAATGGGGTTCGTTACTCGAAACGAACTCTCGAGCATCACTGAAAGTTCGACTCGAGTAACGAGCACCTGAGCATTTTGGTGCTCGCTCATCTCTAATTGTAGCACATTCCACTATGTCAAACACTCTCTATTCTTGATTACTTACTGCCCAAGTTCTCTACCATAGCAGTATTGTACCATAGCAGTACCACCAGTGTCAGACTGTCTCACTACATGCAAGAGGATTGTCTGGTGGGCCCAGCTTCTAGTTCAGTAATGTGCCCTTAAGGTCCAGTAGAGGAAGCCAATGTTCCGAATTGTTTCCTCACCCAACAGTCCAACAATGATCACCACTATAGACAACACCTTTGTAATGGGCTTGGTCAGCATCAGACTTTATTTGCTCCAAGCGTATGTTCACATGGCAGAATCCGACCTGCATTTCATCTCTAAAACTGCAGACCCACTGCAAAATTCTACCATGAATTTTGCAGTGGATGTGCACACTGACTTAGCCCTTGTCAATGAGAAAAATCTGCATGTGGAATTTCTGAAGCTGATTCCATGCGGATCCACATTAAGAAGTGACAGATCACTACCCCTTTTTCTGCAGCACAGATATGAAATCCATGACATGAAGATGGTAATGCAGCATTCCAATCAAATAAAGTGGACATGTATTAGAAGTAGATTTTGATATGGACCTTTGTGTGCATTCCATGCCAAAATTCACCATGGGGACGTATCCTAACAATTCAGGGTAGTATCAGGCAGAGGTCAAGGAAAAGCCAGAGTTCAGTACACCGGTATCAACAATAGTGGGATTATACAAAGCACGGCCAGTAATCAGCCAGAGTTCAATACATAGAAATAAACAATAATGTTGGTAAGACAGAAGCATAGTCAATACTTAGCCAGTGATCAGTAGCAGTTATCCAAGAGGATTGCAGCAGAAAAAGTAGTAAGCTAGCCTAAGGCATAAACACAAGAATCTCACAAGGAGGAAGTGGAAGGATCGGTCTTTTCTAGGAATCCTGAGGTGGAGCTAATTAGGCAATCATAGCAGAAAAATCAAGGATTTCTAAAAGGCAAAGGCCTAGGTCGTTGGCTCAACAAAAAGCTGTCCAGCAAACTCAATATCTCAGTGAGAATAGCTACTTCTTGGGACACTGGAATTTTCAGGTTTGATTCTTCACAGGCTGCGCCCATATATTCTGTTGCTACATTCATTTTACAAGATAGACTGTGCTGAAGGTTGGAAACAATGGGTTACTGGCTTTGTCAGCCTAATACTCCACTGAAATACCATATTATAACCAACTAAGTGTTCTATGCCAAGTTGTATATGAGTGTCCAGTGTAAGAAATTGGAAATGATACCTGCTTTGGAAAGAGATTATTAGCTTCAGACATGGGGCTCTGTTTAGCGGGAATTCCTCTTTCCAATAGCCAAGCCCAGTTATTACAGTCTCACGAACATGTACGTGGTAGCTTATGACTCATTAATTCGTCTTAGATGTCCCAGTACAACAAATATTTGTTTGTCTGTGTTGTAAGATTTATTGTGAATGGCACAAGTGTCAACATTCACAATGACGTTCACAGCGATATAGTTACATCTCCGATGACAACTATATCACTCCATCTAGTTCCAGCTTCCTACCCCTTCAGAAGAAACCATGAGGGACATTTATGAAAACCAGTTATGTACAAAGGATGTTGTAACTCTGATACTGAGGGTTACAGAAACGTTTATTATAACAAGTTGGTCAAATGGTTTCATAAATTCACCCCTATACGTTTTGTGGCGTTTGAGTATGACTAGTTGTAGTTTGTTACTACATAGCATTTTGTTATGTAATTAGAGATTGCATAGGTAATCTGCTATTTTGTTTATTTTGCCACCTCCACTGTCTTTTCGTTGACACGCTTGGTCCTGTCATCTTTGTGTATATTCTCACTCCTCCTTACTTTGTACTCTTTTCTCTGCCATGCATGACCAGTTCATCGGCCTAAACCAAAGCCATCACCTGTGCCTCCACCCAGTCAAACCCAGGATAACATGTTAAATCAAAGGCTCAAAGGCATGCCTAGACCAATTCCAAGTACTGTATTGGCTTTACTTAATTTGATTTGTCTAGCCTAGTCTCACTTCCCCTACCCTCTTCTCCCTTAACCCCTTTAGCACTGGAAGAACTCACAATGCATTACGATGCCTTGATGTCTCCTTCCAGATCTTTAAGGGTTAACATAGCTTAGTCTCAACATCAGCTTCCAAGCACTTCCTCTCGATATGTCCATTTCTGTCTAGATCTGTCCGGCACCAGCAGCATTTTCCAATCTGAATGTCAGCACAAAATAACATTGTTATAACATAACATTCTGCATGATGATGTTAATGTTTATGAGTTTTAAATAAAGTTTCAACTGTTTTCTTAATCGATTTCCTATGTTTTTGATATATCAGTGCTCCAGCTGTTAAATGTTAATATGTTTCAATGCCAACTGACTTTTTTATTATAAAAACTGTTGAAGACAAAAAATTGAGAAGTTGCTCATAACAGCTAATCAGATTCATGAGAATTAGATTGAATCTGATTGGTTGTCATGGGAAACTCCTCCACTTTTCCTTTGCACTATTTGTCCCCAGTTGTGTTCTATAGTACATTTGCCTAAAATCATTGAACAAAATTATGTACTATATGGGGCGGGGATAGAGATTACAGTACTCACACACACACATGAATAAATGCTCATTCATTTGATGTTTCTAGCAGTGCAAATGTTAAACTTACTAATAAGTTCTGGTCATCATTAATAATTGAGCCACATTTGGGATCAATAATGCAGAATCGAAGAGAACATATTGTTCATAGAAAAGTTCTTAATTTCTATACATAGTCAAAACATTTTTTGGTTGCCCTGAAAAACAGATATTTTATGCTGTCAGACATGTGTCCTTACAGTTTAGCTCTGATTGTCTTCTGATCTCCCACAATATAGCGCCACGGTAACAGGAAACCAGCAGAATTCAGAATTTAATTCTAAACCAATAGAATTCAGAATTTAGTTCTAAACCAATAGAATTCAGAATTTAGTTCTAAACCAATAGAATTCAGAATTTAGTTCTGAATCTGAATGATGTAAATAAATACAACATTTGTAAAGCGAAGTATTTATAAAGTAACACAACTTTTTGTAATTAAAAAGAAAACATATTGTTCTAATAGTTGATATTTTGATTGAAAATAATTATTTATAAAATTACTATACAAGGTCTTTACTAGCAAAATTGTGGCCTTTATTTCCCTTATAAAAAACTGCAAGTTTTGCTCTTTATTTTTTTCAGCACTTTTTCAGGTGTGAATGATGAATTCTGGTTAGCTACTTTAGGGCTTAGTCACACGGGCGTTTATTGCCGCGATTTGCGCATGCGCATGCGTCCGGCGATTTTTTAAAACCATTGCTTTGTAATGGTATCGGACACATGAGCGCTTTTTATGCGCTCGTCCGATAAATTAGAGAACAGAAATCGCAGATCGCACCTATCTGCGATCTGCGATTCCTGTTCTCTTCTCTATATGCGCTCAATGGGGCCGGCGGCAGCAGCGCCGACCCCATTGAGAACATAGAGAAGACAAATCATTCTTCTCTGCCACAGCTGTAACAGCTGTGGCAGAGAAGAACGATGTTTGCCCATTGAATTCAATGGAGCGGCAATACAGCCGACTCCATTGAAAGCAATGGGCTGCCGGCGTGCGCGGGATGAATTGTCGGGGAGGGGTTAAATATATAAGCCCTTCCCTGCAATGCATCCTTAAATGTGAAAAAATTAAAAAAAAGATGTACTCACCAGCTCCCGGCAGCTGGAGATCCCGGCGGCCGGCCTGCAGTGGGTGTGAAGGGGTGTGACTCAGACTGGCCCCTGATTGGCTCAGCCTGAGCCAATCAGAGGCTGATCTCAGTCACACCCATTCATGAATTCATGAATGGGTGTGACTGAGACTTGCTTCTGATTGGCTCAGCGCTGAGCCAATCAGGGGCAAGTCTGAGTCACACCTCCTTCACACCCACTGCAGGCCGGCCACCGGGATCTCCAGCTGCCGGGAGCTGGTGAGTACATCCTTTTTTTTTAATTTTTTCACATTTAAGGATGCATTGCAGGGAAGGGGTTATATATTTACCCCTCCCCGACAATTCATCCCACATTCGCCCGCAGCGCTTGCATTCAATGGAGCCGCTGTATTGCCGGCTCCATTGAATGCAATGCGCTGGACAGCTCCGGTCCGTTTCTAATGAAACGCGGCTAGGAGCAGATTTTCGGGCGATTTTTGGGCGCCGGTCACGCGATTTGCGCATGCGCATCCGTCATGCGATGCACAAATCGCGTGAAAAAACGCCCGTGTGACTAAGGCCTCAGGCAGCAATGTTCTTTATAAGAGTTGTTAGGAAGAGAACAAACTTACATGATTCATTCCAGGTCCAGCAATTCTAGCACCTCCATTTGCTTTCCCCCTCTTGCTGTTGATGACCTCATTATAGGGGTTGGCTGGCTAAATTATTTCAATACCTAAGCCAGCCCCCTTCTCTGTCACTGAAGATTCAGAGACTGAGCTTAGTTATTGAAATGAGCCAATCAGCCAGCCCTTTTGCAATGACATCACCAACAGTGAGAGAATGAAGAAAGTATACCCCATGACTCATTGCTGGATGTGAATCAGAAGTGTAGATGTCGGCACCGCTGGACCGGGACTGAATTGGGGTTTTCTTTAATCCTTAACCTTTTAAGGATAACCCTATCTGTGACCTTTAAGCATTACATCAGCTATTAAAATAGCTGCCTTGAATATAGCTGATGAACTGTAAAAATATCATTAAGACAAGCACAGGTTTACTATTTGGAACCAGCAAAGAAGCAATAGGACGATCACAGTTACATTTTGAACACTAAATATGTCATGTATGGGAAGGGTTTGAGATAAGGAAGTGTCCAATGCATCACTCTTGTCCATCAATAATGTCTGATATTACAGCACACCCCTGCTCAAGTCAGTAAGGGTGGCTTTACACGGGACAACTGTTGGAGGCATAATTGCCCAACAGTCATCCAAAGACTTATCACCCCTGTACATTCACACAGGAGCAGTAGCCATTCAATAAATAAAGGCAGAGTATGCTGGAGATCTCTTCTGGCCTCTTGCCTCCAACCACTGTGAGCAGTCAGTCATTGCAAGATGAAGACTGCCTGTGTACAATGAGCAAGAACTATTAGAAATTACTGAGTAATTTCTCGCTCAGTAGTCTTGTTGAGTCCCACGTTTGCAAGGGATAACTGTTGATCATTTGAACGATTTTTCAGCCAATACTTATACCGTGTAAAGTCACCCTAATCTACATTCTCACATAACCCCTTTAATATTATGTTAAAACCACATTATACCTGCAGTATAGTGGATATTCTGCTCTACAGATGTCTTATAAACCAAAAGTGATTCCTAAAAAACATCCAACTTGGTAAATCAATATTAACAAAGATGCAAAAACCAATCTATATACACAGATACAGTATGTACAATTCTAGGTACAAGAGTTTATTAAAAATATAAACTATTACGTATTTGTGGGCAAATATCATTTTTCACAAGGAAGAATAGAACGCTGGAGCACTGTTTATGTAAGTTAACAAATACAGTAATTGTGAATTTATGGTTTCTTTAATATTCTTTATTAATTTGTAGCCTATTTTTGAAATCTTGCATGATATTTAACAGTTGTCAAATATCCTGGAAATTGACTAACAAGAGAAATAGCAACACACATCCCAAGAACTGAAGTTCTAATTCATCTTCTTGTACTTCAGAAAACGTAGGTCGCTTAGTAACTCCTGCCAAAAAGTTAGAAGACACAATAAGACTGGCAGAGCTTGTCATTGAAGTACTCCAGCAAAATGAAGAACATCATGCCGAGGTGAGATATTTTTGTGAATGATCAGTTTCTGGAGCTGTCTCTAGAACATAAAGATCTTCAGAGTTCTCTTAAGACGGTTGTAAATGGATTTTAAATCAGGAATTCACTATGAGGATAAAAGTGAATTTTGGTAATTTGAACTGAATAACAACAAAGCTAAGGGAATAGTCTAATATTTCAATTTGTAATTTTCTTGAAAAATTAAATTCATCAACTGTTCACATTTTTTAAAACAGTACTTTTTATTTTTTTTCTAAGATAGATGGGCGCTTTCTTGTGTTTTAGATTTTTTTTCTTTTAAGTCTTTGAAATTAAACATTCATAAACAGCAATATTTAATATCAAAGTTTGGGTAAATGTCTACTAAGTTTAGAAAACTAGTATAAAACTTCGATGTTGGTTATCTTAATCATCTGAACTCATAGTACAATTCCCGATGTACATATTTATTTAATATTCTTATGCATCATCACCTCCAATATTTTTTCTATCAATTCCCCCCACATCTTAGTTTGAAATCTCAACATTTTGAAAGCTCAATATTTTTCCCCACACATGATATATTTTATTTCTGCCTTTTTTGTTAAAATGTCATGATATTTTTGAAATATGGAAATGGTTTATGATGACATTTGAAACAAGATGATAGCTTTTCTATCACTATTCACTACCATGATCCTAATGCACAGTCCAAAAGACCCAACTAATGCCTGATTTGCATATTTAAATTTCCTCCCTGTTTTTTCACTGTTCTTTCTATCTTGGATGATCCTGACAGGGAAAAGAGGTATGTGGTTAAGCTCAACAAACTGAGTCACCTGCTCTCATATCTTGTGCATGTCCTTCATGTTTTTGATGGGATTTTATCCTTTTTTGCTTCCTTTGTAGTTGTAATATAAGTAGTGTAGCAGCCAGACCACTTAGACTGCCTGTGAAACTTAGTTGCCCCACACAATCGACATGTGTAGTGGTAATCTAATCCATGCATGCGGCAATGGGCGTATTATACAAGCATTGCAGCTGTTCCCTAGCACAACCCAGTCTTTGTTTATTCTTTCCTAATCCTCCTGTTTTACCCACATCAGTTTGAAGTCAACCTGCTATAATTCAACAATGACAATAATGTCTTCAGCCAAGATCATCATATATACTATTTAACGAATCTGTAAAATAGTGTTGTATTGGTAGTTTCACATTGACCATAAACTGCTTACTACTATATTTTATGTCTTTCAATTTGTTTTTCAATTTTTTACATTTTTAAAAAAAAAAACATTTCTAATCAGTTAATGGTATAAAACAATTTGAAGAGTAGATTTTATGAATACATGTATTTAATGTAGGAATTTTGACCTCTCCACTGGATTTTAAAGATAATTTTTTTTTCACATAATGTTGAACTTTTATAGTGTACATAAAAAAAATGATTATAAAAATATTTAATTTGTAAAATTTTTACCATAATTTCTAGTGTAAACATAATATTAATAACATAAATATTTTATGTGTAATTGGAAATGTGTGGTTTTTGACCATTGGCAATGGCTCTTCAATTAGTTTTAATTAACAAAACATTTTTGTATTGGTTAAACTATACAATACAAATTATTAAAAGTTATACATAGTGCTGTTTCATTTCAATGTCTATTTAATCATTTACACATTTTCATAGCTAGCTACAGAAAGCGATTATTAAATTTCATTTTGAAATATCACTCAGTGTACTTGCTATGCCATATTATGACAAATATGTGACATAACTGAAAAATAAATGTAAAAAAAATATTAGGACTAAATTAATCGTGTTACCAAACAGAACATGTATTTCCTGAGAATCGAAATGTCATTCTGTTCATTAATCACAAATTCCTTTTTTTCCGAAATGACTTCAGCATAGAAAAGATAGCGATATTTTTTAGTATTTCTTATTATAGTCTAGTAAAGCAATATAGAAATGTACTGCTTATCGTTTTTAGATTTAGCAAGTCAACATATATAGGGAATATCTGACTACATAAAAATATGTTAGTTGGTAATCATTTTATAAGTAATCGTATGTGTTTTTCTTTCTAAAATTAAACTTAAGCACTCCATTTGCTAGGTGATTGTTAGACGTTGCAAGAAAAGATAGACTAAAAATTATATATATATATATATATACTAATCAGCTTGTTTGCAGAATTTTTAATTATCCTATTTGAAATTTGCCGAATATAATAGAATCCTTGATATTAAATACTGCCTAAATAAATGTATTACATGTATATATGATTCTTAAAGCCCAAGTGAGATAATTACTTTGATATATAAATGTAATGTAAATCAAAATACAATTCTACTTAAAATTTTGGTCAGACTTTTGCTTCCCATACACATTTGTTTATAATACTGCAGTGCACTGAAAAAAATGATCAGTTTGTAGCGTCTATATTTTCCTTTTTTATCAGTTATAACCATATAATTTTCACAGCATCCACTTATTGTGATGCTGTGCATGCCCTCTGAATCCCTCCATAAAAGAAGTATACCAGACTTTCTGACACAGTCATTTGTACTCTTCCCCATGTCTATAAAAATTGACTGTACCCTATACAATGATTATAATCATAAATTGACTCTCAGTTAATCCCTTGTCATGGTCATATTGACACCAAATCCAAGAGTCAGGGCCAAGAGTCTTCTCTCTTATTATTATTAAAGTACATTTTTATTCACAAGGTTCTATAATTTACTACACATTTTATGCTGAAGTCATAGCATAAATAAAGGAATAAGATTAGAAAAAAATCCCTCTAAGGCACCAGGGATCAGGAGCAGTACACAAGAGTAATGTGGTAATCACCCACCGATTGTGTGGCATCCATTGATGCCACACCGGATCCAATCAAAACAATAAATCCAACCACAATAGTTGTTCCACCAGAAGAATGTGCCGGCCCCCACTGGGCGTCAGCAGCCTCTACACACAATGGTCTTATGAAATGCCTAAGTATAAAGGGAGCTAAACAGACAGAGTGCTCAAGAGCAGACCTTACAGGCAATACAGATGGTCAGGTATGGTTGGCAATTCACTAGTAGGCATAGGAACTTATGTAGAGGGAGTAAAATGTCTCATACCCTTGCACCCCTGAGATGTCCAGGATAGCTCTGAGCCAGTAGAAGAAGATGAAATTCAAAATCCAAGGGCCAGAATATTATTGGTCTCTCAATATATTTAGCTGAAACAATAAAACCAATCCCTCTCCTCAGGAGTACATATAGAATAAAATACACATATTCACTTTAACCAAGACCCAGGGGTTACATAATCCTGTATTGAGATCTACATATCATGCCAGACACAAAGATGGTCGTTTGTATGGCCATACACACATTCGTTTTTAATTCCCAGTACTGTGGTGTTTTACGTATGTGGCTAGGTCATGACATGATTCACCTGTTGCAACATTTATATTTATACAAAGACTTGCTGGTGAACAATGATGCTTCTCACACATAAGATTGTTCTGCCCAACAGAACCAAGGCCAAGATTTTTCAAAATACTGAACATTTGTTAGGTGGTTTAAAATATGTTCACGTGGAAATGATGATTAGTATTCTTCTTCTCCATACACAGGTGACATTAAGTCTTATATATTTGTTAATCTTGATAGCTCTCATTTGATATCAGGTCAAAAATAACCATATATAATCTTCAAAACCAGATTAGAATTGTCAAAATATTTCAACATTCCTATCACAGGCCCTTGACATCCCACATTAATTAACTCAATAGTATTTTGTGGCAGCATGAAAATCTAACACCCAAGCTCACGATTCATCAGGTTGAACCACAAACCGCATGCGCTTAGAACAAAAGTGCACAAAATCTTTTTTTGGCGTTTATGTATTTTATTTTTGAGCACTAAGGTTTGAATCCACAGAATGTTTTCTATGGCTAACATTTTAGGCTGCTTTTTCTTCTCCATTGTCAAACAGAAGACTTAAAAAAACAAGATACATGTTCTAAAATAGTCAATATTTGGGTGTCATTAATTTCAGTTGTTTGTTTTTTCAATTACACAATTTAGATCAGGTGGTGACAAGAATTTTATAGAAACCAGTAACTTTCTAGTTCAAAGTCTATTAATGAAACCTGTTTAGCCAGTATAATCCACTTCAGGGCTCAGACAGGCGAGCGTTCTTTTTGCGCACCTATGTGCGCAAAAAAAAAATGCGCTCCAAGGATGTGCAAAATGCTCATGAACAAAGTTCTGTGCTATTTTTTACGTGTGTGTGGAGCAGCTGTGCTTGTAGAAGCACAGCTACTCCACGAAGGTCTCCTCATTACTGAATACTGTGACAGCACTGTCACAGTGTTCAGTGATGAGGGGACTGCAGACGGGATGAAAGAATCCCATGCCACAGCTGTCACAGCTGTGGCAGAGGACTGCAATGCTATCCCATTGCTTTCGAAGGGCAAGCGCTACTGGCACCCCATTGAAAGCAATGGGAGCAAATCGCTATCCCCTGCTGCAGCTGTGATAGCTGCAGCAGGAGATCCCTTGAATGTGAAACCCCTGGATGCTGTCACATCCAGGGGCTTCACCTTGTCTTCAATGAGGCCAGCGGCAGCAGCTCCGGCTCCATTGAAAACATAGGGAAAAGATGCACACCTCTGCAAAAACTGTAACAGCTATGGCAGAGGATTCGGGATGAAGGAATTCCCTGCCACAGCTGTCACAGGACTTATATTTCAAGGCCATCCCTGAAAATCATTGCTGCAGGGGTTGCCTTCAATGGAATGGCATCGCGCTCCTCTGCCACAGATGTCACAGTTAAAAAAATTAACTCACCTAGAAGTGCTGTCTGGCTCTTCTACCCATCCCCGTTAGACTTCATTTGTATTCTGGTGGTCGGGGATTGAAAAACCCCTGCCTTCAGAAAGCACTGTCTCTGATTGACACAGCACTGTGACCAATCAGAGACAGCGCTCAGCCATTGATGACAGTTGAGTGCTGCCTGTAATTGGTCACAGCGCTCAGCCAATCAGATGCACTGCTCAGCCATTCATTGACTGAAGCTGGACAGCGCTATTAGGTGAGTTAAAAAAAAATTTAACAGCTAAGGATGATTTTCGGGTAGGGCTTATTTTTCAAACCCCCACACACTCACCTCCCCATCCTGAAAATAATTGCTGCAGGGGTTGCCTTCAGCCCATTGCTTTCAATAGGGCGGCAGTATCGCCAGCCCCATTGAAAGCAATGGGATGACAACTGTGACAGGGGATTCTTTTTAGTCCCCGCAGCAGACCCCTCATCACTGAACACTGTGACAGTGCTGACAGTGTTCAGTAATGAGGGCACTCCCCGCGGGATTAATGGACCCCTCCAGAAGTCTCCTCATTCCGTGTCACTTCTGTCTTTTACGTATGTCCTATCTTTTGCTGGTGGGAGTATTTTGCGGCTGTAAAAAACAGACATGTGAACCCAATGTTTTTAAAAGACGCAATTTTTTTGGTGCACATAGACACACATAAAAAACCGCTCGTCTGACCGTGGCCTAAAGCTGTAATCACGCTTGTCATTTTTGTGAGCCACACAAATGATGCAGAATAATGGAAAAGTATATGTCTTCCCTTTATGCTTTTCCTTCTTTTTCGATTCACTCCTAGCTTTGACTTCAAAATGTGCCAGAAAAACTGTATGTCTGATTCTAGCCTTTGATAACTGTTTGAAAAATCCTGATTGTCATTTTCATAAGCAACAACATCAATTCAGTTGATCTATATGTTTTTGGAAACCAAAAGTTTTAATTTAGGAAGTTTGGTTTCTATAAGCCAATGTCTGTGAAAATCTGAAAATGTAGATTTTCCTTTTTTACTTCCCAAATCTAGCATCCACAGGGCTCACTGACTGAATAAAAAAATTAGGCAGAGTAGAGCACAAATTGGGGGATTTATTCTTTGTCTAGATTAATATTTATATTAGGCAGGGAATCAGTTCATTCAGCCTATAAAAGTCCTCCAGAATAGGTAACATTGGTTCCAATTATGGTGAATATTGTATCCATCATTGGAACTTTAAGGCTATCTTGACAAATGGTCTATTTGCTCTGGGCCTTCAGCAGCAGAAAGAAAATCAAAACAAATACGCACCAAATCTGCAGTGGCCAAATATGGTGCAGATTTTGCCTCGTTTTTAAATATGGATCTGCTGCAGGACTTCACTCTTGTATTTCTAGGGTTGAATTCCGCAACATAAATCGACAGCCTAAATAGACGTGCTGTGGATCCATTGTGGAAATTTCCCGCATCATGTGAGAGAGATTTTTTTAAATCCCCTCCACATGGTTTATACTGTAAATGCTGAACTATTTCCACGGCGATTTTTCCATTGGAAATTCTGCAGCATTTCCAGCCTGTCTGAAGATGGCCTAAAACCAGTGGCCATATGACCCAGGCAAGATGGGCAGTAAGTTAAAGGTATGTTTTACTTCAGTTAAAGTTAAAATAAAGAATAAGACATACTCACCTATTAATTGGCCTCCTGGTCTAGTGCAAGAGCCCTGCTCCCTGCTGCGCCAATTCTTGAAGATTCTGAAGCAGTCATGTACCATTCATTATGGTTCATTCATTGTATACATGACTACTCAGTCGGTCACAGGCTTCAGTGATAAAACTGACATTAATGTCATGTCAGTATTTGATTGAGCAGTCTTGTATACAGTGAATGGTAGAACTTGACCCTTTTCAAAGATCAAAGCAGCAGGGAACGTAGTGGCTGTGCTAGACCAGGGGGCCATTTAAGGGTGCAGTCAGACGAGCATATTTTTTTGTCTACCTATATGCACGCAAAAAGCACGCTGCAGAAAACGCGCAACTGGGCAAAGTTTCATAGGCGCAGAGCATGAAAGTTTGTCCGTTCACTGGAGTAGCTGCGCTTTGAGAAGAAGCCACACAGGGCTTTGGGATTCCCCCAGAGCAGAAAGAGATGGAGCGGAGCAATGGGGAAACCCCCCATAGCAGTGCTGTCTCTCTCTGAAATCTCTAAGAATTTCCCTGTAGCACAGAGAAAGTGGGCGGGGCTAGCGGGACCCGTCCCTCCTAGTCTCACGCCTAGCGACACCCCTGCATTGTTGTTTGTTATGGGGATTATTACAGAGAATCCCCATAGCAAATAGGCGTCAATGGAAACTCCTGCCGGCATGCACCACAGATAGTGCATGTTCTATCTTTTTTAGGTGCGCAACGTTTTACACCGCAAATTCCTCGCATATGAATGCTTCTATAAGAACCCATTTGTTCTTTTAGAAGCGTTAATTTGCCACGGACCTAAAACATGCTCATCCGACTGCGCCCTAAGGAGCTTAATATTGCTTGTTGATTTTTATTTTAACCCATTTCCTGTCCATAGAATACTTTTTCACAGTCAAAAAACACTTTTGATTGCAAATATTTTAGGTTAAAAAAGGCACAACTGAATTAAAACAATGGAGAGAACTGAGCTGGACCATATTTTATTAAAGTTATGGGTTATTAGCCAACTCTGTTGACCTGGTCTTGCTAGATTTTTGGATTTGGGATTAAAGGAATATTAGTACAAGAGTTTATAGTTGTCTAATTCAATATCAATACTATATCCATATTACTCACATTAGTAGAGTTTAAGATGCTTCACTGATAGACAGAAGCAGAAGATTCTAGCAGGTCTAATTTTACACATATTCATTCTTTACAAGGTAAGTGATTATGAATGTGATGGGTTTAAAAACATAATGAAAAATAAAACGGGCTTAAAATGAATTTGGCAAATTATATGATTATATATAACACAATTTAAAACTTTCAGAAAACTTCTGATATGTCACAATTACATGTCAGAATTTTTGATTGGTGAGGGTCTGAGTGCTGAGAGCCCCACTGATTGCTAAAACAAAGAGACAGACATCCAATGCTCTTTCAGATGTGATTGGCGGATGGTGGGCAGACTCATAGACTTTCTATTGAGCCAGTACACCGCTTAAATAGTGAGCCACAAAGAGTCACTATACAAAATGCTCAGTAGAGCACTTTTGCCCCTTAGTTTTAGTGATGTCTTGGGGTCTCAACCAGTAGTCGACAATTCGAACCAGGAGAAACCTGTTCCAGGTAGAACTTTGCTAAAACTTCGGTAAGGCACAAAATCGAACTGAGTTTTTAGCAAAGTTCTACCCAAAGCAGGGCTCTACTGGTTCGGTTCGCTCAACACTAGTCCTCAATACTTAGGCAAAAGATTGTCTAAAGGCTTAACTTTTCAAAACTTCTCTCATCACTAGTCTCAGCACCTGGACCTAACCAATGAAAACCTCTAATATGTCACTTTGACATGTCAGAAGTTTTCTAAAAGTTTAGTTACACTTTAACATATAGCATAGTTTACTGTAGATTGTAGATTTTTATATTAGAAATGTATTATTAGTCTTATGTTTTTAATCTGGTCTTGGCTATGTGACTAAATTAACATATCCTTGGCTGGCTCCCGCTGGTACTTACTTACTAGAGGTAAAATTAAAATTGTGTTCTGGTCCTATCAGATTTTCAAGGATATATGATTTTTTAGTACTTATCAATATGTCTGAATCCCAGACGAGTGTGTAAGAATAGACAAGTCACTCATTCTGCATGCTTTTCTCAATAAAGATGGAAAAACACGCATGCGTCTGAAACACATTCACATCTTCGCTCTGTACGATGTGAATGGCACTTTGATCAAAAGAATTTCTCTATTTTAATTTACTTCCCATGAGCATGACATTGAGTTACTTCACTGACGTTTTTTAATCTCCTATGGTGTCCTTACATTTTGTAGAATTTTTGTAAAAAGAAGCTCAAAAACTTAAAAAAAAAATCTGTATAAAATACGATGTGTTTAATATTATTTGGAAATGATGGATCTCTGCAAATAAAAAAAAACTGTTCAGTGAAGAAACTCAAGATGATCTCCCAAATTTTGACACTACCGAATGAAATGGTTGAACCTTGAATTCTGAGCATGACCTCAGAGAGCTTGATTTGCATTGTAAAGGGAACATGTTTGTTTTTATCTATATTTTATTTAATTTTCTAATTTCTCTCACTACTATTTTAGATGCACAGTTCTCTTTACAATGATATTTTCTTTGAACCTTTTGCATTATAAGAACATGGGGGGGGGATATAACATCTGAAATATGAACTGATTTTTTTTTCCGATTTCTCTTTTTATCGTACCTAAAGGCGTTTGCTTGGTGGTCAGACTTAATGGTAGAACATGCAGAGACGTTCCTCTCCCTTTTTGCGGTGGATATGGATGCAGCTTTGGAGGTGCAGCCACCAGACACATGGGACAGCTTTCCGTTGTTTCAGCTCCTGAATGATTTCCTCCGTACTGACTGTATGTATTTTTTTTATTTTTCTTTGTGGTTTACATTATTTTTTATCCCATATAGTTTGGTGACTTGAATTTTTTTATTCAAAATTATCAAAAAAGGTATATAGTCTGTTGGTAGTAACCATGATGCAAGCAAATTTGTAACAGGTGACAAAAGGGAGGGACAGGGAAAATAGGAAATTATTCAGTTTGTTTTAAAAAATGTTTAGTTGTACTTTTTATCAGATTTGAATCAAATGTAATTACTTGCTTGATTTTGTTGATCTATAGACAAACCAATGTCATGGTATAGCATACTATAACATATACGATATGTAGTATATAAAAAATTATACTAGAATGCAGTAAAATGCAATTTGTGGTAATACACAATTTGTTGATTATTTTTGTAATTTTTTCATGCCTTTTGTTTTTTGGATTATAAAAACTTGAGGCTAGGCTAAACATGTATGGTGGGAGTACAGGAGAAATAATCTACTAGCCCTAAACTATCTAATAGAAGCGTTCACATGCAAGAATTGTAGCCGCGCTAAATTTTCGCATGTCACAAAGATGGGACATGCGAGTGCTATGCGCACCTATAGCTCTGTGGTGCTTGCAAAGATAGGACCGGTCCTATCTTTGCTGCATGCTTTATATAGACTGCTATGGGAGCTGGAAAACACGCACTGTGCACCACGGATAGTGTGAGCGGGCTAATTCAAGTAGCAGGAATTAACCTGTTCATGCGAGATCTTTAGAGCTGTATAGCCACAATCTTTGCTCATGGCTATACAGTGCAGGGACAGCGCTCGTGTGAAAGAGCCCTTAGACTGTCTGGCTGCATGTTGTGGTTGTATTGATTGTACAGCTGCAAGAAAAAATTGAAGAAAGGCCACTCTCACACATGTGTAAAAACGCTGCGTTTACTGTGTTTTCAGCTGCGTTGACATGTGTTTTTGATCGCATTTGACTGTATTTTCAGCAGTTATAAACGCAGCCAAGCAAGCTAATAATGCCAGAACTGAATAAACGCAGCTGAAGATGCAGTCAAAAGTGCGGTAGAATGGGGTTTCCGCATTTTCAGAATCGCTGGAAACGCATCCCATTAATTTCAATGGACAAAGAATCGCATTTCAAAACACAGATACGCATGAACATAGAACAGAGAGCGCTTGAAAAACGCTGCATTTTAATGCTTGTTTGAGAAGCCCCATTGAAATTAATGATAGTGAATGACAGCGTTTGGCGCTGCGCTGAAAACTCAGCGTTAAACGCAGAAAAAAACTCCTTTGTGAGAGGGGCCGAACTCTTTGAAATCACCTGGATTTCTGCATTGATTACTCATAAAATATAGTCTGATTGTTATGTAAGTCACCATTATAGACAGACACAATTTAACTAATAACACAAAGGACAATTGTACTGTTCAGGTCTTATAAGGAGAAAAAGTCAGTAAACTTTTGAATTGAATAACTTGTAGTTCCCCCTTTACCTTCACCAAACGTTTTCTGTAGTTGCAAATAAGATTTGCTCAATGTTAACAAACCATTTTGGACCATTCCTCCCTGCAAATGTGTTGCAGTTCATCAATATTTCTGGGATGCCTTACATACAAAGTACTCTTCTGCTCATGTTATAGCATCTTGAGGAGGTAAAGCGCTGGATGACCATTCCAAAACACAAATCTTTTTTTAATTTCAAGCATTCTTTAGTTGATTTACTTGTACACTCCGGGTCATTGTGTTGTTGCATCACCCAATGTCTCTTCTGCTTGCAGTCACAGATGGCTGCCCTTACATCTTGCTGTAAAATGTTTTGGTACATTTCAGAAGTCGTTGTTCTCTCAATAATCGCAAAGTGTCCAGGCCTGCTCTGAGATAGCTCCAAACCATGATGCTCCCTCTACCATACTTCACAGATGGGGAGTTGAGGTTTTGGTGTCAGTGTCCAGTGTTCTTTTTCCTCCAAATATAGTGTTGTGCATTTTCACAAAAAGTTGCATTTTTGTTTCATCGGTTCTTAGAACACTTTCCCAGAACTTTTTTTTGACAGTAGCCATTTCAATTATGGTGTCATTCCATGAACTCCATTCTTCTTCAGTGTTTTTCTAATAGCGCATACATGAATAGAGGTTTCTGCCGTCTGTAGAGGCTTATGTACGTTTTTTGTTGTTGTTCTTGGATTCTTTCTCACCTCTTTCAGTTTGTTATGGAATTTGACCGATCTTATTAGAATGTCCACTACTAGGGAGAAGCCTGAATTTTCTTTATTTCTAGATAACTTGTCTAACTGTCCCTTTATGTACACCCAAGTCTTTAGCAATGCTTTTCTAGCTTTTCCAGCTTCTTGCATATATATTATACATCTTCTAAAAGCAGTTTATAGTCATAGCTCGCACTAATCAATCTTTTTTCAGAAGAGCAGATTTGTCAGTAACCAGACCTTGCACACTTGTATGGGTTCCTTTTTTTAAAAAAAAACACTTGTTATACCTATGCTTCCAATCTCATCTCCTTAACTTAAACCAATTTAGCCAATTCCTCTGGGAGAAGTCATTAACACAGGGGTTCACTTACTTTTTTCCATGCACTATGAATATTTACTGAATGTTCTAAATAATAGACACGAACTGCGCAACTGTGTGTTTTATTAGTTAGATTGTGTTTGTCTACAATTGCATCCTAGATAACGATCAGACCACATTTTATAAGTTAACAACACAAAAATCTAGGTATTTCCAAAGGGTTCACTTAGTTTTGTTCCAATTGTATATCCATGTACAAATCATAAAAGTTCCATGAAAGGGAACCTGTCACCGGGTGAGCAGCATGAGCCCCAGAAACATTTGCACTTTGCTCACCTGTAAGTGTTATTCTGAAACATTGCAATGTTTCAGAATAATCGCACTTTGAAGAGTGCCGGTTTGACTCAGAAATGGAGCTCTCGTGTCAAAGAGGCGGGTCGCATTGGGCTCTCTCTGCCTGCTTCATGTTGCATTAGAGTTCCTCTCCCTGGTCGTGTACAGGGAGAGAGCTGTCAGTCAACATGTTGCAGGCAGGGTGACCCCGGCACAGTCTGCCTCTTTGACTCGAGAACTCCTTTCGTGAGTCAAACAGGCGAACTTCAAAGTATGAGTGTTACATGGGGGCATTAGATCTGTCCCGTGTTCATATTGCCCGAACCCATTGACAGATTTTCTTTAATATTAACAATTCTCACAAATACTTTTTATGCTTGAGTTGATTTTCTACCTTAGCAACCTAATCATGGGGCTTCCATACCCATATTATAATGAGACATGATCTTCCTATAAAATGTGCCAGGGGATTTCTTTATTTCATAGGCAACTTCATCATATCAGATATAAATATCTTCTTCACTCATCTGAATGATAAAATGAGAATATCCATTGACTTCCTTTGCTAAATCCCCGTTGTCTTGCTATAGTCAATGCCATAGAGGAAAACACTTAGACATGCTCCTGGTCCTCATGAATCATTTATAGGGCATGACACAGCTTATTGTCACTACCAGGTCACTGGAGATAATCTTTCAATGCAGATTACATGTGCTTCTTTTTATCTAATACATGTTTAGGGGAGGATACAACAAATTCAGATTGATCCCTCACATAACAAGAACTGTTGTAACGTATTAAGTGCAAAACAATTCTGTAATATAAAATGAATATAAAAAATGAGAGCTGGAGACACATGCAAAGGGTTAGAAAGAACAATGTGAGCAAACTGCATTAAAGTTATTTTAATTGAGCATTTATTTGACCTGATATATGACGTATAATCAGGTGCTCTGGATCAGATTTTATAGAAAAATACATTGAATCGCCACTTTTTTAAAGACACCCATCTAGTATCTTAGAATGGTAGAGTTGGAAGGGACCTCCAGGGTCATCTGGTCCAACCCCCTGCTCAGTGCAGGATCTAGTAGAGTGTTGGACCTCCTTTTGCTTCTAGAACAGCAGCAATTCATCATGCCATAGATTCCTCTAGCTGAGGAAATTGTTCTGCAGGAATATTGTCCGCTGTGGACAGGAAGCTTCTCGTGAAGATAGTGACATGTTCTGAACAGCTGACAGGAAGAGATTATCAATTCATGCTACTTGCACCAAATTTTGACCCTCCCATCAGCACCGTGCAACAGAAATGTGGATTTATCTGATCAGTTAATGTTTTTGCGCTGTTCACTGATACAATTTTTGCGCTCTTTTGCCCACTTGAGTCTTGCCTTCGTATTTCTCTTAAATAGCTATGGCATTGGCGCTAGTCGTCTGCTGTTATAGCCCTTCCTTGCTAAGTAGTATTAGGTGTATTTTAGAAAACTTTGGTTTGTCGGTTAGCCAAACTTTTACAAAAAGTTTGGTTTGACCTGAAGGAAATGTGACATTAGAAAAAGACCTATTGTATCAATCAAGTTTTTATGTGGAACCTATTTTTATGAATTTTTGATGATTTTCCAATTCCATGCAAATGTTGTCCTTGGTCAGATTTAAACCTAGGACCTCAGAACTAACCACTAACTACATCTATTGAAGAGCCAGCACCATCGCCACTGTATCAGGACTGTTAGGCCTTAGTCAGACGGGCGTTTTTTCACGCGATTTGCGCATGCAATTCACGCATATATATAGAACCAATGGTTTGCTATGGTATCGGTCACATGTCCGCCTTTTATGCGGATATGCGATAAATTATAGGACACGACGATTCGCAGATCGCGCCTATCTGCGTTCAGCGTTTTATGTGCGCACCAAAATCATTTACTGCAGCTAGCTGCGTTTCGTTCGCCGGCCAGTCTAAGTTTCATGCGCATTTTGATGCGCACGGCGATTTTACTCCGGTCAGACGGGCGTTTTGCTGCGACGATTAACGCGGCTAGGTACAGATTTTTCCCGCGATTTTTCGCCCCCGGTCACGCGATTTGCGCATGCGCATCCGTCATGCGATCCGCAAATCACGCGAAAAAAACGCCCGTCTGACTAAGGCCTCAGAATGTGTTTTGTACTTGTTTTTATGAACTTCCAGTTCAGTTCTAATTCAGAGTGAACCAAACTTTTTGACAAACTTCAGTGAACTGACCAAAGTTTTCAAGAGTTTGTTCATGTCTAGTCATGGCCATTATGGTGCTAATATGAACTAAAACTTTCTACTATTGCTATTACAAAATTCATATTTCCCAGTTTATACCTGCTCTGGCAAATGCCTAGCTGGGTGAATGCAATCCATCTGTATCCTTTCAAAAACAGGTCTATCATATAAATGGAGGTATAAATGGAGCTCATAACACCAGTGTAAACGGAGCCTTATGTATATGATCTAAGGAAATAACTGACTCCCAAAACACAGCTCCAAAAAGTTGCTCAGTAAAAAAATAAGTTAAATCTAAAATACCAATGTGAAACTAGTCTCGTTTCTATACTGTTAAAATGTTAGAATACATATAAATATCGAAAATCCCATTTAAACTAGGCTATAAAAAAATTAGGAATATATTGTAAATTGTCCAATTATGTGTGTGCAATGGCCTCTCACAGCGACCTCAAATTATTGGATTTGAAATACAGGATCCTCCTTTCTCCTAAGCAACTCCATCTGCTAGACTGCTAGGAACGGGTAGTATTTGCTGCACTAAGAAATCTGCCATCTGCTAATCTAAAGATAATTTGCTGCCTTTTGCCTGCTGTCTTGAAAGTATCAGAAGCCAATTTTCAGAACCATTGCTTTTTTTCCTGAAATATGTCTAATTTAAATGATTTGTTAAATTATGCCTTGCATTACATACTGAAAAATAGAACTGGTTTATTGCAACAAAACACATCTGTGACTTTTTAGGATTTTTTTTCCCCTGATTTACTTAACATTTCACACTTGTATCGTTGATTATGTAAATGGATTTCCAAAATGAAACGAAAAAAAAAAGCCTTGCTGGATAGCAGTATGTTAATGTTAGCATCACAAAATAATTAAGACGTGGCTTCAGTCAGATTGAATTTAATAAGGATCAATTACAAGATAGAAAGAAGTTCTGAATTGGTGCAAATCAAACTTTTTGCACTAATGCACCTGTTTTTGAAAGGTTGTCATAAGATAAAAATGTTCTGACTGGGGTTAAAGTGTTTTTAAATAGGTAAATAATTGGCTTAGTGATAGAAAATAGAGTAATTATTAATGGTACATACTCTGATTAGGTCGCTACTAGAGATGAGCGAGCATACTGGCTAAGGGCAATTGCTCGAGCGAGAATTGCCCTTAGCAAGTACCTGCCCGCTCGAAAGAAAAGAATCGGGCGCCGGCAGGGGGCGGGGAGTGGCGGGGGAGAGCGGGGGGGAATGGAGGGGAGATCTCCCTCTCTCCCCCCTGCTCACTCCCACAACTCACTGCTCCCCCGCGTCGGCAGCCGAATCTTTTCTTCCGAGCGGGCAGGTACTCGCTAAGGGCAATGCTCGCTCAAGTAATTGCCCTTAGCGACTATGCACGCTCATCTCTAGTCACTACTGCTATTGGGGTACAACAGGTCACTATTGGGCCCTTTTCTCTTTAATAAATTTATTAATAACCTTGTAGAAGGATATCAGTTTTTGCAAATTATACTAAACTAAGTAAATTAAATGGGTATTCCAGGCTTTTTAAACTAATGACCTATTCCCTGGATAGGTCAGGATATTGGAGCTGGCCTCACTCCCATTGAAATCAATGGTAGCGCCACCTTGCTCTTACACTTCCTAGTTAGAGCAGGATGTGATATCATGACCACAGTCCTGAGCAGGATGTGTAGGAAAAGCACCGTGCTCCCATTGATTTCAATGGAAGTGAAGCCAGTACTCCGACCTATCAAGCAAAGAAAGTAGAAATTTTTTATTGACACCAATCTACTAGAATGTAGAACCTCTTTTGGCCTTTAGAACCACATTAATTCATTGTGGCATAGATTCCAATAGGGGTTGATATTGTTCAACAATGCGGACAAGACAGCTTCTTGCAGTTGTCACAAATTTTATGGAGTTCTAAAGAGTTGACAGGAAGGGTTAATCGATTCATGCTATTTGCACTAAATTCTGGCCCTTCCATCAGTATAGTGTAACAGAAATCTGGATTCATCTGACCAGATGATGGACTCCACAGCTCAATGATACAGATTATGTACCCTTTCCCCCACTGGAGTTTCGCCTTTTTATTTCTCTTAGCAGTAATGCTGGAACTAGTCATCTGCTGTTATAGTCCACCTGTGCTAAGGAACAATGATTTAGGCATTCAAACCAATTAGCTAGAGGACCAGTCTTGCATTCGGCTGCAATTCAAAGTGCAGAAGTCCTCATCCAGGGTGATGACATTTGGCTTCTGGGATAAGGATAGGTCACTGCTTGTGGGCTACCTTCCAAGGGGGTCTATGTATTACACAACACTTCTGGATAAATTGAAGGAGGCAGTTAAATAAAAACAGGCTCAGAAAGTTGACCCATGGTCTTGTGTTCTTGCACGACAATGCCTTGTCCCACACAGTGGCCATCAACTAGAGCAAACTGGCTAACCTGGGCTTTGAGGTAATGGATCATCCACCTTATTCACCTAATCTTGCACCCTCGGACCATTGTCTGTTTTCTAATTTGAACTAACATCTCAAGGAAAACTAATTTGACTCCATCTCGGACACAGTTGCAGCAGCTGATGCCTGGTTTCCACCCAACCAAAGGATTTCTATTTGGATCGGTTGAAGAAGTTGCAACACCACAGTCAGAAGTGCATTGATATCCAAGGGGACTATGTATAATAACTGTGGAATTTAATTGGTCTATGTCAACTTTTTGTGGTCAAAGCCCAGCACTTATCAATAACCCCCCCGTATATCTAGAACTGTTACTGTAAGAAGGGGGCATCCTCTATGCCTACAGTAGAGGAAAGAGGTTTTTTACACCAATATAGAAGGGGATGCTTTACTATAAGGCTATATCACATGAACTTATTTGCGCAGCGTATTACGCATGAAAGATTTGTGCACGCAATGCGCAGTGAATAGTGCCCACGGGTTTCGATAGATTCTTTTACATAAATGTATTTTGCGCACGCATTTCGTTTCGGCAAAAAATATGCACTATATTCTGTTTGTGTGCTTAATGGGCATGAATATAGCATATCTTAAACTAATTAAACTGAACCGCACATGCAAAACAATAGGAGCATGCTTGCATGTTTTCTTGCATGTGCAAGTACGCACAAAATGTGCTTGCAAATAAATACAGTGAAACACAGACATACGCGTCCAAAGATTCACCCGTCATGCAAATGCGTGCGTAAATGGGCTTACTTATGTGTGAGGGCTAAGTCACACAAGTGAATTTTTCACGCATGTATAGGTACGTTAAAAAAAAGCAGAACGCATGTCTAAAAAACGCGTGACCAAAGCTTCAGACACATTTTTTATTCACATTTGTGCGGTCACATGATGGTAAAATTTGCACATATACTGCGGCCCCATTGAAAACAATGGGATAGTATAGCTATCCCCTGCTGTGGCTGTAACAGCTGCAGCAGGAGATTCCTTGGATGTGAAACCCCTAGATGCTGTCACATCTAGGGGCTTCACCTTGTTGTCAATGGGGCCGGCAGCAGTATCACCAGCTTCATTGAAAACACAGGGTTCAGTGATGAGGGAAACCCCGCAGGGATGAAGGGATTCCTTGTCACAGCTGTGGCAGAGGAGCGCGATGCTATCCCATTGAAGAAGAGTGACGCAGACCTGGTACGAAGATGCGCCGGAGCTGACAGCGCTTCTGGGTGATGTATTATTTTTTGTTTCTGCAGCTAGGGCATACTAAAGGGCTTTTACAGTAGAATTTCCTACTGTCAAAGTTGCATCGATTCGCACGAACACCGTGTTTTTGTGCGAATCGAAAAATGCTTTCCTATCTTTTGCAGGTGTGAATTTGTAAATGCTTGCAAAAAATGGACATGTGACCGCTTTCATTGGAAAGCATTGGTTCTAATAGAAACGTTTTTTAAGCGCACCTATTAATGCATTAAAAAAACACTTGTCTGACTGAGCCCTGAAGCTGGCCTAAGAGCGAGGAGACTTTGGAACTCTCTGCCTGAGGACGTGGTGATGGCTTATTCACTAAAAGAGTTCAAGAGTTGCCTGGACGTCTTTTTTGATATTACAAGTTACTATGTCTCTTGAGGCTTTATCATGGCGGTGTTTTTTCAGACCAAGCCCTGAAGTTAGGCTCTCATGCACATGACATAGCACTGTATGATAGGTTGTATGACAGCCATTAGGGTCGTATGTGGAAGATATTGTTCTCTTGATGTAATGCACTGGAGCATGCCATGACTATTTTCTGTCGGATTACTACATATTAAAGTGGAGGCATATTGAGACCCCCTCTGCACTTATAAGCACCCTACTGTTACCTTATACAACTGTATGGAGCTTGTAATACCTCCAGTGACTGACTGTAAATTTTAGCCTGGGGGACAAGCAGACATTGGCCTATACTGTAAGTAGCAGTCCACCCTTAGGGTATGACAACACGGCAGAATCCAATGTGCAATTTTCCGCACGTATTCCGTCTCTAAAACCGCAGCAAAATCTGCAGCCAAGCTGTCACTTCTTCACACAGATTCATGTTGGAAATTCCATGCATGGAGTTTTTCCATTGACAAGGATAAAACAGCATGTGGATCTGCAGCAAAACAAGCGGCAAAATAGCTGTAGATTTATATAGCAGTTTTACAAATGGAATCCACAATGGATTTCACTGTGTGAACATACCCTAAGTGTGGAGAACGCTCAGCCGGGAATATAAGTGTGAGATGCTGTGCGGCTTAGCGCACAGCACCAGACCAGCGATGGAATTCCTGTGAGTGTCTAAAGAGTACGCTGTAAGCACTACTTTTAGTAGTGGGACTGGGTAGCCAAAAATGCTTACTAGGGGCCTGGGATGGAGGCTTATGACTCTCTGCTCCCTAGCCCAATCTTCCTTTTAAATACCTCTATGTACATAAGGCATAACAAGCTATTCTAATCTTTCAGATAGGAGTTCAAAGACCCTGCAAGTCAACATAAGCCTAAATTACAGAACCTTAGACACACTGTGGGCCACTACATAGTGCCTTTTTGCTGCACTGTATTCTCTCCTATGAGCAATATTTCCTGAAGAGAGTACCTTTAAAATACGACATGCTGTGGATTTGTATAGGGCCATGGTAGGTTTTAGGTTCTGTATTACGGGTGGATACAAGAGCAGTCGGTAATGCAACCATGTACAAGAGGCTGAATGCTATCTTTAATCCACATCTGTGCGCTACTTCAGACATATACAGTAAAAAAATAAAAAATATATATAGTGGCAACCTGGGGTTCCTCGCTTATAGGATTGCCATCTTTTTACTCAGGATGGCTGGCACCACATGCTTAGAGGATCAGGAGGGTCGGATTACTTGAACGTTTGGCTTCTACCAGCTTTATTTCACATACACAGCAACATTTTTAAAACATGCAGCGATATAGGCTTCACAACCCACAGGGTCTCCGTCACTATCTTCCACCTGGTTTGTCTAAAGAGCGTCCTTCTCGTGACGGACCCTAGTCTTGTCCACTCCCAGTCCTGATACTGCTGCTGCAGCCTCTCTCTCTCTGGCTGGCTGCCAGCTTCCCCCTACGTGTGGAAGAAACTGATACTTTTACCTTACTTCCTGCCACACCCACAGGTGTTTTCTCTCCTTTTAGGTACCAGAATGCCTGTCTACAGCCTCCTACAGGCTATTCTGAGTACTACTTTTTAACAATATAAATATATATATTTTTTGTTTTGTTTTCAAGCTAAACCACAGATGGATAAAAAAAGTTGCAAACATACACCAATTTGGATTGTGTTGTGTGTGCACCTTACCCAATGTAGCCACATATGGACAAGAGGTTGAATTGTCTAATAAATAACCTTTTACCCACTATAAGTTTTCAACTACTGATTTAGAGAGTAATTTTTATATATGTCTTATATGTAGCACCTTCTAGATACAAAGATTAATTTTGGGGGATTGGGTGCAAGAAAGCCCAGCATGACAAATGCAAATGAGATTGGAGTCAAGTTTAATGTGTATCATGATTCCTGTCTCCACTAGTTAAATTAACAGTACCGCCCTGAAGTGCTCATGATGCAAATTAGAGCCTAGTCTAGTCTTCATTGCAATCAGTGTTTTCACTATGCCTACTCATGTACAGAAGTAAAGATAAATGCTGTTCATTATATGTCATCTACTGTATATTACATAATGCACTATGTACAGAACAGTCAAAATAGCTAAGTAACCTGAATTCGGACCAGCCATACCTACTTAATGCCATAAGAGGAAGGGTTTAAGTTGGTGCCAAAGACTTCTGGAAAAAACGTAAGGGATCATTCAGACACAATTTTTCTTGTTAGAGCTGATGTCCACGCTGTAAAAAGTGAAACAGCCATACTGATCTCAGATATTCCCCCACCGCTCCCCTCCTCCTGTGCCCCCTTGCCTTCAATTTGGGCTGCAACATCGATGACATCCCTGCAACAGAACATGTGACTAGTTTGTCCTCACTAGCTCACTGCAGCTGGCAGTGGAGGCAAACAGAGGATCGGGCACTGACAGAACGGGAGCAGTGGTTGATCATCTGAGGTATGTATGACTTTTTTATTGTTTTACAGTTTGGCGGCACCTTTAAGGATACCATATGTTGAAATTCAACATGGCTGATCTTGTTGAGCTGTCCCCATATACCTTATATTTCAGATATTGTCAGGATTTGTCAACATTTATGAAATGTTTATGGCTTTCTTGACAATCCAGCATTTATCTATGTTGGTGAGCAATCCGTTCAGATCTTATTTTTACATATAAGAGATTTATAGGTAAGGGTATCACAGAGGGTATCCCACCACAGGTAGGTTGAATATCCCCATGACAAAGTTTTGGTTTTCCTGCAACCAGTATTATTTAGTTGATGACTAGAAAACAAAATGGTCAATTTTTCAGCATGGTAAATTTTTTATGGAATGATCTTTTGATACAATGTATCTCTTAGGCATTTAAAGGGTCACTGTTATAAAAAAAATCCTGATGTGTAAGATTGCAGAAGTAATAAAGCAATAAACGGACCTTAAGTGTTGCATTGTTTTAGGAGTTTTGCAAAAGTTTGGCAGTTATGATGGTTAAAAATAAACAAAATTAACATTATAAAAGAAGGATATTTTGAAAAAACGTATAAACGTCTTCCATATCGCTAAAAATACATGACGAGAGCGCAACTCATAGAGCAAGATCTCTTTGAACCCATAAATCTGATCAGCTTTCTTTTCCCACTGCTGCGTATTCTGAATCTCTTTCAAGAGCCAATATACAGGGTTAGAGTGGCTTCACACGAGCGTGTTTATGTGCGTGCATATGCGTGCACGAAACAAGCGTCTATTACAACCAATGCATTCCCTATGGTGTATTCACATGTCCGTGTTTTACCATTGAAGACAATGGTCTGCAGGCACCCCGTAATCGTTTTTCAGGGAAGGGCTTTAAATATAAGCCCTTCCCTGAAAAACAAGGCAAACTAGTGTAAAAAATTTTAAAAAACACATACTCACCTTCCTTCAGCTGCCAGGTCTCAGCCGCATCCTTTCTGCGCTGTCCCTGGCTCTGCAATGCAGATTTAAAATCCCCGCCTGCTGAAAGAGCTGCTTCTGATTGGCTGAGGCACTTGGCCAATCACAGACAGCTTTCGCCTGTCATTCATTCAGCAAGAGCTGCCTGTGATTGGCTGAGGTGCTCATCTGTGACAGCTGTGGTAGGGAATTCTTTATTCCCCGCAGAGATGAAGAATTCCTTTGCCGCATCTCTCACATCTGTTAGAATAAGGCTTTATTCAGACATCCATATATGGGTTGTGCCCGAGATTCTGATCTGCAGGTACAGTGGACATTGCATATCCTATTCTGGTTCATGATATGGGCCAGAATAGGAGGTGCAGCAATTTTGTTTTTTTGGGGAAACTAGCCCAGGTAAATACTCTCATAGGCTATAATTAGTCTGTGTGCTATCTGTTAAATACAGGGACCGCAGAGAAACCACCGATGTAAAATACATCCGTCTATATAGGGCCTGAAGACAGTAATTTTTGGAGAAAGTGGGAGGGTGGTACCACGGGTAGGGTTGCATTTGCGGATAATTTTAGATCACCAAGGCTTAATTCTTTCCCAGGACCAGCAGAAGTGAAGGAAGGTATCTATTTTGGCATCTCTAACATATATCAGTAATTTTAGCAGTATACATTGCAGTGATACCTGGTGTCGTATATCACCTTAAGAGAACTTAGTATAAGTTGATTCTTTAATAGAACAGATTTCCCAATTAACAACACTGTGATATGCTTATGATTCTAGATAACTTATGCAATGGAAAATTCCACAAACATCTCCAAGACCTGTTTGCTCCACTTGTTGTCAGATATGTCGACCTCATGGAGTCCTCAATTGCACAATCAATTCACAGGGGCTTTGAGCGTGAATCGTGGGAGCCAGTAAAGTAAGGAACCCTTTGATACAATCGGAGTTTGTAGCAGATGGATGGAAGTTCTTACTCAAATGGGAATAATTGTTCTTGATTCTTATCAGCCTACTAACTACATTTTGTTACATTTTCTATCTTAATAGAAACCAAAGCAGAGAGCCATTATATTTCTTGTGTTCTTTATATATTTTAGTGTAATCATATCTAAGACTGTGTTGTAAGTAATTTGCTGTTACCCTGATATATGTATCTCAATGGGACCTCATCAGCATTCCATCTGCTTGATACAAATTCATTCATGTAGTAGAACAGATGCTTAGAATTTAAAAGTCAGATTTCAGGTAAAAGTATGAAGTTCATGAAATTTGATATTTTCTAGGTAAAGTTTGGACCTGCATCTCTTGACTGTTATGTGTATTGTTTTACATTTCATTTTATGAGCTGTTATGTTGCACATTGATGTCGTTAAAGTGTATGCGTGTTTATGTACTGAACTGAGTATTACAGACCTAAGGTACATCTATACTGCAGTCTCTTAGCCTCTAGAAATGGTTAAATAATATATTCTAAAATATCAATGCCTTACTAGTGTCTGCTTAGGGTACTTCCAGTCATATTTTTCGTTATTTGTTCACCATATATTTTAATATGTTTCCTTGAAGTGCACCCACCTTATAGTTGACTTTTTTAGAATAAGGTGCTATGTGTGTACAGTACTGAGCAGTGTAGATGTGATTCCAGTAGCTGTGAGACAGTGATCCTAATATTTAGAATAGTTTTTTGTAGAATATTTACATGGGTGCTGCCAGTCCAATTACCATCACCATAGGTAAACGGGGCATGGAAATGCTTAATTGTAAAAAGGAGAAAATAATGGACTGTAGGCGCAACCCTTGCAATGTAAAGCACATTAAAGCAAACGGATTAATCCAATTTCTTCTTTATTAACCCATTTAGGACCAGGCACTGTAAATTTACGGCGCCTGGTTCTGGGCTTAAACACCGCTGTATGTAAAATTATGGCGGCGCTTTAAGTCTCCTGTCTGTGCAATCAATCAGAGGCAGGAATAGATTATCAGCTGTTACTGACCACTGATAACCCAGAGAAGAAGGCAGGAGGGGTATTTAACCCTTTCTGCCTTCTGCTTCCCTGAGTAAACAGCGCTCAATGAGCACTCTGTACTAGAATGTGAAAGTAACTGTAACTTTCACTACAGGAGCCGGAAGGTCATGTGACCGCCAGGGTTCCCTGCTACAGCAGAGCTGGAGGGTTATACTGGTCCCTAGGCAGCTCTGCCAGTGACTAATGTCACTACAGGGGTTGCTTTCCCCTGTAACTGGGGCTTCTATGGATGCAGCCCCAGCTACAGTGGGAAAGTGTCAAATAAAAAACATTTGAATGTCCCTCAGAGGTCTTACATGACGTCATGGGGGACATGGAAAGTAAAAAACATAATTACATACATAAGTAAAACAAAATTCCAGAATAAAACAACAACACATACAAAAGAGAGAAAATAACCCAAAACTGACGCCAACCAAAAACGTCGCTATAAGCGCCCTGTAATCCAAAACCATACATATTATATATCAAAACGTCCGAAACAAAATGTGGAATCCGTTCCCATACTTTATTTTAGTGTAAATATACTAAATAAAAACAAAATAACTATAAATGTTAAAAAAAATAATTTTTTTTTTGCTTTTTACGCCCAATAAAACTTAAAAAACGGGAAAAAAACTATATGTCATAGGGGGAAAAAACACAGCAAAAATAATTTTGGTAGCTAAAGGAAAAAAATAGGGCAGTAAAACCGCCACATGGCTAAAAAAAGTACAAAACAGCCTGGTCCTTAAGGGGTTAATTAACTAATAGCCATCACAAATAATGGGGATGCAGTCCCTTCATCAGAAATGGCCAGAAAGAATACAGGGATGTTACTAGATTTTCATGTCCTGTACTCCAAGAAAGAAGGAATGAAGGAATGGGTGCCTATTAACACTGTCATGTTGCATCTAATACTATGTGTTGGTTGATTTCTTAATAGCTGCTAGGGGTCAAATGATTTAATATAGAGGTCTTAATACCCTGCATAGATATAAAGTTAAATGTTAAAATTGTGTCTGTCTGCAACTACCACTAGAGAGAGCTTAGGAACGTACTTCATGTAGTTAAATCATTGAGTTCAATATTATAGTCATAATACAGTAAGCTCTTGCTAGTAGTGGTTTCAGACAATTTTCAGATTTCACTCTATGTGTTTGCAGGAGATTTGGAGCTCTGCACCATAACAGTATAAAACACCAAAGCCAAAAAAAGTATATTATGAAATAAATCAGCACATGATGTGGGATCTATAGAGGGAACAGCAATACTGTTCAATGCAGGATATTCAGTTTAATACTTACAATATGTTGCATTGCCCTTAAAGGAACTACAGTAAGAACCACATATAAAGAAGAACATTCCATCAGATGCTGAAAATATCCTTCAAATAGAGAAAATATAAATATAATTCAAAAGATCTTTTATTTTGTTTAGAAAATATTAATGAGGACGAAAACAGAATTTAAATTCCAATTCTTACTGTGTTGTGTTTAAGACATCTTTGGAGACCATAAAGCATATTTATTTCAACATGTCTAAAACCACAAAACAATGAGGAGACATATGGGCGTTATTCATGAGCTTATGTATATCTTAATGAGTGCAGTTTTTTTTCTGACAAAGCACCGCACTAAAGAGTGCCCAAAAAATAATCGATAACAAAGGAAAATGTCGAAGTTTTCAGTCATGTTCTGTAATGTCAATCAACCACCTACTTTGTCCATTTACTTATATGACATCCGAATTAGGGACGAAACACCCTCCCATGTATACAATTAACATTTTATGTAGGTCATATTTTAGTTCTGCTACCCTCTGTGTAAACTAACCAAATTTTTTTAAAAAGAGGATTGGATGTGAATTCCCCTCTTCACTGTTGATCTACTGGCAAGAATGTGAGTATATATATATATATATATATATATATATATATATATATATATATACAGTGCAAAGTACTGTAAAAATCAACAGCAGACGAACAGTCAGATGTACTCTGTGAATTGAATGTCTTCCATGTAATAAAATTATACAAACCATTGCATCTTAGGGCTTAGACACATGGGCGCATCGGCGCCCATGTTACTGCAGGGAAAGGATGGCCGCACTTCAGGATGGACGTCTCTCTGCAGCGTTGGGAGAAAGAACATATGAACGGCTTCATTGCCAGCCATGTGTTGTTTCTTCGGCGCTGTGGGAAGTCATCCGTCTTGAAGTACGGCCGTCTTCTTCCTGCAGTAAGGGCTCAGTCACACTGTGCTTTTGACTATATCTTGGCATTCCATTTGAGTGCCAGAAAACCAGGATTCTGACTTAACAGAATCATAGACCTTTACTTGTCAAACGAAGATCAATAAGGTCTCCAATTGACAAAGTTGACATGGTAGCTATTGATTTCCATTTCTTTGGGAGGATAGAACAACGTAGTTGACTACAGTATTCTATCCTCCAGAAAATATGGAAATCTTCAGAGATGGAGACCTTATTGGTCTCTGTTTCAGAAGTGAAAGTCTATGATTCCTTTGGGGTTCCATCTGAAATCCCCTTTTCAGGGTTTTAGACAGAACCCTGGGATGTAGTAAAAAATGTGGTGTGAATGAACCCTTACTGCATTTAGTTATGACTCTATAAGAGTGCATAATATTTCATATGCTAGCTTTGAGATACGTATGTGACTCTCTATCCAAATCTTTTATGTCAACATACCATAACAATTTTACGACAGTCCCCGACCTGGACTCTTCCAATTAAAGATATTTTTTATACTTTGAGCCAGTTATTTCTCATCAGTTCACAATTGCGTAAGGAAGCAATTCCATATTAGTAATAAGTTTTGACATATAAAAGAGTGGCTATAGAGTGGCAGATAACTTACTGACATAATGGTGGGTAGCACATCTACACATCTATGGAAACTGCTATATACTCCAAACAACACATCGTAGATCCTGTCGTTAACTTGTTCCCTAAAGTATTCAACTAATAGATCACTTCTTTAAAACCTACACATACAATATAAATGGCTGCACACATTTTTGTAAAAGCTGATAAACTTCCCCCTTCAGTATTGGACTATTTTTTATGCCTTTACCTTTTTTAATAACTTTAAAAGATTTTTTACGAGATTAGAAAAACATGGCTGCTTTCTTCAGTTTAATGGAACTAAGGGCTCATATCCGTATTACGAATCTGTCATCTGGAGTCCTGTGATGCTTCTATATTCTCCCTATGAAATAATACTTCCTAATTAGAGATGAGCGAGCATACTCACTAAAGGCAATTGTTCGATCGAGCATTGTCCTTAGCGAGTATCTCCCCGCTCGGAAGAAAAGGTTCAGCTGCCGGCGCGGGTGACAGGTGAGTTGCGGCCATGAGCAGGGGGGAGCAGGGGGGGGAGAGATCTCCCCTCCGTTCCTCCAGCTCTCCCCGGCGCTCCCCGCCCACCACCGGCAGCCGAATCTTTGCTTGATCGAGCAATTGCCCTTAGCGAGTATGCTCGCTCATCTCTATTCCTAATATATCAGTGGCAATTACGTGAAAAATAAAAGAGGCGCACAAAGGTACAGTATATGACCATAGCAGGCTATGGGTGCTGTATCACTGATCCGTACAACACAGATCTGTCATACAGTTGTATAAATGAGCCCTCCGGTAGATTAAAACCATTTTTATAGACTCTCAAACATATTTTCTTAGAATTTGCAGCTTCTTTTTGTGACGCTTGTAAAGTTTTCCTATAGTGTTTTAATGCTGCTTTAAATTGTGATTGTGTATTGTGTTTGTTCCGTAATTGCCATTTGTAATTCCACAAATCAGATAAGTCTTCCATCCTCATGCTTCTTTCTTAACCAGTTGCTTCGTATTCTTTTGACATTTTTGTTCTTTTTGTGATTTTGTTCTGAGTGTTTTTGTGCTTCTGCTACATCTGCATTGTCATGTTATGGTATCTTTTTCTTTCTGTCTGTTTCTTCCACAGGAGTTTAACAAGTAATCTGCCCAATGTGAATCTTCCAAATGTGAATCTCCCTAAAGTACCTGTAGCCCTACCAGTTAACCTCCCACAAATGCCTAGCTTTTCTGCACCGTCATGGATGGCTGCAATATATGATTCTGAGTGTGTATTCACTTCACATTAGACCTCATTTATATGTGCAGGAATCTTGGCATGAATGTGGATTAATTATTTCTAATAGATTTCTTAAAAGATGTAGATTTCAGAAAGTTTGAATTACTTTTTTTTGTATTCCTTCATTTTTTAAGAATGAAAGAATATATAATGCAGCATTAATGATTTTATGAACAAGCTATAAACAATAATTCTACATCAACATAAATGTATATTCTTCAAGAGTTCATTTTTCTTATATTTAGTAGTACTAGGCTCATATATTTGACAGACAGCTAGAGTAATTCATAAAGTTCATCTGAACAAAAAGTAGAATTCTATATTTACCAAATTTACATATTTTACACTTTTATAAATTTACAAACAACTTAATCTTGTTAATTTTAAATGTAGCTTCCCCTTTTCCCCAACATAGACAAAAATACTGATAATTGTAAAATAAAGTAGCTTTTTTTAATATACTTTTTTAGCATGCTTAATATAAAGCTTACACCAAAATTCCATCAGGGAAACTTTGCAATTTTGGCACAAGTGCCAAAATTATAACTTTCTGGGCATTTACACCACACTTTTAGAAAAATTGGGCAGGACCTAGCATTACAAAAAGGGGTGGCCACACACAACACGTCAGATTTAGTATAATTTATGCTAGAAACTGGCATAAATTATAGCTGAAACCTAATCCTGCTCATAAAGCAAAATGCATACGGCAACACTCAAGTTGAAAATCATATCTTGATTCAAAGCTTCAGAATCAAGTCCAATAAAATACTTGGATTGGCTAGGAACTGAAACTAATGGTGAAATAAGAGGTCTTCACTTGCCGGATGTGCTGTCTCCCTTTACTTTATTGGATTTTTAGTCCAGCTCATAGCTGGCTTTGTTTCAGTCTGGCACATAGAGATGACAAATATATTAAGAAGCTTACACTGGTATGTAACTGTGGTATAATTAAATATACCACCTTATCTTTTGATTGCATTGCCTCACGTTGCACCCCAATGCAGAAAAAGTACATTCATTTATCTTACTAGGTGTCCTCACATTTTAATCAGAACTCACAGCCGGAAATTATGAAACTAATCACCTTAAACAAATAACAAAAGATTCTTAAAAGACACACTCGAGGTGGCCATACACATTAAATGTAATTTGTCCAAACCCACTGACTTGAAATTTTTCTATATCATCTAATTTGTATGATCACCTCCTGACTCTCCTCCAATGGCAGTAAGGGTCTGGCAATAGGTTTGCAATGGCCTATTCCTTTTGCTCTTGGGGGATTAGCTGTTGTCATAAATGTCGGCACTGGCTTGCTCCACTCTCCACTTGCGCAGTCAAGTATGAATGTGATGTGGGCATCAGAAGAGATAGCTGTTGGCTGAACCAGTGTTCAACCAGCAGCCCTCTAAAATGTATAGACAGTTTTAGGGCTGATATGGAAAGCTTTAAGCTCCAAGTTGTATACAGCTGTAATTCAACCCTCTGAGAAGTCTATAGAGATATGCTGTAGTTCTAATTTAATATAGAGGCAAATGGAATCTAACAGTCTATTGAATGTTGTATTATGGAGGTATTCTCTTCTAGAAGTATTAGGCTGGGCTCATATGACTGTACTGTGATAAACTGCGTACAAATTGCAGTATTTTACCGGGGCAGGGAACAGCGTATTCCTGCGTATTTTCGCGTTTTTGCGTGTGCATAAACAACGTTGTTTACGTACGCTGTCATGCACTGGCTTCCTGGTTTCTTCTTTTTTTTTAACTTTCTTCTCATGCTTCTTAGCAACATGCATTAAAAAATGCTGTACATACGCAATGTAACTACGCACAATGTAATGGCGTACGTACTGCATTCTGAACGCACCCATGGAAGACAACAAGCTTTATGTGCATAGTATGCTGTAAAATGGAACATGCTGCATTCTTTTTTACACACATAATATACGCAATCAATGGAGCAATAAAAAACAATGTAGTTTCAGTGAACCCATCACCACTTATTATGCGTGCGTATATTGTGCGTGTAGTACGCAATTCAAATATGATCGTGTGAGCCCGGCCTTACTTTTAGCGGAAAATATCTCTATAAGGTCGCCTACACACGAATGGGTCGGATTCCACATGCGGGAGCCCACAGTGGAATCTCACCCTGTGCCCAGCCAGCGACCACACGTACCTGTCATTTTTCCTTTTTCGTCTGTACTGCAGATGCTCCACACAGCTCACCGTCAGAAATGTGCAGTACAGATTTCCTTTTAAACTCCTGCTTTTCTCGCGTCATCGCCTAGTGATGACATGGAATCTGTCTCTCCACAATGTCAACTTCGGAAAAGCTGCAGGTCGGACGGCCAATGGAAGCCGTCGGCATGGAACCTGTGCAAAAGTAGAGCATGCTGCATTTTTTTTCTGTAAGTGAAAATTCCCAATGCCCTTTTGGTTTGAATCAGTGCGGAATGCCGCGGATCATCCGCGTGAGAGACGATCGCCGATTTCGCAATTCAAACTTGGTCATGTGCAGGGGCCTTATGTACAGCGATAAGAACTCTGCATGCACCACACTGGTTTAAAACCTTAGTGAAGACATAAAAATGTTACCCTTTTTCTGCTAAGGAGTAAAAAGCAATGCTATAAAACTAAATTAAATCTACTAGTAAACACAAATATTTTTTTTTAGGCCTTAATCACATGTTTTGATAAAGTCAAAACCCAACATTGTTCTTTATATGCACCTAACATCTTATATCTACGCCTTTAATAAATCAGAACATTGGAAAAAAAATAACCCATAAAATATTAAAAAATGTATATTTTTGCCTATGTAGATAATAGATTACATAATTCCATTCATTTAAATCACTAGGTAAACATTATTCGCTGCGATCTATCACCACAATATATTGTATTACCACTAAAGAAATAAATGTCCTGTTCATGCTATGATTACTGTATTGGAGAAAGGTAGATTAGGCAGCGATAACTGAGGCTTTTTTTCCCCTCTGTGCATGATCTGTGACACTTCTTGGAAAAGATATGAATCAGTAACTGAGCATATGATGGCTTTATTCAATCAATGAAATCCAAATTAGTTGTGGGAAACATTTCAATTGTGACATTATCAAAACATAAAAGAAGAAAAAAAAAGAGAAGACTTCGAAAAAAACTCTGAAGGCAGATGGGTGTCAAAATGTTGTAGAAATAGACACCAATTATTCCATTTGTGTGTACTCTACCATTTTAAACATAAACCTTTATCGTTCCAAATCTCAATCTAGAATTCAAAAATATACATTTGGAAGCAAACTGTTCACAAGATGTGATTGTAGCATTACATACACCTACAGAGCATAATATTTACCATCCTACAGCCAAGGTACCTGGTTGAATATCTTTTCATGATCCTGTTTTCCTGAATTACCTTCATTCTAAAAGTTTTATTCTTTCCATTTATCAGATACTTCTCTGATTACAATATAAAAGGTGTTCCTAAACCATAACTTTTGTCAAAACAGGACCTCAAGACCTTTGGCATGTTGGGAATATGATTTTTTTTGTTCACCCTGCAATAGCTACGTGTGCATTAGCTATGTATTGCTCTGCAGCATTAACTCAATGCAGCTGGCATCTGTCAAAATAGAAACGCCTACTTCAGACGGTTTCTATAGAGGATGTCAGTACAAGTGGTACTGCATGGTGTGTATAACATTTGAGAAATTGCTGTGTTAACATTAGTGGTCTGCGAGGAAAGAATTTGAAAAGAAATAGGTACGAATGAAACCAGTGTCCCAAAAAGATTAAAAAACATCTCATGTTCTTCTCATTAGCCAGAGAAATTAGTCCATGAGATTTCAGGACTCTTCCCTATAACAATTTTCGTTGGGTGTCTTCATGACAACGATAAGGTCCTCGCCCACCACTAGTTAGCACAAGCCTATACCTAGTTTGAATCCTTTCAACAGTCTCTTTACAGAAGTGCATGGATCCCTGATTGTTCACAACTATGATGTGGTTGTCAACAATCAAGGCTTGTATTACCCCAGTTTGTATCCTTAATTTCAATAACTACATAACATCCATGTGATTATTAATTAAGGACGATCTATACCATACAAACTATCCAGTTTTGTCTAATTTTATTTGTTGTGTTCTGCTCCAAAAGAAAGTTAGATTAGGGGGAAAAAAAATGAAGCCCTGATGCTGGAGACCACCGATATTTTAATTATAGAGTTGGTGCTAACTTTGACTAAATTAAAATGTTCTCCACATCAGGCAATGCATTGGTCATCCGACTAAAAAATGTTTTCTTGTGTCGCCCCTACCAGTAATGGATCAGCTACATCAGAAGATTTATTCTGGAAACTTGATGCCCTACAAACCTTTATTAGAGATCTCCACTGGCCTGAAGAAGAGTTTGGGAAGCACCTTGAGCAGCGCCTTAAGCTCATGGCGAGTGATATGATTGAGTCTTGTGTGAAAAGGTACAAAAATAGTTTTGAAGAAACTTTTTTGTCAAAAGGAATTACTGAAGCAATGCATCAGGAACGCTGCCTTAGTTTAAGGCATGGAACTCAAGCAGAGTATTTTTCTATGTGATAGGCAGATTTTGCTGAAAATTTACCAAAGATTTGATCCCACTCTGTCACGAGGTTCATGCTGCTCAAACCAAAGGCAGCATGAATCCAGGACAGGGATTTTTTATTTCAAAAACCAGCAGTGTTTCAGAGTAAATATACTTTGAAGTTTGACTGAGATGTAAGCTCACGGGAGCGGGCTGCAACGGCTCCTCCCCCCCCCCCCCCCTGCAGCATGCAGACTGCCAGCTCTCTCCCCATACACAAAGAAGGAGAGAGCTGGCAGTCTTCATGCAGTGGGTGAATAGATTACCTGAAAGTGCTGCGGAATAAGTAGCAAGTTTTATTTTTTTATTTTTTAAGTTAAGTGACCCCCCCCCCCCCCCCCTTCCCCAGTTTTGGGACAAAATTCTGTCCTGGGACTGGAGGGGAAATATAATATCTGCAGTTCTTCTCTGCTGCCATTCTGATCTACTGTTCCAGGTCCCATTTTCGGCTATCCAAGATAGCTGACATAATTTTCAGACTACCTAATCCCCTACAATTCTTAAGTATTGCTAGATTACCAGTGCAGTATACCTGCTCTCTGATAGGCCTCAGCTGCTCACATGATCAGCACTGGCCAATCGTAGAGCAATGCATAGCGTACATTAGCGTACGTTAGTAGTTGCTGCAGTTAGATTGCTGCAGCCATCTTGGATGGCTGAAAATAGGATGCAGAACCGTTGGATCGAAGGAGAAGCAATATATTTCTCACTCCTTCCTGTCCCAAGAAAGAATTTTGCTCTGGGACTGTAGGCTCATATTAAGGTCCATTTACATGTAACATTTTGTGTATATTTTGTATATTTTTGGTGCATAGTGATTAGCAATAGATCATTTCTGAAATTGTCAAAGCTGTAAAAATGAAGTTTGCATCTTTTATCCGCTAATTATAATTGTTTACGAGCTCAGCAGAATTCTAATCCAGTAAAAATACGTTACAACAATCAAACGATATCACATAAAAGAGAATTATGACATTTACATATGTCTAAGCATATCGCTATCATTGTTACAAGTGGTTACCATTGGTCAATTTAGTTTGATAGTTACCAATACTTGCTATGTATATAAACTATTAGAAAACTGCTTTGGAGTTGAAAGGGTAATGCTTCTGGTCTAGTTAAGTAGTGGGATATGATATCCTATGTACAGCACATACTTTATAGCCCTGGCATTGAGATGAGTGAAGGAGTCTCTCAATGGGTGTTATTGGAATACCTAGATAATGCTATTAGTGCATCTTATAATACAGATTTTCTTTAGGAATTCAATATTTGATTCCATATAATCTTAAAGGGGTTGTAGCAGAATACACAAGATAGGTTGCAAAAGTCTGATTGGTGGTCGTCTTACTGCTGAGACCCCCACCAATCTCAAGAATAAGGGTCTGATGCCCCCTCTTCTTATTATTACTGGCATACTGCACCTCCCCACAGTGAGGAGGAGACTGAATAGGCAGCGGTCAACCTCATTTTAAATGGGACTCCTTGAGATAGCAGAGCGCCGATACTCTGCTATTTCCATCAGCCTCATTGAAATGAATAGAGCGGCGGCCATGCATGCTTGGGCACTGCTCCATTCAATCTAACATCATTTTGGGTGGGTGCGGAGAGCCCACAGTGACAAGTAGTGTAGGAGACAGAACCCTTGTTCTCGCGATTGGTGGGGGTCTCAGCAGTGAGATCCCCTCCGATCAGGCTTTTATCACCTATCTTATGGGCAGGTGATAAAAGTGTATTCGGGTACAACCCCTTCAAGCTATCTGAATTAGTAATTCACTCTAAACATCAATGGTAAAAACTGCATTTAACGAACCTTCGACTGATACAACTTCAGAATCTCACAAAAAGGCCAGCAGTAAACTACTTATTTCACGCTGTTGATCCTGTTTATTTGACTTCTTACGATAAATGAACACTTATTTTGCTATCCGCCCCCTACAGCATTGTATGTTTTATTTACAGATAACATTTAGTAATTAGTGTCCCCATATTTCGAATGGCCCAAAGCAGAAATATTTAATCTATCATTTATCACTAAGTGGCTGCCGAAACGAATGGTCCCTTTAATAGCTGGAAGCCATTTTGCTGTGCAGATAATAAACAAATATTAGAATTTTCTAATCCCATTTAACACATATATTTACTCTATACATGGACGACATTCTTTTAATAGACACCCATAAATCTTCCTTTATTTACCGCTATTGTTACAGTTATTTATCTGGACAGATCAGCATAAAGCAGTGGGCTAGCCATATAATCATAGCTCTTCATAAAATGCAATTATCTAATTTATTCTTAAATATGTAAAAGTATGCAGACACTACAGGCTTTTTTCCGCTGTCACAAATTTCCATTTGTTTCTTGAGGCATATTATGAATCTGATTTGTTAAGAATATCTGAAGACATACATGATCATTATTGGCATCTAAGAAGAAGACGGCAATCTAACCGCTTGGAACCTAATTGAATTTAATCATGTTGGGCAGTTATCCGGCAGAGGAGACTTAAGCTGTAATTGTTATTTTTGTGGGGGAAATGGATTAAAAGATCAAAAACAACAGTAGATGGGAACAGAAGGATAGCAAAACTATGACAATATAGCAATTGGTTTTCTCGTTTTTGCAGTCAGCACATTTACAGTACAGACAGATATTGCTTTGCTAATGCTGCGGGTTTCATTTGTACTTTGTTTCACATCTTGTTGTGCATTTAAGAAGAAGTCATCTAAAAAACATTTCCTTAAACTGCCATAATTGAACAGAACCTATTATTAAAAAAATGCAGTAGGGCCGGCTTTCTTTCTGTATTATGTCCAACGCAAAGAAGGGTCGGGCTGATTCTCTTCTTCTCAATGGAAATAAAATACCTGCACAAAGCCTATAAAGATACACCTACAATAGTTACCCATACATCTAAAATAGCTATCAGTAGAACGCTTGTTTGGCAGCTACTTCTTTTGACTCCACCATACACATGATTCAGCTGAGCTTTCATGTGTTTTCTATGGGGACTATGAAAAATGCAGTAGTAAGACACCTTTAGTGGCAGCTTATCTCAAGAACAGCAAAGGAATTGGGTGTTGAAATTCAGTCTACTCGATTTTTCTGTCCCTTGACACCATCTGTTGGGGGCAACCCAGAAGGTCCCCATACCTAACTGACCGGTTGCATCAAAATCCGTGGGTTTGGATCAATCTTGTCTAATGTGTATGGGAGCCATAACTCTTTGCAAACCAATTTTTGATTCAGGGTTTCCTAGGGGGGGGGGGGGGGGGGGGCTTTCTCTTTCTGCCATTATACAATGGCGATGTCTGCTGGCCAGTGCCAGTACTGCGGTATGTGACATGCCGGAGGAGCCCCCGACAACAGAGCGGCCAGTAATCTACAGTAAGAATACCCTGCCGGACGTCTTCCGACATCGGAGCTGTACAACCTTCAATCAGAATGTTTTCAGAAGTCAGACAGTGGATTGGAAAGGGTTAAGTTTAACTGCCCTTATTATTCATTTATGATTGTTTAAAATGTTTGGTCTAATTTTAAGTTATAAAGGGACACTAAGGGAAATTGAAATTGGCTTTTCATTTAACAAAACTACATTTTTACTAAGAGTAGTTTTCATCAATCTCCTAAGTTTTCTTAGAAAATCCTAAATAATGAAACATTTGCAACTCAACAATGAACAGTTGGGAAATTTACACCCCTGTACACAGATGGTCTCTGTGATCTTCTTACCGTAATTAATGGCCTTCAATGTACCCAAAGAAGATAAAGTAATTATTTTCAAATATAGAAATTTGGTGACACCTTGTTGTAGGGTACTGTATTCTCAGAATAATAGAGCCACACCCTATTGGTAAGGGACTGTAAGTAAAATGTGAGCAGCACATAAAAAAGGTTTTAAAAATTCACCAAGATTGAAAGGTCAAGCTAATGTTAAAATCGCTTGTAAGTGAAGGGAAGAAATTAAATGTTATATTAGGGTACCATAGTTTTATGACAAAAAAATAATAATTGAAATTACTATATAATACTATATACTAATAATCCTGTTAGCTGTGAAATATTCTAAAGATCAATCCTTTGTCTTATATGGTACCTTGGGCAAACTCAGGCAGTAGCAGTCATCCTGTCAGGGAAGAAATAGACAAATAAGTTACATCACTTTATTCACATTTATATGACACTGATTTGACTTATAGGGGAGAGCAGGTTTTCAGATACAAATGGGGAAGTGTTCTACTTAATTATACATAACTTACTTTTTGTAGTTGTCCTAGAACTAATTGCAACTCTAGATAAGGAATATATCTTATGCTGGAGTGTTGCTATTTTTCCCGCATTTATATGTAAGCGATTTGACTAATAGGGGAGGCTAGGTGATCACAACAGGGAATTTGATTTTCCCATATCTGGTCTCTCTTATTAATTGGATGGCTCTTATCTGTGAAGGAATTATTGTGTTAACAGGTATATATTAGGACATTATGCATTTGCATGTAATAACTGTCCCCGTCATCGTCCCACATTCCACATGCAATCTGACTTGCTTCAATGCCTAATTCATCAGTCATAACAATCCAACGTGGTGCCTGTCATGCATTATAAATACGAGAGACCTTTTCATATAGTCAGACCTATTGTGCTATGATGAACAAGGGCCCTAAACAATCTGGCTGTGTATGGGGAGATATTGGAAATTCTGGTGACTTGGTATCAGACAAAGACTAGTCCTTGGCCTTGGTCATGGAAAGGTGCCCGAAAATGAAAAGATAAGTGTCAGGCAGTTTGTCATGGCAATCCCCCTCTACAAGTTTCTTCTCACTGGAGCCACAGACAGGTGCCACAATTCCCCATGTCTTACATGCTGTGTTCTGCCCGCTTCACGCTAGACTTCCTGTGCTCGCTATCTGCTCATAGGGTGTGCCTTAAACTTGTCCTTCATGAACCACCTTCCATTTTGCAATTAGTGCCTATTAGCACTTTATGCAAAACGATCGCTGATCTTTGAATCTTTTGAAAGATATCTGTGTGTGTAAATAGGCCTTAAGCAATCGGTTTCCTACTGCCATTTATGACAAAGCCCTTGTTTGCATTATTCTGGTTCTGACCCTTGCCTGACTTATAGACTAATCTGACTTCTGTGCCCCCCAACCTCGACTCTGCTCTCTGTTATTCATTATTGCCTGCCCTGACCAACAACCTGGACCTCATTATTGCACCTGGACCACCAGCATTAACTGCAGCCTGTCTTCCTACCACACTCCTGTTCAGACCTTCAGGCACAACCCCTTGGCACAGTGCAGTATTTAAAAACTATACTACTGGGACTATCTGTGCAAGTTTTTCTCATACCCCTCTTTTTCCAAATATGTGGCTTTATCATCAAATATCCAACAGAAGAGAGAAGGGGGTTACAGTGAGCTTTGTTCTTCAGAGATGAACCTGCATGAGGATTATCCATAAATAGATCATTTAAAATCTTTACTGGAAATTCTGTAGAACCATACATTTTAGAACCTTGCTGACTTCATTTGAAAGATCAATAAGACCATCCATGGATGGTTTTCATTCTGTCCTATTGTGGGTTTACACTATCCCAGAAAAGAAAGCACTCTCCAAACACTCCATTTTCTTTATCATTAGTGTCGGAGTTTTAGACTACTTTCAAAATCTATAAACAAAAATGTACATGCCACATTTTGGTAGCTTTATGAGAGTAATTCTGGGTTTCTTAGGGCCCCCATACACATTTGACTACAGTCATCCAGACCTGATGGGACAAATTGATTCTCATATGTGCATGATGACCTCCCAACTTTCTCTCCGATAGTTGATGTTGGGGTAAAGAAGGATGCGGCATCTTGAAATTCAACACCAGATTTTTGTCCACCCTGGAACTAAGCCACCACCAAGCTGCCTAGCTGTAGTGTTCTCCAGTGTCCGCATGTAAACTACATGAACTCTTGGCCAAACCAAGCTTTCGTGTGTGTGGGGAAGCCAGACGAAATAGCTATTAGCCAAATGCTCAATTGGCCAACAGCTGTTTTTCCCGGCTCCTCCTTGTACATAAAAGTTTGACTTGGACAAGACTTCATAGGGTTTGAAGGTGTATGGGCCCCTTTAGCCAATTACACTATATATTTGGGTGTCCAGTAATTTCATAAATTCTTTTGTGCAATTATACTTAGCATACAAACTACAAAGGGCAATATGATCTTTGAGGCATTATCATAGGAACTGATAATAACTGATTATTTGTTAAAACTGTATAAATGCAGGGGTACACAAGACAATATGATGTAGCAAGTATACCAGGGCGTTCACTCAAAGTTAATGTACGAGATAATGTTTTTCCTTTGGTTAGATTGTCTGTTTAATATATCATAATTCAAGTGGTATTAACTTGCACTGATCTGTTGTGTTTCGCAGTCCCCAATGCTGAGAGTATATTGTTCCCGCACAATACTCAACACAAGGACTTGGAAACCAGATCTTGGTCTTGTGCTCTTGCCACTTTCTAATCACAGAGGGAATCCCCACAGTGGCATTAGTGTCAGGCACACCTACCCTCTCCACATGCCAAAGCTTAAAGCCCAGTTTGCACTTGATCGATTCCATTTGCACCCTGAGTTTTCTTTGAAGTCATAGGGAGCAGATGGAGCCTTCATTGAGGCAATTAGAGCACCACAGGAAGCACAAACCACCAGCTGCTCACAGGGCTGTATGTGCCCAGAATTAGCAAAGCACTTTTTAAGGTAGCACCTCCGTCAGCAGACTGCAGCCACATACTGAGACAATGCACTGTCTGCAGCCTATGAAAGCTGCTTACCTATTTCCCTATTTAGTGTTAAGTTATTGATTGATGTTAAACTGCCCGTGTTTCGCATAGTTAGAGTTAGATTAGATTTCCATTTATGTATGTATTTTAAAAATAGGTCAAAATCAATAGAAAAAGAACTTTGCAATAAATAGGTTAAAAGCACTGCGCACGATGAGGTATTTGCAGTCGTGCTTGCCAAAAACATGTACAGTGGCTATATTCAATTTTCCTGTCATGTTTTAATGCAATAGATGCCTAAATATAAGTAATATACTTACGGGGAAAAAATTATATATACATACTCAATGGCCACTTTATTAGAGACACATATCCATTAGCTCATTGAACCACCTTTCACCTTCAGAACCATAACAATTTGTCATGGTAGTCATTCACAGGTATTGAAGGACCCAGATGTGCCAAGAAAACATTGCCATAACATTATTCCACCTCCACCAGCCTAAACTGTTGACACCTGACAGGCAGCGTTCAAGGAGGGTTCATCGATTCATTCTGCGTGGCCAAATTCTGACCCTTCCATCAGCATGTGGGAAGAGGAATCTGGATTCTTCTGATCAAGCAAAGTTTTTCTACTGCTCAGTATTCTAAATTTTGCTCTCTTTTGCCCATTGGAGATTCACCATTCTATCGCTCTGGCGCTGGAACTGGCGCCAGATGTTATACTGCATCTGTGCTAAAGTTTGATGATTGGTGCAATCAGCCACATTAATTGTAACACCAGCATTGTATTTGGCTGCAATTTGCATGATTGTGTGCTCCCCATTAGATTAACTTACCTGGAAATCTTGACCCATGTGTTTAGAAGTATTAACATTAGTTACTGTATAGTGAGTGATACCACAGTGGGTAGAATATATTCTGTGTTAATTGATAAATTAATAATTGCAATATTAATACTCGTCTTTTATCCCACAAATCTATGTTTCCATTCTTAACAATCTTATATGCAGCCCTGGGTCATAATCAGCTGTCAGTCACTCCTCAGGTGGATTGGCTCATAAAGAAAAGGTGGCATAAGCATTTAAGAAAAATAAGGGGTGGAGCAAACCTAATACTGTCAGAGGCTTGAGTCCCAGATGAATATCCAGGATTCAGAAGCCTAAGGCCTCCTTCCCACGAACGGATTTCCGCCGCGTAATTCGCGGCGAAAATCCGCTGCGTTGCCCGCAGCTATTAGGTTCTATTGAACCTAATAGCACAATGCTCACGATGCGTAATTCCACCGCGGAATTACGCACCGCGATTTCTCCCGTCCTCACCCGCAGCATGCTCTATTTTCTGCGGGTGAGGACGGGCTGTACGCACTGACGGCTTCCATTGCAGTCAATGGAAGCCGTCCGTTCACGCTATCTCCCGCTGTAACCAGCGGGAGATAGCGTGAAAAAACGCTTTCCCGCCCACCGCCGCGCGTCATCTGACGCCAAATGACGCGGCCGGCCGCGTCACGTGACACGCTCGGTGACGCGGCGGTGGTGGGCGGTGACGGGCGGTGACGCGCGGCGGTGGGCGGGGAAGCGATTTCACGCTATCTCCCGCAGGTAAGTATAGGGGCTCTGGGGGGCGCCGTGACGGGCTTCACAGCGGAATATTACGCTGCGGAGCCCGTCACGCTCGTGGGAAGGAGGCCTTAGAGAGGGTTGCAAAAAGTAGATAATTAAGGTGCTGCCAACAAGGTGGACCCACCAACAGTGGGCGAGTTAGATATGCGAAGACACAAAAAATGGTATCTCGGCCCCACTCCCCAATAAAGCTCATAAGACAGTGGGATAAAATATCCAACTTCTCTTTTATGAAATAAACTAAAAACCAGCAGAAGATATGCATTTCAAGGAGAATCCAAGCTGGGTAGGACATCACTGTTGGGACTGGAGGGATATGGACCCAAAAGTGCTGGTGTCACCAGGCGCAGAGAGGACCAGTGCTGGGAACACCGGGGAAGAAGTGTTGCCATATATTGGAAGGAATAATTTATTTAGGATGAAAGTTGTTGCATGTAGAGTAGAGTCAGCGAGAACCTCGAACCTTGGGTGATATGTCTTGGCCAAACCCACTAAAAGAAGAGGGGAAAAGTGTGCTGCAGACTGCTAAGGCAGCAGAAATGCAGTTCACGTAGCCGGCTCAAGGTTGACTCAGCCTTCCATCTTTTCAAGGTCGGTAAAATGAGTATCCAGCTTGCTAGGGGGTAATAAATTACCAGAAAGTGCTGCCGAATAAGTTGGGGCCATACAAATAAAAAGAGAATGGAAAGAAGGAAAAGAAAAAATGAGAAGGAAAATGAAAAACTTTCTTCTTCTTTTTCCTCCTAAATCATCCTTCTTTTTCCTCCTGTTGTTCTTCTTTAACTTTGACTTTAAAACAGCTCAAAAGTACTTAATTACATTTCAAGGTAATGGGAACTTGTCACATCCCCACAGCACCATAACTTAGTTTAGGGGACGTGTCAGGGAGCCGGGTGATGTATTTTTTTATACTCCCCTGCTTCCATAATCCAGCGCTGTCACCTGGTGAAGATTGTGTGGCGCACAAAAAGCTGACTCTTTTCAGTTCTCATGCATGCGCTCTCCCATAGACTTGAATGGGAGAGTGAGCGCATGAGAATCTGAAAAGAGTCAGATTTTCATGCCACGTGCCGACTTCACTGGGTGAGAGCACTGGATTGTGGGAACGGGTGAGTGTGAAAAACACATCACTCAGATCCCTGACGCATCCCCTAACAGCACCATAACTTTGTTTTACGCACCAAGATAGGAGATGCTGTGTTTGTTTTCACGCGTGAAAAAAAAATGCAGATGTGAATGGTCCAATAGAAATTAATGGACTTTTAGCACCGCGTATTATGCACGTGAAAAATACATGCATAATTCGCAGTGGCAATACGCCCATATGAGTGAGACCTACGAGTGTGATACAGGGCTTTGAAGACTTAGTGTTATATACCAGTTTTAGGTGCACTAGTAAAGTTCTAGTTTTGTTTGACCAAACCAAACTTTTCAAACGTTTGCTCATCAGTAGTTACATCAGACAAAGAAGAAAAAGTTGTGAGTCTTTCTGTTTAGAATGTTCTCATAGTTATAATGCAGCACTATCCACATTCTAATGGAGTTGCATTTGGTGGTTTTAATTTTTGCCCATTGAACCAAAATTGAGAGCCCTGTTCTCAAACTGCACTGTGGATGCTTTTGGTGACGGGACTAATCTTTAGGTTTAAAAGTCTTGGTACACGAGGCCCCTTGTGCAGATAATCCCATGGCCGAGGGTAAAGAAAGGAGAAAATGTCTGATTTGATGGATCTGCCAGAAAATCAACTGCACTGGGTCTGTGATGTTGGTCAACACATCTACCGACAACCAACGCCCCTCTGAGATAAAGTGGATTGCTCTGAACCTACCATTGCGGAGCCAGAATTGAAACCCGCCAACTTTTAAGCTGGGGGGAAGGCCGGGTTACCTAGGATGGGAAACAGGGGTGAGGGCCTCAGTGAAACCCCAGGCTGGTGGAGAACCCGAGATAGCACTCTAAGAGTGGTTTCTATTGTAGGATGCGACCTAATCTCAGCCGGGATGTCTCCTTGAACCCAAGGGAGGACCAACAGGGGTATTAAGGAAAACGTCTGCTCCATTGAGATCCACTGCTTGCAATCCGAGTGCCTATGCCAGTCAACCACTCTCATTAGCTGGGGAGCCTGGTGGTAAGCCACTAGATCTAGGAGGCCTAGGCCTCCCCATAAATAAATCTTTGTTTGCTAATTAACTTTACTCCAAAAGGAACAAAATCACATATCTCCTACAAAGCTAAACCAGAGACTATTCCAACAAGAAGAGGGTCTCATCTGCAGACAGCTGTTTTGGGGCTGTTGCCCCTCGTCAGTATAGAGTTGGTTACTGGTTAGCTGGATAAGCTGAATTATATAAATATATACACCAGGCAGCTACTGCTATATAAGTAATAGGAACTAAAGAGAGAGACTTTATCTTCTTGTGTACAACCAGATGTATGGTAGATGTTGCCGTCTTTAATGCACATTTTTGATAATGCTCATTCTGATACAAAAATCTCTTATTTTTGCACAGAACTAGAATTGCATTTGAAGTGAAGTTGCAGAAAACCAGCAGATCAACAGATTTCCGGGTGCCTCAGTCAATCTGTACCATGTTTAATGTCATGGTTGATGCAAAAGCACAGTCAACAAAACTTTGCAGTATGGAAATGGGACAAGAGGTAACATTCAAGAAGTGAAATATTGTTTTCTACTTTAACTGTATATTGTTATTAGGGATCAATCACATAGGAGTATGTCGCCCGAGTATTATGCGCATATTTTTTCATGAGCTTGATTTGCAGTACTAAAGGCCCACTGATTTCTATTGGGCTACTTACACCTGTGTTTTTTTCATGCGCATAGTACGCAGCATGTTCTATTTTGGTGCACAGTATGCAGCAATATAGGCTATAGAGATTTAACATATGCAGGAAATATACATGTACATGCACGCACATGTGACAGAACCCATTGAAAGCAATGGGTTCTATCCACTGTGTATTGCACGCGCAAATTTTGCATGTGTAATACAAAGTGCAAATACGTTCGTGGGAATAAACCCTTAGGGTTCAATCAGATGAGCGCTGTTTTAGCACTGCTAACCAGCGCATACCACATGCTTTTATAGGAACCAATCATTCACATGGCCGATTGTTAGATGCGCTGAATCAGCGCATCTAACAAAGATAGGACATGCAACTGCAAACTCGCATGTCAGCTCCGAGGTGTGCAGAAAGATAGGGCATGTCCTATCTTTGCTGTGTGCTTTCCACAGGATCTGAGGTGAGTGATAGCACGTAGCACGCACCTCAGATTGTGTGAACGGGGCTACTTCACATAGCTTCAAGTAGCCCATTCACGCAATCTTTTCAAGACTATAGCAGCGCAGTTTTCTCACTGCTTGGCTGTGGGAAAACAGCGCTCATCTGAACAAGCCCTAAAGGCCTATTTACAGACACAAGTAATCTTTCAAAAGATTCAAAGATCAGTGATCATTTTGAATAGCAATAGGCACTAATTGTTATTAGTACTTTATCAGCTTCATTCGCATGCAAATGAGCTTCTGGGAGCTGTTGAAGAATTTAGCTAGAGGTCTGAGTTCTGTAATTAGCTCCACTTGAACAAGGGCTGCTAAGAGAAAACAATGTAATCTCTAGCTCCCCGTGGAGAATTCAGCACCATGGACAGCAAACACAGGGTGCGGTCCTCCTTATCAGCTGTTCTGCTGGCGGGGCTGACAGCTGAGAACAACTGATACAATGTTATCAGCTGTAATCAAAACATGGTCCTGCTTATCAGCTGTTCTGCCGAACTATGGTTTTCAAGCAGAACTGAAAACCGTCGTTCGGCAGAAAACTGAAAGATGGGCACATTTACATTCAACGATTATCGCTCAAAAGGTGGCTTTTGAGCGAATTTTGAGCGATAATCTTTCTGTCTAGATCAGCCTTTAGACCGATTTACAGCAGCGTTTTATTGTTTTTTTGTATTATTAACGTGGCAAGTTAAAATATTTATGTATGCACAAGTTAGGATTAGAACAAGTAATTTGTGCCACTGTCCTGGGTAGTAATGCGACAACAGTTTCAGGATAGGGCAGCAGCAGACAAACGGAGATGGAGGCCAGAATTTTTTAAATAAAAATAAACTTTATTAGACTGAAACTGGAATATTATGTCTTCTCCATAAGAGGGCTGCATAAACATTGCTAATGCCTTAACCAGAATTTAATGAGAACACTACGTCCCAATCTGAGCCTGGTAAGGCACTTCAGTCTCTCATAAAACTGTTCATCATTATCGTAACGCAGCACTGCTAAACAGCATCACTACTGTCCTCCTGTAGCTGTGTCTCCCCCTCTAGTGACACAGCTACTTCCCTTTATATGGTGCCTGGCTCGCTCCAATGCTGTTCCTAGGTTCAGGCCCCTCTATTCTCCCCCATGAAGTTGCTAATCTTCTGGGTGGTGATGCGCGATCTCCATCACCGTCACATCATCATTGTGGCATTGCTATGGTACATTGTAGCTAATAACAATACAGTGTCTTAGTGGTTTGCATTGTTGCCTTCCCGCTCTGGTGATTTGGATTTAAATCTTGTGCAGAGCAACATCTTGTGTGTTCTGCTTGTGTTTGTGTGGATGTTCCCTGGTTTCCTTGTGTATTCCAAGATAGGTTGATTGGCTTCTGATGAAGCGTTTGTCTGGGATAGGGAATTTAAATTGTGAAGCCCAATGGAGACAGGGACTGATGCGAATGATGACCTTGGGAGAGGGCTGCAGAACATTTTAGTGCTTTTAAGCAACCGAAATAAAATAGTAGCTCTTAAAGGGCTTTTCCAGAACTATACTATTAATGATCTATCCTCAGGATAAACCTCTAGAACTCAAAATCCTCTTAGTTGTCAAGAAAATACACATATTGGCTTTTTTGTCTTATGAAAACTTTCTTCACTTCATTGTGTTTTGGGTAGCACTAGTTACACATGTGATATTGAGATAATAAAGTTTACAATATGTTCTTTTACATGGGATGATTGTAAGGAGCTTAATTGTGGTCCCAAAGCTTATTGCTCCTCTGCTTTCACTCTGGAGCGATAATCACTCACTGAATGGAGGCGAAGTGCACCGGAGACCTCTTCTGGTAGCCCGCCTCCACTCACAGTAAACAGGCAGTGGTTCATAAATGAACGACTGCTTGTTTACATGGACCAATAATTGTTTGTTTTTTATCCTTGCACAAAATGAATGACAAGGTAATCGAAGTATCGTTTGCCGTTGGATTGTTGGCCATGTTTACACAGAATGATTTTTGTTCAGTTTCGCGTGATCCATTGATTACCTGAACAATAATCGTTCCATGTAAAAGGGCCCGTAGTACTTGGGGTTTTCATCACTGGAGCCGACTTAGTAAAACCAGTAAATATCGAAATATTTTCTACCCAGAAAAAAGTTCTTCTTCTACATGTGACTTGGACAACACAGCTTTGGTCAGCTTGAGGCATTAAAAACTGTAGATTCCTACCTTATATCTTGTTTCATTAATATATAATTAGCAAACAACAGATCTCATTGTCATCCATGTCATTTGTTGTTCTGTTGTATGCGTCACTTCTAACGTCTGTCCTTTACATCCCAAGAGACTCCACAGTTTTCTAGATTACTGAGCCTTTTCTGTCTGCCATTAAGTTGGCTCCTGCATATGTCATACCTATGACTTTTGAAGAAAGAATTATTGCTCTACACTGATGCTATCGTACTGTTAATTGTTAATGTTTACGGTTGTGTGATCCAGTTGTATAGTAACTCTACACTTTTTGAAAGGCTGTAATTATGTACAATCCAAACAATACCGTATTCTCAGCTTTCTAATTCCTTCCTCCAGTCTGGGGAAAGACTGTATTGTAACAGGTGCCACTGGGATTTTTTGGAGGTAAAGGAGTTAAAATTATAAGGTATCATTAAAATAAGTATATTCTTACCAAACAATCAATCATTGTCCTTTGTTTGCCACAGAATCCCACTTGTCTCACTTGAGATGAATAAAATGCCTTGTGGTATTATGTGGTAGGAACACGCATTGATCATTTTTTCCAAGAAAGTGAGATGTAAGAACAGAAAAGTTTAGACGTAAACTTCCAGGTCCATATTTACATACTTATATTAACAACCTAGAAATAAAACAAAATATAATTATCATTCAAAAACTATAGTTTGGATGATTCAGATCTTACCAAGCCCAAGAGAACAATATTCCAATTCTGATGTTAGGAATTTGAAAGGTCTTTGAGAAATAGTCATGCAACATTAAAGATGGTATTAGACTGAAAACCCATAAAATTGGCCACATACATAAAAACTACATTGTTTGATTGTTATTCCAATAAATGGTTCCCATACCAACCTGTTGGTGTAAGTATAGACTCATCTAAGATAGATGTCATGGGTGTACATAGACGTCATGGGACCCTATAGCAAAATTTTGAATTGCCCACCCCGAAAAAAAGAGGCAGCATACTATATCTAAAATGTGGTGGGTTTAGATACAGCAACTCAGTTCTAGTGTAAGGGAGCGTTCATACAGTATTATTTAATACTCTGTTGGATTCTGTTTAGGCCTGTGACAGCGGCAGAAAACGGTACTGTGACGGAACCAAGAAACAGAGCCATTCACTTGTATTGTCAAATGGACATCATTTGGCGTTCTTTTCACAAGCTTTCCATTTGTTTCAGTTTTCCTTGGTGTGTGGAATAATGTATTCGGCTACACTATTTTATACTCCAAATATAACAGAAACTTTATAAAACAGACACCAAAGGGATGTCTGTTTCACAATTCAAGTGAGTGGCTCTATTCATGGCTTCCGTATCAGTGCTGTTTTCTGCAGCTGTTATGGAACCCCTGAACTGAATCACAGAGCGTATTAAATAACGCTCCTTAGCTCTAAATAATACAGTCACCATATGCTCCTTACTCTACACAGTGAAAGTGTCTCGTCTCTGTGACTCCAAACGATAATACTGTGCCCTCTGTGGCCCATGATGTGCTAGTGTCCCCACCCTTCCCCTGAATGTCGGGCCAGCAGCAGAAGACTCCTAGTAACTTACAGTAGAGCTGCTCAGGACGTGTCTTTCAGTGCTGAGGCTATTTCTTGGCAATACTACCGGGACAGCACAGGAAGAAAGAGGAAGAGCAGCCTGCACAGACTGGGAACCCCATCCCAAGCAGCAGTTCTGTAATTACGGAAACTCCTGTGCTGATGGCCAGACATTCGGGATAATCGGCATGTGAGTCAGCAGTAGGCCAGGGAGGGGAGTCATTCAGCCCTGGGCTCCCCTGTCTCATGGGTCTCATAGCAGTTGGGTAGTCGGTCTACATTGAAGATATTCTACTGGTGGGTACATAAAATACAACCACTAAGGAAATTAAAGAAGAAAATCTCCTAGCAAGTCTTTATAGCCATCAAGAATTATGATGCCTATATGTCAGTTTTCTATAAGTCAGTACAATTTAAGTAATGTTTTTGAGGCTTCTCTTGAGACTTCCTCTTGTTTTGAGCAACTGAAATTTTATTGCTATAGAAGCATGGCTATGAGTGACTGCAGAGGTAGAAGTTATACCCTGACACTGAGGGGGTTCAAAGGCTCTTCTGCCACATAAAAAGACAACAGTATCAAAAAAGTATAGCGCACAATAGATATGGATTTTTCAGTGGGTCCCAGGAGCTTGAAGTTAGTCTCTGTATGCATATGCTTTAAGTTTAACATTTGTAGAGAAAAGAATAAAGCCTGCTTCTGGCCATCATGGCTCTTTAGGTGCACTCAATAGGTGATATATATCAAAACAGTACAGTAGCAAAAAGAATTTATAAAAAGTTCTGTAATAGGTTTCTAAAGTTACAAAGCCTTGTTATTGCGTAAAGAGGATCTGTCACACCCGCTGACAAGGAAAATGTGCTGCATTCTTTTACAACCATGTCCCAATTGATTCTATTACTGGTTTTCTTTGTGTTTTAGCCCCTATGATCGACCAGAATGGCTCTTGTTACTTTCAGAGCCTGACACTAGTCCACTTTCAAGTAGGTGGTCTCCACCGTACAGTATCAATTAAATGCTGTTGAAACTAGGCAGTGGAGAACACCCACTTAAGAGTGGACTAGTGCTGGACTCAAAAAATATCAGCAGGCATTGTGACTGAATTGCAATGGAATCAGTTGGGGCATGGCTTTAAAGGTATGCACCCATTCTCCTTGTCAGAAGACATAACAGGTCGTCTTTAAACCTAGATGACATGATACAAGATATGATATTTGCCTTAGACTATGTTATAACAGAGCTAATTGTTCCAGGGCCTCCACTATCAGTGGTTTCAATATAGCATAGATGGGCAGAACCCTGTGGGAAGAATGCTAGAACAGTGGTATGGGGTACTTCAGATAAGTAGGTGTGAAAAATAGATGCTGTTGGCCCAGTAACACTTGGTCGACCTATGGTCATATTAACGTTAGTGAGCAGGGAAGGAAATGGTGAAAAAGCTATTGCTCTGGTACAATCAGTTAGCGATGAGATATTCCAGTGGAAGATACCTGTGGAATGGTATCAAAAGAACACTTTACTTAAAACCAGCAGGTAATGCGTTCCAAGCATATGCCTCTTCATCAGACAGTTGGACAATATATGACTGTGAATCAGTTCATCCTAGTTCAAATATATAGAGTGATCGTAATAAGTGTTGGCCGGCGGAGGCATCCACCCTGATAGCCACTACTCCTATCCAGTCACGTGTAGTCTTTGAACATGGTTGTCCACAACTACGGTAGGTCCAGATTTGAGCCTGGGATCTCAGTGTTACATTGCAACAGTGTTGACCACTGAGTACGTGTGCTGCTTAATATTTCCAAGGCTGTGTATATATATAAAACTTAACCAAGCATGACTTTAATGGAAAGACAGCCTCCAAAAAAGTCCAGTAGACTGTGTTGAACCTCGACCTGGCTCTGCCTGGATCCATGAACTAGAACATTTACCTATTAAAATGTCTTGTATCCAGTAGGAAGATTTAATAATGGCTGTGTCCTTGAATTCTGACTTTTTAGCCTAAAAAGTCCTACAGTTTTGCACAAGCCATATTTGCACAAAAGTTTTGGACTTTTTGCTTTTTTTCAACTGTCCTTAATATTTTGTGCACGCCTTAGCAGAAGGGGTAGGGATGATCGCAGCTCTACAAATGTACTATAATTTACCCGACAAACTGGCAAAAATTCTAGAGCAAGTCTGTGTCAGCTATGAGCTTGATTTTATGGCACACGGGACAACCAAAAATAGGACAATTTTATTAAGAAGCATGCATATGATATCTTAATATATGTGCTCCAGTGTTTCCAAGATGTCTCAGGAAAATACATGGAATCTACACGCTGCAAAAAAGTGTCACTCAAATTAACAGAGAATCAGGCTAACGAATGTGTTGTGTGAAGCTGTTCTGAGGTAATGTAGCATAAGTGCTATGGAAAGTGACAGTTGCTGTGGTATGGTATTTTTAAAGAAAAGCTGAGTTGATAGACACATGAAACACATGGAAATTATCAGTGCATAAGTTACTGTCTCACACTGAACTATGTTATGAAGCAACTTTCAAAGTTGCTGCTTTTTAAATGAGTCTGATGTTCTGATCCATCCCTATTTGTCAAACTAAAGCCCACAGGGTGCAAAGTGAGTTAAAGCCATTGCTGAAAATCATACTATTTATGATAGTTCACATTAACATTAAAAATATGCCCAATTTTAACTGAAGTATCAAAGTTACTATTTAGTTGTCTTATGGCTCTTAGGGCTTAGTCACACAGGCGCATCGGCACCCGTGTTACTGCAGGTAGAAGACGGACGCACTTCAGGACGGACGTCTCTCTGCAGCGCCGGGAGAAAGAACATGTGACTGTCTTCATTGCCGATCATGTGTTCTTTCTGCAGTGCTGCGGGGAGTCGTCCGTCTTGAAGTACGTCCGTCTTCTTCCTGCAGTAAGGGCTCAGTCACACGGGCGCATCGGCTTGTATGAGCTCTTATTATATCCTGGCAATGTGAATTTGTCAAGTGGGCGGTTCTAACTACTCACTTTTAATGGGGGAGGTTGATTTACAGTCTGATGTCACCCATTGACAGTGAGCAGTGAGGATCGCCAGCTTGACAGATTAGTACACATAGCACCACCCATTTGTCAAGATTATGGTATTATCTTCCTTACTGAGTTCCTCTTCAGGTGGTAGATCTCAATGGCTGCTATAGTGTAAAAGAACTTTATTCATCTCTTAACAAAGTTCTTGATGTCTTCAGGAGATGAATTGTATCTAAGCGGATGACTTTAAGGTTGATCCACAGGTATTGGTACACTGGACAATGTAGACCCCTAAACAGCTGCTCTAATAGTATTTCCATACCCATAGTATATACTGTATCTACATATTAAGAAACTGAATAACAATAGTAACCAATGCTTATATTTAGTGATGGGTAAGCTTTTGAAACTTTTGGTCAGTTTGCCAAACTCTTGCAAAAAGCTGAGTTTTGTCCCAATCAGTTCAAACCAAATTGCAAGTTCATCAATACCCCTAAAACTAGTGTATAACACTATCTGAGAGCCATAAAAGCCATTTATAACACTCTCAGGCCTCGGACAGAGGAGTATGTGTTTTGTGCACTCAGAATGCATGCTTCAAAAAGAACCAATGGGTTCACATATGTGCAGAATTTGAAGCGCAAAACAGCGGCACCTAAAAAAGATAGGACATAGGTGCGCATTTTGTGGAAGTTTCCATTGACTCCTATGGGAACAGGAGTTAATTGAAACTCCCCGCTGCTTACAGCAGGACATTTAGTCCCCTCGGGGATGAGGGGACTTCCCAAGGGTGCCGCTAATGCCCGCGGGGAGTCCCCTAATCTCTGAACACTGTGACAGCACCGTGAAAGAATCCCCTGCCATAGCTGTCACATAAAAACCAGATGAAAACAATGGGATGAAGGCAACCCCTGAAACAATGATTTTTGGGGGGCAGTCTTCATCTGTATTCTGATGGCAGTGGATTGAAAAATTTTTGTCTCTAGAAAGTGCTGCCTGAGATATGCTGAGCGCTGTGACCACTCAGAGGCAGTGCTCAGCCAATCAGAGGCAGTACTCAGCTATTCATTGAATTCAATGAATGGCTGAGCGCTGCCTCTGATTGGTCACAGTGCTCAGCCAATCAGAGGCAGCGCTTTCAGGAGGCGGGGAGTTTTCAATCCCTGGCCACCAGATAGACAAAAGAAGACTGCTGGGGACCCAGGAGAAGAGCTGGACAGCGCTTCTAGGTGAATTAACTTTTTTTCTACAGCTATGGATGATTTTCAGGGTAGGGCTTATATTTCAAGCCCACCCCCGAAGATCATCACTGCAGGGGTTGCCTTCATTCCATTGCTTTCAATGGGGCGGCAGCAGTGCCATCCCTATTGAAAGCAATGCGATAGCATCACGGTCCCCACGTGGGAATCCCATCATCACTGAACACTGTGACAGTGCTGTCACAGTGTTCAGTGATGAGGGGACCTTCATAGAGCAGCTGCTCCAGTGAACGGTTAAAGTTTTATGCGCTGTACATATGAAATTTTGCCTGTTCCAATTAGCGATACATAGGCATGCAAAAAAACAGACTCGTCTGACCAAGGCCTGAAAGTGTTACACAGGGCTTATATGACTCCTAGGCAGTGTTATATCCCAGTGTTCCGGACTAGTGTTGAGCAAACCAGTACAGGGTTCTACTGGTTCTGTTAGCTTCATGTGCAATGATTAGACATTACTGCGTTTCTACTAGGTGAAGCATTTGTGCTTGTCCTTGGTGCTGAATCACTGAGTTTGAATTATAATCAGATCCAAATGTATAATTAAACTCGTATTTTAAGACTCACCCAGTGATCAAACGCTTAAACATTTGTTATATTTGTACCTACTACAATGCCCAAGAAAACATACTGATGAAATAACTTTTATCAATATAATTCAACTGATGAAAACAGATTGTTTAATATCACCCATAAGACTGAAAATTAGTTTTGCATTTCTTGGAATATGATTTCCATCTCATTACATGTGAGCGCTGGAAAGTTTTTACACTCACAGAAAAGAAAAACTCTTATGTAACACTGTTGGAAACTGACTGCAAACTCTTAAACTGTTTGGTCCCATATGGGAGAGTGATAGGGAAGCTTCTCCATGGAGCTAATTCATGTTACATTAGAGAATTGCATTATCAGCAAATCTCTGATATAATGTTATTATAGGAATTACTCTATTTGTAATCAGCAATGAGTTTAATAATGGAGCATTTAATCTAAGGGCAGTATTGGCAGAATACAAACTGTGGTAGCCTGTATTCTGAGAAAAGCCATGATGGGTCAAGTATGCAGTTGAATACCATTGTGAAATCACGTCAAAATAGGACTGTTTAAGAGTGGCCTTAGGGTACTTTTACATGGAAAGACTGTTGGGCGCTTAAGTGCCTGACAACCATCCCAGCGATTCTTGCTCCTGTTCTTTCACTCAGGAGTGATAGTAGGTCACTGAATCGCGGGAGAGTGTGGTGGAGATCTCTTCTGGTCGTCCGCCTCCATTCACTGTGAACAGGCAGTCTTTAAAGATGATGACAATGCTTTTCAATGCCATATTGGCTCCTTCATCTGGCCTTTGACAATAAAAGAAAAGCAACAAGGAATTTTAAAAGCCATGGGCAAAAGTGGCAGGTGACGTCATCTGGATCATGTGATGCAATTACATGCTGCTTATGGAGACTTTTGCTGTGCTGTTCGGAGGAGCCTGCTGCTATATTGACAGGCTGATTAGGGTGTTTAACCTCAGTACTCCTATCTACCCTGTGCCAATCTTCTGTACACCTCTTCCATTCTACACCATTGAACTCTTTTGTCTCTTTATTTCAGTTCATGTTTGAACAACTGCATGTTCACAATGAATTCAGGCAGGCAGCCATAAGATATCTTCTGTGTACTTTGCCACCATTCACTGAATGACTATGGCTCCTGTGTGATAGAGCACAGGAGCGAAAAATCTTGGAACAACTGTTGGTTGCCCAACAGTTGTCCCATGTAAAGTCACAGTTAGTGATCACTGCTGTACACTTTGTAATTGAATTGTTTTCTCACTTTATGGTACTCCTTAAGATACATGGTAAACCATCAGGCAACATCAATAAAGGGTACAGCAAAGGGCACCTTCCAACATAAAGTTGGCTCAGTTGACAAATGACACAAACTATTGTCAGATTTGTTCTTAAAGGGGTATTCCTATTTTGTAAAGTGTTGGCTTCTTTATTTGCAGGATCATGGGGGTCCCAGAGGTTTGGTCTTGACCTGTCCTAAAGGTACTCTTACATAGGATGACTGTCAGGCGCATAAATGCTTGACTGCCATCTCACAGATTATCGCCTGGCTATCGCTCCTGTGCTTTTACACCAGAGTGATACTTGTTCTGTGAATAGAAGTTGAGTGGCCAAGGTTCATTCCGACCCGCCCGCTTCCATTCACAGTAAATGGGCAGTTGAACACCCTGCTCACCTGACATTCAGGGAGCTGCAACACAATCCTGTGCAAGTGAATGTTGCAGCCTGCCAGTTTCTACACAGCCATGTGACTGAGTGTACTACTGTGCAGGGAAACCATAGAAGGGATTGCAACAATAAACCAGTGCTGCAGACCTTCCTATATCAGGATCAGTGGGGTCTCAGAGTTCGACCTCCACAAATTATAAAATGATTGAATGTCCTAACATTATGCTATTACTTTGTAAGATGAGAATACTCTGTTAAAGGGGCTCTCTCATAAAGACAATTCTTATTCCCATGCCCAGTTATGGAGTATGGATGTCATAAAAAGGAGTTCTCTGCTCAGGAACCAGAGCAAGGACCTGATAAGAGTAGTCAACATGTAATATTGCATTATGGCCAAGGGACCTCTCCATGGAACGATAATCATGCAGATTCTTGCTGGATCATGGGAATCTGAACAATAATCATTCAGTGTAAATGCCGGTGGCAACTGAATGACAAATGGTAATTCCTTCATCCTTCAGCTTTTGCAGGCTTAACAATCAAACGACGATTAGCCTGTGTAAACATGCAGTTGTTCATCTATGCACTAACACATCCTCCCTGACCATCTCCATCTCCCAAAGTAGCCCCATTTGCCATTCTGGAGTGTAGGAAACAGGAATCTATCTACCTGGGTAGCAGACAATTACAATAGGTCCAGCAACTTAGAGGCTCCTCTCACTCGGCATTACTGAAAACTTTAGATGTTGGAAGATGAGAGCGGAAACATTAGTGTAGACAAACTTTAACCGCATGCCAAACTATTTTGGGTCTTCAAAAATAATAAAACAGCAAATACTCACCTTATGAGTACCCTCCCTCTCCAATCCCATGCTCTCCACCTATTTCTGGCCTGTCTAAGCACATGATCACTGTGTCAAGTTATGGATCTCTGTAAAATTGAGACCAATATTTGTCCACAGTGATTACGTACTTAGATGAACATGTGACCACTAGACCTGGAAGTGAGCAGAGACTGTGGGGAAGACGGATGGGGTAGTGCAGCCTGCAGGATGAGGTGAGTATATCTCATTATTTTTTTAGCCTCCAAAAACTCCGAGGATGGAGGGGAAGGAGTGACAGCACACAAGGGAAGTGGCTGTGGTGGGTGGGGGGGCATTTTAATACTTTTGCAATGGGCACACTAGGGTATTAAAACAGCCCTGACTGTAGATGACCAAAAGACTAAGGATAGCATGACAGTGCAAACCAAACTAAACATAAGCCTTTTATGTTCTTAGGGAAAACCGTCCTATTTAAAGATTTCTACACAGCCCCAGAGTTACTCTACACTATAGCTCAGCAACAACTCAAGTGGGAAATGTAATAAGACTATCCTGCATATATACACAGACATATATATATATATATATATATATATATATATATATATATATATATCAATTACCAACTAAACAGGAATGAATAGATTTTTTAAAGCACAAAATATATTTAAACCTATTGTCTAATATATTTTTTCAAAGCATTGTCACAGAAATTTTGATAAATATGCTGCTACTTTCAAACTTGTAAACTTGTGTTGAAACATGATGGCGTATGACGATGATAATAATGATGATAGAAACATCACTAACAATAGTAAAAAGATTGTCCAGCCACCAATAAACAATCACTATACATAAACAGTCCTTTACACAGTAATCCTCAGTGGCTCACATAAATTGTGGTGCCCTAGATCAGTACTTTCCAACCCTGGTGTGCCATAAAAAGCTCCTAGGAGTGTAGCAGGAAGAGAGAGAATGAGAATTTTTTTTGAAGGGGTGCCTTGAGAAAAAAATGTTTTGACCAGGTGTGCCGTAAGCCAAAAAGGGTTGGAAAACAGTGTTCTAGACATTGGAAGCTGCACATGCACTGCATTAATACACATTGTGCCCTCTGAAAATAAGAGTGCCCTCTGTAGAGGTGAAAGATACTCAACTGTCTCCATTCTCGCTTTGTCATCTAGAGATGCCAGCCTAGCATCTTCTTGACCAGTCTGTCTCCTGAGGGAGGACGCAGGCGGCACTATAGTATAATGGTGCCACTTGGATCTCAGAAAAAGCACCGCATGGTGGGACATGGAGCCAAATACTCTCTTGTACCCACCAGTGCCTAATTATCAATTGTATCTGTGTTTTATCTATTTATCTATCTCATATCATTTTTTTTTATTTTGTCAATCTTTTACTATTAGATTTTTATAGATCACTACACTGTTTTTTGTTTACTTTTATACTTTTTTTGTACTTAACTATTGTTATTGAGCTAAACAAGTTACAGTAGCAGATCTCTTCTTTAATATATTTTGGTGCTATCATATATTTCTCTTTTGTTGAGTTTTAAATGATCTTTATTAAAGTCATCTAGCAGTCTAATCTTCCTAATAGTGTACAGTTGAATTATACAAAAGCAGTGAGAGTTCATTATTCAAACTACTTCCGATTGGTTAATTATTAACTTTTGTACCAGCTTTAGCCACTAGAAATTCTGCAAAGATACTGTATATCCTCTGTTTTGATTTTTAAAGAATTTTTTGAAATATCATAACTAAACTAATATTATTCGATATTTTAAACCTATTTTTAGTGAGTAGCTTTATATGGAATATATTACAGTTACATTTATTATTATATGGGAAAAAAATTGTCATAATTAAACAAGTTAAACAGATATTATAATGGGAATTTTCTTTGTGCTACCACACTGTATTTTAAGATTATACGGCACTTATGTGATTAAAAAAAAATACCTGCTGCATCATGCAACAGGATTATTAAATATTGAATGAATTTTATATTTTTTTAATAAGGGGCCAATTCGGTAGAACTATTATTAATATTACTATTATTGTATATTTTAAATATATTGGTTTCTTTGCAGATTTGAAATGATTAAAAAATATAATTTATTTTACCATTTTTTTTATTTATTTGTTTATTTGTTTGCTTCACATTATTTACAATATATCATAAATCCCTGATCATTCCATAACAGTGACAACTTTGTAAAATTTTGTTAGAATTTTTTTCCCTACATTTCATTTGTTTGCCGTAAATTCATTTAGCATGCGGCTAGTTAGATATTGATATTTTTTTCCCCGATAATAGAGAGGTACATAATTACACTAATTACATTAATAAGCAAAGATCAAGAAATGTTTTTGTTTTTTTGTGTTTTAGTTGTAGCCAATCTTTGAAGCCACACATATTGGATGTCTGTTGCATTATTTTTTTTTCTTTTTCACATAAATTCCCTGGGACGGATTTAATTGAAAATCATCTGCATGATATGCCTGTCAATACATTTCACGCTGTATTATTTTGCACAAGTCTAGTCATTATCATTTTGCTAAAACCCATAATTTATCAGCCGTAAGTTAACAAGCAAGCACTCTGCTAGCCCTGATGCACTTGACATGGTAGCGAGATGCGGCTCATTCAGGGAAAGCTGCTCGGAGCTCCAGAATTTACTATATGATGTATTATGTTGGTCTAAGCGTAACCGATTTAGACATCTCCACTTTCGAGAAATGTTATCTCCGTTGTTCATATGGCTTTTAAACAGCCACTTACAAACACACTGTAATACCACCTGTTGTTTATATCATTATAATTATTTCAAATCTGAAATTCCTAATTATTGTGTTTTTCTTGAATATATTATTGATTTTTTTTACACCACCATTAGCCATGACAGGTTGTATGCAAAAGCTAAAATAAAAATAAACCTTTCATACGTACATATCATAGGAAGTGAGAATTATGCATTACTAGTTAATTACTGGATTGTGTCGATCACCTGTTTACATCTCATACACATTTTCATTTTCCTTTGTGAAAGACTGTTCCGTAGAGACAAAATAGTTTTAATGTGTTGATTATTTTTACAAGACTTTAGAGATATAATTAATCTTTTTTTAATGGATGCTCATAACTACTTTGAAAGGATTTTTCTGAATTTTACAATGGTGAGGGTTTCGATGCCCTTGACACCCACCGATCTGCAGAACAAAGGGCAGCAGCATTCACTGTTGTGCTACAGCCCTTTAATGGTAATATCAGAATAGCAACAAGTATGTCATGCTACTAACTTCAGTGGACTGGAGTGCAATACCAAACACAGCACACGCATATGAATATTGTTGTATTTGGTATTTTAAGGGGTTTTCCAATATAATATACATTATGGACAGCAAGGGGATGATATATAAACATATACTTGCCTAACGCACTGTTTGCCTACTGCAATTCCTCTCCTCTGGCTTTTTATTTCCCTTTCTGCAATAATCACATGGTTGTTCTTTCATCCATGTGACCGCGGCAGCCAATATGAGGCCCAACATGTGAAGTCATCAGTGACGTCCTATAAACAGGCCTGGGCTTTTACATCACAAATCCACGTGGCCAGTTTACAGTATGTCACTGGGCAAGAAGACCCGATGATATCATAGGTCACATGCTGTGACATCTCAGTGCTGAAACGGCTTTCAGGTCTCACAGTGAATATAGTCCTGAAATATACTTTATAACGGGCGACTCACAAATTATAAAAAAAGCTGGATGACCTCTTTAAACAAAGGGGTCTAGTGGAAACCATTAGGCTTTTTTTGTAATTCGGTAGCTGATCAAACATGTTTTTTCACATTACCCCCACATGAGAGAGGACCTGTCAGTTAGGGCTTATTCACACATCAATATTTTGTAACTCAAAACCAGGAGTGGAATGTACAGAGAGAAAGTATAATGGAAAGATTTGAATGTTGTTCCATATTTTGGACCAGCTCCTGGTTCTGGTTTACAAAATACTAATGTAATATATTGATTTTAGAATAAGCCCTTATCCTAATATATCTGCTTTAGTTAATAATTGTATTCTCCATGAAACAATGACCCCAAATTCATTGATTGGGGGTCAAATTTATATCTTGGGACAGCCAGAACTCAGGAGCTATCTAAGGCAACCGTATAGGCTATGGTTACCTTTGAGCACATTTAATAGTGTATATGATATATAAGCAAGCTGAGTTACTTGTTAGTGCATTGTGCCACTGATCTTGGGATATAGCCTGTATTAAAGGGGTTGTCCAGTTACATTTTCAAATTTTAAAGACGGGTGTAGATGTGATAAAATAACAAACACATTAGTATTACCCATCCTCGACCCCAGCAATCGAGTGTTGAAATCTCTAGATTCTCCTGATCTCTGTTGACTGCGGAAGTCAGGTTACCTCTGCCAATCAGAGGCCGCAGCATCACCATGGCCTCTCATTGGCAAGAGGCAGTCATCAGAGACCAGGAGAACCGCAGGCTGCAACACTGGATCACCAGGGCCGAGGACGGGTAAGTACTGCTGTATTTGTTATTTTAGTACATCTGTATCTGTCTTTAAAATTTGAAACCGGAACTGGATAGCCCCTTTTAATTCTTCGCCTGTATACTATAGATCTGATTTCAATGTTTTGCTGTTTACTGATGGAAACAGTCAACAAGCTTGTTATCAGACAGTAACTCAAAATTGTAGCTATACTTTTTTAATGTAGTGGGATATTTAGCTTTACTTCTACATCACAACTCTGTACAGCACCTGGTGTAATGATGACTAGTATTTAAACATCACAGCATGTTCTGCTGTGTGATTGCAGCTCTGCAGAAATGATAGTGTACCTCAGATCACTATTTACATGCCGGAGAACTGATACCTATGAAATCTCGTTCCCCAGAGGTATTAACGCTCCATTGATAGAGAGGTTTTCTTTTTAATAATTTTGGAGAGACTGCCTATTAGACTTCACACCATATGTATGACCCTACTAATTATTATGTATGACCCTACTAATTATTATATACACTTGTCTGGTTTCCTCATGACCCTGAAGATAAACAGATTTCATGTGATTAGTGCATTATACAAAACTTATTGACAGTTAAAACAACTGAGCAGAGAAGAGTAGAATATGACAAAATTGTGAAACGATTCATTCAAGAAGAAATGCATTAAATTACCCAATTATTTTGGTTACTTGTATTTGACCGATCACCAGCTCTATGGTTTTTATAAAACAGAAAATCCCCAAATTGTACCAATTATTCTAACTTGACAAGATACTCCTATAATATTTAATTATTATGTTTATGCTTCTGTTGATATATTCAGTAATATTATTTGTCTTGTCTTGTACTGGATTGCTGTAGTTCATTTTATGAGTCACAAATATCCCTACATTTTTTTCCATCTTTTTTGTACCCAAAAGGATGGCATTTATTATTTTCATTCCCTAAATGCATAACCACACAGTTATCCATATTACATTTTCCCCGCTTTTCATAACCAACCAACAAACGATCTATCCAACTAACCAGTGTATTAGTCTTTTTCATCGCATGAGTAGATCCAGCTGTTTAGTTGGTCACCATGCATAGACAGGTGGCACCATCATTACAGGCTCTCTGTATATGTTGGAACCATTTCCAGGCGCTTGGCTGAAAAACATTTGGTCTCACGCCACCCACTACATGTATTGCCTTTGACACCCACCCACTGTCGCCTTCATTTGCGTTAGTGTCATGAAAGTTAAAACTGGACTGTTACGGTATGGACTGGGCTGTCTTCAGTGACGAATCTAGGTTTAGTTTGGGCACTAATGATGGCCGTGATCATGTTTGAAGACCTAGGAGGCTTGTTCTTTGCTGTGGAGTGGCACACTGCCACCACTGCTAGTGTGATGGCCTAGAGTCTATTGCTTATCACTCCTAGGAATGGTACAAGGGACAATAACAACTCAGTGATATATTCAGGACATCCTGCAGCCACATACAACAGGGTTTCCAAAAGGTATTTTCCAGCAGGATAATGCTCAGCTGCACATACCAGGTTGTCACAGAAATGCCTTCACAATGTTGCCACACTTCTGTGGCTTGCCCAGTTGCTAGATTTATCACCAATAGAACATGCATGGGACCATCTGAGATGCCAACTTAGATAGCCTACAACTTTGCATGATATAGCGGCTCAATTATAGTAAATGTGGACAGATATGCTGCAAGATAAAATATGGAATTTGCATGCCTCCATGCCCGCCTGTATCACATCTTCCATCCAACCTAGAGGCGGCCCAACAGGGTACTAGAGCCTTCCTTCAAGTGTTGAGTTTTCCGCAATAAATTATCCTTTTGCTCTGGTATTGTAGTCACTTTCTTAAATCAACACTACAAGCACACATAGAAAGTTTAATTCAATTTCGACAACTCCTTATAGATGCTTCATTTTATTTTAACAATAAGGGTATATTTGGATACTTTTTGCATGTAGAATACTTCGTTTGTTTCATTTGTGCCTGATCTCTGTTGAATAAACGTGGGTAGTTATTCAATTTTGACCTTGTTGCTGCATTTGTGCTTTAGGCCTCGTTAACACAAGCATGAGTTCGCGTGTACATAGGTGCACACAAAACCGCGCATCCACATATGTGCAAAAACACACGTGAATAAAGCGCTGTGCACCATTGCTTTCAATGGGGACGCCGCTGCTGCTGGCGGCCCCATTGAAAGCAATGTCCTGCTGGCAACCTCTGCAGTAATTTTCGGGGTAGGGCTTTAAATATAAGCCCTTTCCTGAAAATCAGACCTAGCCTGTGTAAAAAAATAAAAATATATATATACTCACCTTTCCCCCACTGTGGGTCTCAGGCACGTCTAGCTGCTTGGTTCTCCTGAACTGCTCTGAAGCTCTTTCAGCAGGCAGGGATTTAAAATCCCCACCTACTGAAAGGACTGTATCTGATTGGCTGAACACTCAGCCAATCACAGGCAGCGCTAAGCCATTCATTTAATGACAGCTGAGCGCTGACTGTGATTGGTCACAGTGCTCAGCGAATCACGGGTAGCACTTGGCTATTCATTCAAATGAATGGGAGAACATCGCTATGCTTTGCCACAGCTGTCACAGCTGTTACAGCTGTTGCAGGGAATTCTTTACTCCCTGTGGGGAGTGCCATCAACACTGAATAATGTGACAGTGCTGTCAAAGTGTTCAGTGATGACGGGACTTCCCGCAGGAAATATTTACACGCACCATGGACCTATGCGTGCACGCATGTCCTATCTATTGCAGGTGTGCGCGTTTGCACATCTGTAAAACACGGACATGTGAACACATCATAGGGAAACCAATGGTTCAAATAGATGCATGGTTTTATCTGCACCTAGGTACACCTGTTTCTTAAAGTGTAATAAAAAGAAAACAAAGTCATAATTAAGCCTTTACCTCTAAATTTCTAGGCCAGTGTCCCATAATCTAATATAACTAGGCCACTAATTTTGTGTGCATAGTGATGTAACATCACATAACTGTGTTATCCATTGCAGTGTGTTATTTCACTAGGGGTAAAATGTCACACTGTGGCCTACTGATCTCTGTGGAGAATGCAAAACTGCAGAATGATTTTAAAGGGGTTTTCAAAGTTTAAGAAAATTAGCCTGGTTGCTAAGTGTGTGAATCACTACTCACCTTTGAAATGTTCCACTGCTTTAGTGCCGCCACTCTATTCCCTGCCACTCTGATCCTGGAAGCTGCTAGCAATTCAGACATAGCAGTACTGTTCACCAGACTTGACTTCACTCCAATTAGTCAAATCTCTGAAGGTCTCTGAAAAACTGGTGGTTAGAGATGAGCGAACGTACTCGTTTAGGGCGATTTCGCAATCGAGCATCGCTTTTTTCGAGTAACTGACTACTCGAGCGAAAAGATTCGGGGGGCGCCGGGGGTGAGCGGGGGGTTGCAGAGGGAAGTGGGGGGGGGGGGTAGAGAGAGAGCTCCCCCCTGTTCCCGACTGCTACCCCCCGCTCCACCACACCGCCCCCCCGGCGCCCCCCGAATCTTTTCACTTGAGTAGTCAGTTACTCGAAAAAAGTGATGCTCGATTGCGAAATTGCCCTAAACGAGTATGTTCGCTCATCTCTACTGGCGGTACTGTATCATATCCTATCAGGAGCAGATAATGGCACTAAATTCAAATTAGAACAGTCCAGCACTCGGTTCAGTGAAAAATATAAGCCAGTGATTGGTTACAACAGTCACATGAGCAATGACCACCACATGATCACTGCAACAGCTTCCGCGACCAGAGTGGCGGGTACTAGATTGGCTGCTACAGAGGGGTATTTGTGAGTAGTGGTCTGGTTTATTTATTTCTTTTACCCACTTATCAGACCCCGGCAATTTGTTTTTAAACACTGGAAAAACCCATTTAACTGCAATTACAGATGTGCCCTTTCTTTCCTTTTTCTTGGCTCGACTTATCCCAAAATGACCCAAACTGACCAGATTTGAAAAAAGACATGATTTCATGACACTCTATCTAGAGATGTATATGCTATATTTGTCCATATTTACTATATCCATCAAGTGCCCCTATTGTGGTTTTCAGTCTGGCAAAGGGGTCACTATAATGATCTCAAAATGTATTAAGTTTGTATCATGAGAAATTGGAGCGCTTAAAGAAATTTGAGGAAAGGTAAAGGTGGACACATCAGTATATTCAAAAAAATTCAGTGTCTCTCCTTATGAAATTGGTGGCATACCTAGGTATAGAATGAACTGGTTTGTAAGGATCCATCTAAGACAAATTCTTTATTATTCAAGGAGCCTCACTCCTCCCTGAAATATGAGTGCCCATTATTTTTTCAGGTCTAGTTATTAATTTTTTTTAAAATTAACTTTATTAACTATAATGCATGGTCATACTGTTATTATAGTCATGTATTTATGAATTATACAGATAGTTCAATTTTATCTCTGTTTGCATCTCTTGAACTGTGAGGATTCCACCTTCTGTTTCTAGAAGGGGATTATGACCTTTATATACTATATATTTTTTAAAAATCTTGCTTCGTTATATGTTCCTTTTATTGTTTGTATCACATTTTCATTGCATGTTCTTTTCATTTTCATTCCATTTGGTTATCATGCTTACATTTTGTTTCACCTTCATGGATTTTTGTTTTGTCTTCCACACCTTCCTCATTATTTCTGTTCCCATCCGTCTGAAAGTTTGCTAAACAGTGGGTAAGTGTGTCTAACATTTTCGACTGTAATGTCACCCCTCACTCCCCAATGTATAATTAGCATTTATTTCAGTTTTTTTCTTCCCTTCTGTCAACATCCTCTTTGTTTTGACTTAATTAGCATTTTAAACAGACATTAATGCAAACAAGTGAAAATGAATGTTCGAAGATATATTTTAATTACTCCAACCTTTAAAAAATTATATCATTTTTGGGAACGATACTTTGAATAATTTATACTGAAAAGAAAGAATCAGACTTGTGAAAATCTTATCAAGTGCTATGTTTTTTCTTCATTATTTATTCTACGTTGCTGTGTATCGCGTGTACAAAAAGGATAGTCAGGTTCATTAACAGCTTATTTTCACAGCTGATACTTTTAAAATTAAAAAGCAACATAGGAATATTGAGTCCCCAAAAAGCCTGATGATTCCTGTGTCATTGTGTATTCAGTGTTCTAATATTTTGCCTTTTTCTGTCTCCTTTTTTAGCACCAGTACCATTCAAAAATTGATGAGCTAATTGAAGAAACAGTTAAAGAAATGATCACCCTTTTAGTTGCTAAGGTAAATTCTGTTTCATGTGTTATGAACCTTATACAATACATATGTTTAAGGCCCAGTGGAATTCTTCCAACTGGGACTGTTACTTTGTTTTTTTATTCCTCTAATGCAATGTACTTTTTATACTGTTTTATGCTTTTTATATATATTTATTTATACATTACATTGTCATGATCATTTACATTTTAGAGTACATTTAGTTAATGAAGCATCAATTTGTTGGAAAACGAAATATAATCATTTTAATCTGATATTAAATGGCTATAACATTCCTTTATCGGAGCAAGTTAAGATTAAAACAATATACTGGCAGGGCTGGCATCAAATTAACACAGTACAGAACAGGTTTCTCGTTTTAATTACTTTCACATTATTAATCATTATTATACTAGTTATTATGTGCTTTATTACTAATAAGAGGAATGATATAAAGGGTTAATTATTATGCTGGTTCTAAACCTTGAATAAATACTGTTGGTGTAACAGAACAATGCGGCCTCATGTATGAGATCGTATTTGGGATCCGTATCATATAAATACTAAATATGGTAGTCGTGCATTTTGATTGGACGATGTATACCCCAATAGGCTGACAATTATGTATGCACAGTATAAGTTGGACCTAGTTTTCTGCTAGGAGCACCTTTTGGGTTTCTCATATTGCTCCTCACAGAGAATTGTCCATCATTGTGCACTATATTACAGCCCATGATTTATATGGTCATGTCTATGAGATCTACGGGCCCTTTTACACAGCTGGGTGATTAGACATGAGCATTCGCCTGAATGTTTGTTTACCTAATCATTGGGTTAATGTTTAAACAATCAGCCAACGAATGAGCAAATGCTCATTCGTTGGCTGATTTTCTCATTTATCCAGCAGAAAAAAATTATCGTTATCAGCAGAACATCTTCCCATGTGAACACGGGATGTGCTGTTGACAATGATGATTAAGTTTTCGAGATGAGTCATTAAGTAACAATCATTCATCTCTAATATTGTCAGCATCAGCCTATGTATAGGCCATTTAAATAACACTGATCTTGTTCATTGACGCTGATTTAAACAACTGCTTTAAAGGGGTCATCCAAGTTATAGCTTATTGGTAAAAACTAGAGTTGAGCGAACATACTCTGCCAAGCTAGATGCTCGTTTGAGTATTAGCGTACTCGATGGTGCTCGTTACTCGAATGAGCATCAAGCCGTGTTCGACCCCGCCCCAGTTTTTGGCTCCTCCCCTCTGTGACATGCCTGTTTTGGCCCCTCCCCGCTGCGACGCAGCACACATCATTGGCAAATTTTTTGTCTGGAAGGCAGTAGAGAGAGAGAAACAAACCTAGAAGAAGAAAAAAAGCTCGGGACCCGGCATCCCACATACAAAAATGCTCGAGTCTCCCATTGTAGTCAACGGGGTTTGTTACTCGAGTAGAGCTCTCGAATTTTACGAAAAGCTCGACTCAAATAACGAGGACTCAAGCATTTGGGTGCTTGTTCATCTCTAGTAAAAACCCTTCTGCATGCAGTAACATAACAAGTAAGCATTTACTCACCTATCTCCACTTCACTTGTGTTGTGCAAAGCTGCTTTGGTTCTCCTCTCTGATGCCACAATCACAGGCTGCCCCAGCCTGTCTACAGGATGTCACAGGCACTGCAACCAATAAAAGAACTCAATGGTCCATTTTTAAGCTCCGTCATTGACTGCATCGCCTGTGACGTCCAATAAACTGGGCGAGACTGTAGCCTTTGCACAAACACAGAGGACCGAACAGCACCATGGGACACAGCGGCGAGAGGTGAGTATTTGCTTATTTGCTATGTTACTACATGCAGAAAGGAGCTTTACCTATAAGCCATAACTCAGCAACCACTATTAAGGCCTCAGTCAGGTGAGAAATTTTTTAGCGCATGAATAGGTTCGCTTAAAAGGCAGCTCTATTAGAACCAATGCTTTCCAATGAAAGTGTTCACATGTATGTTTTTTAGAGGCGCTAAATAATTGCACCTGCAAAAGATAGGACATGCGAGTGCAAATTCACTTTTTCACACAATTTTTCATTACACGATGTGCGATTTTTCTTTTTGCGCGGCTATTCATGCACTAAAAAAATCACTCGTCTGACCAAGGCCTTAGGCCATATTTGCAGCTAACCTTTTTACCATGTTTTTGCAACTGTGGTAAACTACATACCTTAGTGTCCAGATGCTATAAAAGTCCGTTCCCATTGTGAAGTTGAATTTGTGCCTTAAAACCTCAGCATTTCCCGATGCGACCGTGTGACTGAGTCCTTACTTCAGGAAGAAGACGGCCGTACTCCAGGATGGAGGACTCCCCGCAGCGCCGAAGAAAAAAAACACATGACCGGCAATAAAGCCGGTCACATGTTCTTTCTTCCAGCGCTGGAGAGAGACGTCCGTCCTGAAGAACGTCCGTCTCCTACATGCAGTAATACGGGCGCCGATGACCCCCTATGGTGCAAATTCCCAACTTCATTAAAAAAGATACACTCACTCCACCCTTCCACACCATTGCCAGGAATTACTGTACCTTTTTTTTGTTGATACTTAGTAGTACTTACTCATAAATTTTTGACAATGTTCTTTATTGTTATACAATATCATTTTGATATATCTTTAGCTACATATGTATCTAGCATATGGTTTTTATTATATTAAGTGGGTTATCTGACATATTTAATTTTAAGTAAAGAATGTTATAAAATAGATGTGAAAACTCACTGCTACAATCCCCACCGCTATAGCGCCATATTCCCATCCTTCCCTCTGGCCTTTGTTTACATGGCCGTAGTGGGAATTTTCCCATTTACCGATGTGAACACTGCAGCCAATTACTGGCCTCCGTATTGTACAGCACAAAACTGCTGAAGTCAGTGATTAGCAGCTGTAGTCATGCGGGTAGGACTGGAGCAGTCATGTGTGTATATTGGCACATCACCACTGCAGCCATCTAAACCAAACCCGGCAGAGAGGAGTGGTGGTGCTTCAGCAGCAGAAGATCAAACCAATTACTATAATTTTGAGTTCATAACATTCCCTTCCCTGTGTTTAAAAAAATATCCATCTAAGACAATGCCGTAAGCATGAGTAATTGGCTCACATAACAAAAATTGTACAGTTTTTTACCTAAGATTACTGCAAAACAATATTGTCAGTCTGCATACAATCTGACCAGCTGTGACGTGATGTCAGTAAAAATGATGGAAGTATCTTTAATTATAGTATTCTACTGCGTTCCTTTTATTACACGGCCTTATATGAGACATCAGGCAGTTAAATCCATAATGAAAATTACTAAGGAATTCGGCTCTTACTTGTAATACTAATATTCGTTACTTGTAAAGTTGCTGTCATGACTGATTGCAGAACCTATTTCTTAGCCAGCTATTTCATTTTTTTACTTTTTTATATAATTATTTTTTTTACTTTTATCCCCATTTTAATAAAGTGATACAGATATTTCATATTTTATTTTCAGGTACACTACTGCAATTCTATTGTCAGCAATGATATTAGTAGATACTTTTTAAAAAGTGTTAAATATGTGTCATGGAATTCTCTTGTCTGTAGTCTCTAATGATATTTATATATCTTATATTACTAGTTTGTGACAATTCTCGAGGGAGTGCTGTCTAAACTTTCCAGATATGATGAAGGAACCTTATTTTCCTCTTTTCTCTCATTTACAGTAAGTGAACATGTTTTCTGCAATACTCATAGATTACTTTTCATTCATTTTATCTTTTTTTTAAAAAAACATGACATCCTTTACTGTATAATAGATAAATTGGTATTTAGAGATCTGCAGCTTTGCCGAACACATTGAATTGCATTGATTCTGAAACTTAACCTGTTCATAGTTAGCATTAGTGAATGTGAGTGCAATAGATGGTAACACTAATATCTATAGAATATAATGGAAAAACATCATTAAAATGTATTTTGTAATCTTCACATCTTATATTGTGTAATATGTGCTTTTTTTTCCATGGTTAACGGTTTGGAACAAAATAATTTCCCTCGCACATCTCCTGAAACAATAGCTCAGTAATTTGTTTTTGGAGCTTCATCAAATGAAAGCAACTCCGTTTATAGGCATAAATTTTGCCCATCAACTAAGGCTTTACTCACATCTGTTTTGGAGGCTCTGTTCTAAGTCTCTGGAGCAGATCCGGCATGAATTGCCAAGTCAAAAAGTTGTGTATGCAAGACTTTTTCGTCCAGCAAAAATGCTGGACAGGTGCAGGAACCGCACAGACCCCATTACAGTCAATGGGGTCTATTCGGCACAATTTGCTTTTTTTATGAGATGGATCCATTCATCTAGGGGATTCCGTTTTCCTGTTCATATAACGGAAGAGGAAAACAGAATCCCTAGCGCAGATGTTAATAGAGCCTAAGTAGGTATCACTTTCAGGAGGACAATGAACTGAAGGCTTGAAGAAGAGAATTTTCTATAAAGTGCCATATTTTTATCATATAGCTCATCATTCATTGATTGAATCTTTATCCATTTATGGATCAAAAAATAGAATAAAATAACCTTATTTAAGTGTCCTTTTTCATTCAAGGTCAAAGCAGCTTCCAAGTATGTGGATGTTCCAGTAAGTATTATTGTATTTCTTTTATTTTTAGATATAGAATTCTTTCTATAATAGTTTTTTTTTATTTGTTTCTAAATAAATGTATGCTGTATTCAGATTTTAGTCTTCGTAGCTTAAAGAATTTAATATATTTATAGGAACATCTTATTACTGACTAATTGAGGAGTTTTAGCCTAAAATGAATGAATGGCAAAATACATAGTAAAGTCTTTATACCATTACATATGCAAGTATAATTTCTAATGAATATGCTCACAAAATGGTGTGGCAGAATTTTTGAATATTTTTACTAAATAATGTCTAACCTCTAGTCCTGATTTGCCAGCAACATATTCTTATAAGCAAGTTATCAGTGGTGCATGGCTTACTAATGAAACGGGCTCTCACAGTTTATAAATAGAGCACTTAAACTTGGCTAGACATTTGCATTTAAATTGAGGTTAAGCACATGAATATTGACTGTAAGATTTAGATTTCATGGTTAGCGTTTATAAATGTACAACACTTAAAAGTAAATTCATTATTTAAACTGTCACTCCTGAATAAATTCTACCTTTCGTGAACAAATTAATACTTTAGTGCTTGTCTATATATTCTTCTAAATCCCTTTTTATATCGGGCATGATATAGTATTAGAATAATATTAATGCAAAGGTCACATACAAAACAAAGAGTATATTAACTCTATCATTGTATGTATTTGCATTTTCTGGTCCAAATTATTGCAAAAAATCAATTACAGGTGATGTTGCCAAAGCATTTCGTATACGTCAAATTATCTATTTAGTAAAAATATAACATTTATTAGACCTTTGGAATTCTGCAAAATATCACTTTTAAATCAAATCATTTGTAAAATTAGTTTTCCTATACATACTAAACTATATAAAAAGGCTTATAATTTGCAAGTTGTCGGTATTCAAGATTAATACAATAGTAAAATATATTGATATTAACCCATATCATTCTCTTGTAGTCACCAAGCCATAAAATGCACAAATAGATACATTCATAAGGGTTATAATTAGAACAGAAATTATGATTTTTTTTATTACATATTCTAATTAATTTATGTCAAATATCAGTGCTAAATAGTAAACCTTAAACATACCATAAATTTATAGTTAACTAAAAATATAAACTAGTTTTTTATGTGACTTATCCTTTTAAATTGCTATGGATTTTTATTATTTTAAAATGTGCATATTTTTATACAATATAGTATCAACTGAATCTGAACAATTCCTCAAACTAAAATACATCCCATATACAGTATCTTCATCTTATCTTACTTTTTTTTTTTTTCTCCATAGCAAGTGATTTCTTAAACACAGTCAAAATACAATCGGAGCAATAGAGAGCTGAAAGTTTGCCAGATACTAAGGGGTTAAGGGCAAAGGATATATTGCAGACAGGATGAGAGACACCTAGATTGAGTTACGAAAGCCTGTTCCTTAATTAGGAAAGCTGATATAAAGCACCGTAATTTACTAAGCTATTGTCTTGCGGAAGTGATTTCAAAATCTTGGAAATTTCAAGAACTCGAAGTGAATAGAGGAAATTATGTTTATTGACAAAATCTTTCAGGTAGTTCTGTTTGTTCCAAAAGAATTGTTGGAAAGGAACGGCTTTTTCTTAAATTACAATAACAAAGGTATAATGCCGAGCAACTGAAGGGGAAACCATTATAGACAATAACATTGAAAGCACGCAAAGCTTTATTTATAAATTATGGAACAATCAAAGCAATGAGATTGTCTGGACTTCGGTGTCGGCCATCATATCCTTATTTTGTAACTCCAAGATGTAACTGAATGTATAATAAACTAAGAAAAGTTTTCATTTCTCACTAGCACTAAATAAAATGGGGAAAGAAATAGCAAGTTATGCTTCACATCTTGATTTTTTAATTTAAAATGTATTGACAGTAATTTAAAAAGTACATATAGGGACTATATATATATATATATATATATATATATATATATGTAAACATTATAGAATATTAAAAAGATTTTGAATGTATAAACTGATCAACATCCTCTAAAATAAATTTATAAAATAGTAATACATTTAAAATATACTAAATTTAATATTTTCATACAAGACTGCATTTATATTAATCTCTTTGTATTTCAAATTAGTACCTTGTCATTGTTTCAGCAAGTGTTAGGAGTCTCTCCACACTTCAAGGGCCATACATTGCCCCCCTCCTCCCTTGCCTGATAATTGTTTGCTTTGTGTAAGCAAAAAAGTTAAATTACAGTCCTATTGCTCCCCAAATGCTCTTAATTTTCACCCTGGAAATTACACTGGAGTGTTAACTAACTTCAATTCACAGGGCCTGACAAACTCATATTACAGAGATTTGATGGCTTGGGATGAAAGATAAAATTCAGTTCAGTCTAGGATTTGTTTGCAAACATATTAGGTATCAAGAACTAAGACGTATTGACTGCATAATGAGCACTGTCAGAATTTTTAATGAGATTTTGTTAGAAATCAGTCTTCTACCTGGAGCATTTATTCTTCCAGACTCGAAGCTAGCAGCTGTTCAAAAAATGTTGTATGAAGCCTACTGTATCTTCATATCGTGAATCACAGTATCAGCAGTCCTTATAAGATGAATGAATTTCTGTATAATTCATATTCTAAGAAATCTTCAGAAGGCCTCTTGAATCTTAATTCAAGATATGGCTCTAGAATTTAATGTAGACTTTGGAACACTAGTGTAATGTGTAGGATAATGGAATACATACAGTATTTTGTGTTTTGCTTCTGCTTTGCTGGGCCAAATAAGATAGCACTGTTAATAAGTACTTTTCTGTTATGGACATGTCATGGATTATGGTTGATCAAATTTCAACCATAGAACAAGATGTGGAGGTCATGAGAGTCTACGGATGGTTTTCCCGCATAAAAAGTTAGATGGTGGCCTCATTAGATTCCATGATCAGGTGGGAATTAATCCGTTTGTAGAGGACATAGTCAATACCACCAGAATTTATAAGGAATTATTACCACACAGAGTACTGTCAACATTTTGGAAAATATCTACATTGTTTTTATCATTCCCTTTCATATGATGTAATGGAAGAATTGTGTTAACTGATGTTAATCTTGCTGAGATATGAGGGAGGTCCATGTGAGGTCAAAAGAGAGTCAGATGCTCCAAACACCAGTATCAAAGAGCTTGCAGCCATTCTCAATCAATGTAATATATAATCAAAGCAAATCTCATAAATGTGGTATGTGATTTGTGAGTCTGAAGCCCATCGGAATAATCCTAGTACCTAAAAGTCTGCCAGTTCTTAATGATGTAATTGATGAATTGAGGAGGACTCATGTGAAATAAATTCCAAAACTTTAAATTTTTTGGCCATGTAGATATTTATTTTAAGAAATTGTTTCAATAAACCAAGAAAATACATGGTTCAGAGATACAATGTGAGAATTAAAACACCAAAATGGCTGAGGTTATATGTTCATTTTATGTATAATATATAGTAGTTTTCCAAGAAAATGTTTTCGATCTTAAAAGCTGTCTGCTCTGAGGGGTTCCCAGACTCCATGTGGTAAGTATCCGAACAGAGCAAAGATCACAATGTTTGAAATGGTAAAATATTTTTGAATCTGCTGTATAAGAGCTTCTTCCTTTTGTTAATATTTATGATGTCTCATTGGAAAGTTTTTGTCTTCATCTTTAATACCATCTAATGAACAAAGAGGCAGATTTGCTATTGAAAGCAAGTTATCAGTGGTACATGACTTACTAATGTCTAAAATGCTTTTTACCACATTTATCATATGTTTTATACACTTTTGGACATTTGTTAGCCATGTCCGAAAAAAGAATATGGTCTCATAGAGAAAGGGGTGTAGCCTAAGTTGCACCAAAATTGGGACATCCTTTTTGGTGCAGGTTTAGACCATGCTCCCTTTTAACGAAGTTGCACGCTTTTCTTGTCGTGGCTAGAAAAAGTGTCGAAAAACACATCAGAAATGTAGTGCAAAGCATGTAAGACAGTTTTCTGGCACAATTTGTGCCACAAAAATGGCAAATTTGCAACAGTTAAACTGCCCCACTGTGGTGCATTTTAAAGACTGCCTAGTCCAAGTTTGCACTGTCTAACTTTTAGGCCATTCTCCGACAAGTGTATTTAACTCCATATTTGGTGTCTGTTTTGTGGACCATAAGATGAAGCTAATTCACATAGCCATATTTTTCATGGCAATTGTATAAAAACCCAACGTGATCTATTTTTGTCTACTTTTACCTCCGTATTGGTATTATTTTCTACTGTGCAAATACAGATCAGTATTTGCCCAGTGGCAAATAGTGATGGCATATGGTTGTAAAGTCATATGTAACACATCCATGTATTATGGATCTGAATTATGGACATGTGACAATACGTTCTTCTAAAACTGGCCTTAGACAGTAGTAGTTAATTTGCCCTATCGATCCCAAATTCTACAGTATATGCTTCTATGCAATTTGATACCTTAAAACATTTGTGAAAATATGAAATATGTTGATTCTAGTGCATATATGGATTAACAAATCCAACATGTAGAACTCAGTGTTGACTTTTACAATTCTGATGCATGTCTATTGTCCCATACACTAATATAAGAAACATTACTGAGCTCCTAGTATCTTAGTAAGGAATTCAGGATGGATGAAACAGATTTTTTGCAATAAACTATTTCTGAAATATAGTTGGGCATTGAAGTAGTTTACAATATAACTTTTTCTTGTGTCATTGCCCTTAGCCGTGGCATTGCATGCTTTGAGAGCAGATACTATACCGTACTGTAGAGTAGTAAAAATTAAATACATCTGATTGATAGATACCTAGACTACTTCGAAGATAACTTAATGACAGATGCGTAATGGACACTAAATATGGGCCTTTCCTAACTCTGTGTTTCATTTTTGTCCACAGAAACCGGGAATGGACCTCGCTGATGCCTATGTCACATTTGTGCGTCACTCTCAGGATGTCCTTCGTGATAAGGTCAATGAGGAGATATATATAGAAAGGTTATTTGATGTAAGTAAATGCCTTCTCCTCCTTGGTCAGCAAGGGGGAGACGCCCCAAAATGTGACAAAATAAAAGACAGGGGGATAAGTCACATTTTGAACAAAAAAGTGATCTTCTTACAAACCTTTCTTTTTCCCTCTAATTTGCTCTCTTCTGCTTTAAATCTGTACTCTGGTGTACTCTGTCTTGGTCTCTGTCTGATACTAATCTTTGGGTGGGCCTTTGTGGATACAAGAAAATCCTACTGTATGTTCTATATGTAAAACCTACTGCTTATGTGTTTTCTTAATATATGTTACTTGCCAAATATTGCTTTCCAATCTTTTGTCTACTAGCTACCAAAAAACTAAATCTTTCCAAACTTTTTACCCACAAAATCAAACTGTTATGTCTACAGGATAAGGTTGATAAAAACTTTATCATAGTTTTACAAAATTTAATTCTAGAAATGTTTACAAAAAGCATTTAAAATTAACCCTAAACAATGAGCAATAAAACAGTTATTATAACTGTAAAATTTTTAGAATTTTTCACAAAATGTCTTTAAACCTGTAATTTTTTTGCTTAGATTTTTTTTTTTAAACATAGATGCTCTCGGTTGAATTTAAAACCAAACCTCACTGGCCTGTAAACCATCCCCCACACCAAAAAATTTATGAAAATTGATATTACATTGTAATGCTTTCAATAATCACTAATATCATTGCTAGGATAAAGCTAAATAGGTGTCCAGAATTTTAGTCCAAGCACCAAGTTCCTGGATTATTATCCAGTTTGGCCTCTGTGGGTGATTTTATTGCCCTTGTTTGCTACAGACCAGTCAATGGCATTGTCTAAATAAACCATTGCCCCATATGTGTAGCTTAAAGTAAGCTTAGACAACTTGTGGACCTTAAAATAAAGTACGACCACAATTACTCTGTTGTGTGGATTTATGGTCTCCCAGTAGCTATGAGACCACAACTTTATTGAACATATAGACAGTTACAGAGATACTGTCCAAAATCTATTTAGTAGTCATTTGGCCTTTAAAGGTACATCTAGTTTGCTCTTCTATGGTGGTCTTAAGCCTCCTGAAATTTGAAGATACTACTAAGAATTGTGCACACTCGTACATGATACCATACCATGCTAATTTACAATTAGATCATCATGGTAGATGGAGATGTCTCACTGTACAAATGAGTAGGTGATAGGCCCGAGTACATCAGGCCCAGGAACTAGATGGCATGCTTAAAAAACTGTGGAGATAGTAGCCAATAGAAAAAATACATATTAAATGTTGAAATAATGGTCATGGTATAGTATGAAAATATTACATATGTGACATGTATATTTTCATTGTAGGAAGTTAGAAGTCAGAATATTTTGTGTTAATGTTCCTGTCGCCTTGAATGTGTAACACATGTTGTATTCCTGTCTGTAACAGCCTTCTGCCAAGGCTATGACCACTAAATGCGTCTGTTCTTAACTAGGTCTTGTGTGTAGCATGTGTCTCTGTAACTGTGATATACCAAGTACTTTCTCTTCTTTCACACTTGTCATGTGCATCTTCTGGCCTGGTCACCCATTGTTCCGCTTACTTTTCTTTCTCACGCGCTTTCACGGTGTGCTACAAACTTTTTTCTTTTCTGATCAATTTTTTTTTCTTTTTATATTTTTCTTTGTGCTTTTTTCTCCTTCTTGCATTTCCTTCTTTAAAACAATCTCTCCTTTATGATTTTTCACTCTCTCACTGACGTCTTCCCAATTGAAATGGAACTTATCTCTCATGTCAAAAGTTTTTTCACATTATGTCAAGTGGCATGATTTAGAGTCAAATAATCTTCCTGTGTACATCTACTAGCATGACCCACATCCACTGAGAATGCCTGCTACATGCATACAGCACACGGAGTGGTGCTCATCGTCGCTCTATGCATGCGTGCCCATCAATACTTTGCACTTTAGGTGCCTGGGAATGAAAGTTATGAAAATACATCCACTAGGCATCAAATTAAGATACAACCCACAAAGACAGCAGTCATTCTGCAAATGTATGCAACCATTGTCTTAATTAGTTGTGGATTTTTCTTTTTGATGCCTATACTGCCTTTTCTATCCCTATTCCCTTATCTCTCCCTATAAACCTATTTCTTTTTGTACCTCTATGTGATGTCTTTAGGATAAGCAGTAACTGAGCTTAACATTCTAATGAAATGTTAGAGCTATACAACTTTTACAGAGTTCCAAACCATAGATGCAAAAATATTCAATGTGGAGCTTTGAAGCAGTTTCCAGAAATTGAGATAATAACTTGGAGATTAAACAAATTTCTTGCAAAGCAATAGCTTTACATATCTCATCAAACTACTATAGAATGTTAAAAGGGTTGTGCCAAGATGCACAACCAGTATGAGAATATGGGGCTCAAGGCGATCAGCATATTGCCCCAAGTCCTGCTTTTAGCTCCCCAGCAAACAGCTGATTTTTGGGAAAAAATGTCTAGCTGACATCTCCCATACAGTAGCTGCTACAGAACAAGTGTAGTATTACAAGAATGGCCATCTACATAGCCATTCACATAAACGGTCATCCTGTAAAAACAGGGTGGTGGAAGGTCCGCAAGACAGGAGCTGCTCTTACTCAGTGGCTCTCCGTACTGGTACATAGAGGGGAATCCCAAGCATTGAGCACCGCTCTAGGTGCTCATATATCCTAATAGGGCATATGAACAAGGGAAACTATCTAGGCATAACCCCTTTAACACTTTCCAATCCACTGTCTGACCTCTGAAGACATTATGATGTAAGGCTGTACAGCTCTGATGTTGGAAGACGTCCATCAAGGTTCTCTTACTGTTTATTGCCAGCCTCTCTGCTGTCAGAGGCCATCCAATGTGACACCTCATGCAGTACTGGCTTTAGCCAGAAAAAGACTAAGCCCCCTAGGAAAACCAGGATACAAATTGGATTGGAAAGGGTTAATAGTATCAACTTGAAACTACTATCTGAATTTTAAATACAATTAAAAAAACTAAAAAAACCTCTAGACTTTATCTCCCTGTTTTTAGCTTCTACAGGCAAATTGAATATATCAAAATTATCCGATCAGGATAGCTAAACTGCTCAGTCATAAAACTTCCCCTTGTGTCCCCTTGTTTACGTTATTCCTTTTTATTTCAATATTTTTTCCCAAAATTTACTTTTCCTGTTGTCTTTTTATTTATGCCTCTTGTCTTCCCCATTTAGAAAAGGCTGGATGATAATAATTCTGTCATGTGCCTGAGAATTTTTGAGGTAATTTTTGTTCAAATCATCAATTTTTTTAACCATTTCATTTTTTCACCATCCATTTTAGCACCATCAAAGTGTTTTATCAATATTATTAATATTTTTTAACAGCTCTGAAAACAATTCTCACTTTTTGTGGTTATTGTATATATCCGAGGATTATTGGTCTATTTCTATCTTAGCTTTAACCTTTTCACTTACAGTGATTCTTGTTTTACGTCATAATTTATACAATAATATGATATTTACCCAGGTGCTTAAAAAAGACTTAATCCTCAAGATGTTCGTTTAATCCACTGCTATTATGTATTCTGAATTCAAGGGTTTCATTAATGTGTTCTGGGTCAAGGGACCGGCTGGATAGTTCTGGAGAGAGAATGACATTGTGTAACCTTCACGGAATGAATCTTCCGTATCTCACTATATTTAACTTTTACTGAATGTGACATTAAATGCTATTTTATTGTTATGTTACTACTATGAAGAAAATAGTTGTCGCTGTTTTAAGAGGTTTACTGGGAAAAAAACAATATATGATACAAGGGGATCTAACCCTTTGGATTCTATCGAACATCAAAGTGAAGAGGCTGTGCTGCTTTCTTTAATAGCTATGAGCTGTGGTACTAGTCACAGCGGCACATACGGACGTGCTATTGTGTCTATGTAAATATGAAAGTTCTATTCGACCCCAACTGATTACATATTGATGGCCTATACTAAGGTCATGCCGTCAATGTTTTTTACTAGTAATTCATTTTGATAGCATATTTTACAATGTATCATTCGGTGAGTCTTCTGAAATGTAATACTGATGGCCTATCCACAGGATAGGCCATCCATATGAAATTGGTTGGGGTCCTACTCCTGGCACCCCTATTAATGGTCTAATTGAAGAGACTGCTGGGCTTGGTTGAGTGTTGAGGACTCTTCATTGCTTACCAGGTACAGCGTTGTACGTATTGTAGTGGCTGTGCCTGGTAATGCAGCTAACTGCAGTGCAATCCTATTGAATTTAATAGGGCTGAGTTGCAGTGCTAGGCACAGCCACTACAACGTGCATGGGACTTTGTGTATTAAACAATGAGGAGCAACAGCACTGGCCCGAGTGCTGCTTATCTTTGGGGGTGTCAGGAGTTGGATTCGTACTGACCTTATAATGATAGCCTATCCTAGGGATAGGCCAACAATATTAAGGTCCTGGAAAGTGCTTTTAATTTCCATTGATTTTATATTACATGATGAACTTTTTTGTTTCTTTTTTCTCAATATGAATACTGTAAAGTGATGATTCCACTTAAGTGCCCATTAGGTACACATTTTACCAGATTCTCCTACTTCCAATGCGAAGTCACTGACCTCCTTAAATGTAGTCTCAGGGATAAATGTGTCTGTAGGATGTAGGACTGTTGGACCTTTGGTATCATTGCATTACTTCTTTCTAAACCACTGTCGTGTTCGGATATATATGGAATTGAAATTTAGGGCGTAGTCAGACGAGCGCTTTTTTTGCGCGCCCCTATGTGTACAAAAAAAAACATGCCTATTAGAACCATTGGTTTCGTATGCAGTGTTCACATGTCTGTTTTTTGCAAAATCTTTGCACCTGCAAAAGATAGGACATCTGTGCAGCGGCAAGGTCCTTGCTGCGCATAAAGATTCCCCGCCGGGGGTCCCTTCATCACTGAACACTGTGATAACACTGTCACAGTGTTCAGTGATGAGGGGACTCCCCGCGGGGACGAAAGAATCCTCTGCCACAGCTGTGGCTAAGCACAATGCTATCCTATTGCTTTCAATGGGGCTGATGCTGCAACCGCCCCATTGAAAGCAATAGGATGCAGGCAGCCCCCGCAGAGATTTTCGGGGAAGGGCTTGAAATATAAGCACTTCCCTGAAAATCACCCCGAGCTGTTTTAAAAAATGTAAAAAATTATAGATCAACTCTCCGCTGCTGTCGGGGCTCCGGCGTGTCTACTCGCTGGCTCCCCGAAACTGTTCTAAAGCACTTTCTCCTGTCAGGGATTTAAAAATCCCTGCCTCCTAAAAGTGCTGCATCTGATTGGTAAGTGTTCAGCCAATCACAGGCAGCGCTAAGTTATTCATTGAATGACAACTAAGCGCTGACTGTGATTGGTCACAGTGTTCAGCCAATCAGAGGCAGTGCTCAGCCATTCATTGAATTCAATGAATGGCTGAGTGCTCAGCCAATCAGACCCAGCACTTTCAGGAGGCAGAGATTTTTAAATCCCTGGCCAGGAGAAAGTGCTTCAGAACAGTGTTGGGGAGCCAGCAAGAAGACATGCCGGAGCCCCGACAGCGGCGGAGAGGTGATGTATATATATTTTTTTTTACAGCAGCTAGGAATGATTTTCAAGGAAGGGCTTATATTTCAAGCTCTTCCCTGAAAATTACTGCAGTAGTTGCCTGCATCCCATTGCTTTCAATGGGGCGGCAGTAGCACCAGCCCCATTGAAAGTAATGGGCACAAAGCTGTGGTCACGTGCATTTTCAACATGCATGGAGCGCATTTTTTTTGCGCACATACGCGCGCAAAAAAAATTGCTCATCTGACTAAGCCCTTAAAAGGTATTTAAACTTTTGTGGCTATTCTTTTTTTTCTACAACTCATTTAATACAAAAAATGAAGTAGCTTTGCAAATCTTAAGTGAAAATATAAACTACTTATGCATCTCCTCTGCAGAACCATTCTATTTATTAATTAACACAGCAGTAAATGTATTTAATTGCTTTAAAGGGGTTGTCCTGCAAAAACAAGTGGGGTTATACACTTCTGTATGGCCATATTAATGCACTTTGTAATATACATCGTGCATTAAATATTGGCCATACAGAAGTTATACACTTACCCCCTCCGGTGCTGGCGTCCCCGTCTCCATAGCGCTGACCGAAGCCTTCTTCTCCCTTGATTAGACGCGCTTGCGCTGTCTGCTCTTCTGTTCTGTTGAATGGGGCCACTCCGGCGTGCTCGCGCCGCACAGGTCTTCTGCGCATGCGCAGACCAGCTCTCCGGCGCGAGCACGCCGGAGCGGCCCCATTCAACAGAACAGAAGAGCAGACAGCGCAAGCGCGTCTAATCGAGGGAGAAGAAGGCTTCGGTCGGCGCCATGGAGACGGGGACGCCAGCACCGGAGGGCGTAAGTGTATAATTTCTGTATGGCCAATATTTAATGCATGATGTATATTACAAAGTGCACTAATATGGCCATACAGAAGTGCTTAACCCCACTTGCTTTTGCAGGAGAACCCCTTTAATGCTAACAGTAAACTCAAAGGATTCTGTTTGTATTAGGGTGCCCATACATGCTTGTCCAGTATTTGCCACCCATCTGAAAACTAGACTGCAAAGCCCTCTAAAATTCTTGCTACCATACATTCAGTAGATTGCAATAGGTGAGGGACAGATGGAAGGCAGTATGACAGCAGGACCAGACTGCACAGGGTTTGTTTGGAGTCTGTAACCATGGAGAGATTGCACAGGAGCTGTATACACAAAACAGTAGGTTAATTTTAATCAAGACTATTTGCAAAGTTTAGATGCATTGAAGCAATTAAAACAATTGATTGCAAATGTTTGCTTAGCCCTTAATGTTGCAGAAAGCATTTAACATCCTGTAGTTAAATGCAGTTGTAGAGTAGGTGTGATTTCATGTTTAACACAAACAGAATGCTTTGATTATTCACTGCTGGATTTAAAGTCATTAAAGCTACTTACTGCCCGACCCATTAATTATTCAACTTAGCAAGTCAGTAACAATTTATTTCATATTTTAGTGTATCCAAAAATCCACAACGATTTAAAACAAAGAGTTGCCTGTATTCCAAAGGGTTCCCAACTTAATCCAATCTTTATTCCCTGTTGCCTGTATAGCATCACTATAATACACCGAGTTGCACAGATGATACTGTTTCTATGGAAGCAACTCATTTTTAGGCCGGTTTCAGTCAAGAGTATAAAAACACATCTGTAATATGAATCCATATTACGGGCATGTTTCCAAAGATATTACATCTACCGTATATGTCATCAACTTTTCTTCCAAATTTGCCTCCATATTTCTATTATCTTCTATTAGGCAAATACTGATCCATATTTGCCCAATAGAAAAGAATGCAAATACAAAGGCAAATACACAAAAAATAGTTCATGCGGTGTTTTTAAAAAGTGACCCTAAAAACAGCCATCTCATTAGCCCTATAGATTTACATTCACTCCCGATTACGGTCTCCTCAGCACGGACCTAATATAGAGCAAAATTATGGTTGTCTGAAAGCAGCTTTACAGTCATCTGTCTATAGATTAGTGCAGGACTCCTCTAAAGGTGTTTTACCTCTTAATGACTTATAGTATAATAATTTGGCACAAGGAGTGGTCCTCAGAGGAGCTGTGTTATTAAGGTGCTATGATCTCATGGACGCTGCGATACACAGTCTCTGATCTACTAAGTTTAGCTTTTAATTGTGCCATGATCAAAACTTATTGCGGGGTGTAAGGCGAAAAACAAGAGGGAACCCTGTGATGTGATCTATTCCCATACCTTTTAGATAGCATAGTGTCCATTGAAGGACACCAGGGCTGCCTATACCGGATGCCTGTTGTTAAGGCCTCATTCACACAAGGGCTGTGGGCATGCAGTATAGGTGTGCACAGAAAGCGCTTCTATAGGAACCAATGGTTTCCTATAGAAGCTTTCACATGAATGAACGATAGATGCGCTAAAGTTGCGCACCTTACAAAGATAGGACATGCGACTGCAAGGTCATATCTAAGCTCTGTAGTGCACGCAAAGATAGTACCTGACCTATCTTTGGTGCATGCTTTCCATAGACTCCTATGGGAGCTGGAAACCACACACCTCAGATCGTGTGAATGGGCTAATTCAAATAGCTGGAATTAACCAGTTCACACGAGTTTTATGGCAGTATAGCCGAATTCTTTGCACGCGGCGATACTGTGCACAGACAGTGCTCGTATATTTTGGTAATTATGCCGGAACGACAGGCTCTTGACTTATCAGTATTACTTTCACTTTTGTGTATCTGCAAGTACATTATTGTGTAAAGTCATTAAAAAGTAATTAAAGTCCCATTATTAGATATTCAAAGACATACAAAAAAAATCAAGTAGACGCATATTTGGTTACAATATGACCATAACATTTAATAAATTATTGAATGGAGTGAAAAAAACCACATAAAAAGTATGCAAAAATCACTTTTTTCTGCATCTTTGTCAAACTATAAAGTTAATATAAATTAAACATTTGTGCCAAAAGAAGGTAGTACTCCTAAAAAATAGGCCTCATTCAAGCATGGTGACCTGAAATTAGGAAAGTTTGAGAGCCGTAAAACTGAGAAACAAGAAAAAAAGAGAAAATCTGTTTGGTCCTTAAAGCCAAAAATGGCTTGGTATTCAAGAGGTTAAAATGAATGGCTGCCCTTCAACACCATTTGTTCTCTTTATATAATTAGATTTATTTAAGAAGGCACAACATTCTCATGGATCCATTGCATCAAGAATACTAAAGTTGAACGATAGACTTCATTGACTCTTATTAGGTCAAATAGAAAATAGAAAAATAGTTCTGTATGTAGGACCCCTTTTCTCATCACAAAATATGGAATCTCTGATTGAGGCTCTGAATGGAGCCTCCAAACAGATGTGAAATAACATGGTCTAAGATAGTAGGCTGTGTCCAAACTGCCTTAACCCCTTAACAACCTTACATCTTTTGACGGCGGCCTTTAAGTAGCTTTATTCTGCAGCACTATCAAAAGACGGTGCTGCATTAGAAGCCCGGCACGGGTCTCCCAAGCTGAAGGGAGCAGGTACTCAGCAGTCGGATGACAGCCATGCAATTGCTCTAATACCACGAATTGAAGAGGGGACTCCCTCTGTCACCCATCGGACCCCCGTGATGTGATCATGGTGTCTCAATGGGTTGCTATAGCACCCGGAAGCTTGGATATAGCCTCCGGGTCTGCCATGTATGGTGGCCTGTGAAGCTCAACCTTTGGCTGACCTCATAGACTTTCTAATGCACTACTAAACTGATGTATGGTAGTGTATTAGAAGGATTATAAAAATGCTGATAATCAAGTCCCCAAGTGGTATCGCTGCTTTTGTAATGACCCAGAGAAAATATAGAATTGGTGTAATCCTACTGGCCTGCAGAATTAATTTAACATATCATTTATACTACATGGTGAACATGTATAAACTTGGTGTCGCCGGAATCATGCTCTCTCTCCCTTGCTATAATGAAATCCCTCATAGGTTCGCCCTATCTCCCTGCTATGGGGAATTCCCTTGGGAGAGAGGGGGAGGGAGTCCCCTACTGCCACCGCCAGAGGCAGGAGTAAAACCCCACTGCTCACAGCAGGGCATTTAAAAGGTGCTCCCCAGAAGCCCTTTTTAAATGTCCCATTATAAATTCCTGTTAGACCATGTGAGGATTAACAGAACCCTTGGGGAGTCCCCTCATCTCCATGGGGACTAACAGGAGTTTACAGCGGGACATTTAAAATGTGCTTCTTCTGTATTCAGTATAGTTACACTGCTGACCAAAGGCACTATCAAGCCACATTGAGATTGAGTTGCTTGTCCAGAGTTCTGTATAACTGGACCAACTGTAGATACTTGGACACATAGAGACGTGCAAAGTCTTATTTATACAGGTCACATAAGGAAATGTGTGAAGTTCATCTACTATTTATTGACCCACTTCTTTGTGAATTCCAATTCATCTTCACATCAACTTTACATTCTTCTTTTTACCACCTTTTTTATGGAGCCGGTATTTTTCTATTGATGTTTTTACCACCTTGCTTTGGTCTGTTGTAAGTTGACTTCCACTAGAATATATTTGATTTAAGAAATCAAATGATCAAGGGACACACCAGTTAATACAGATAAAGGAAACTGATTATTGTTTTGCCTGCATGTATGTCTTCAAGATGCAGCCCAAGGAAAATATAAGGATTACAACAGATGTGCTTAGTGACGGCTCATCTGCTTAAGTCTAGCAGTCCCCAAGATCAGTGATTAAAAAGCCATCTCTAAGTTTAATGAAAAACACTATCCTGATAATAATACCGTGTGCTTGATAGCTTTCTTGCAGAGTCCTTGTCAAGGCAAATCAGACGGAGGAAACATTTGACTGGAGATGATACAGGGATTATATGGGTCAATTATATGCTTAATCTGTCTGGTAGGGATTAAACAGTTATAGATTGCCTCTAAGTATTTGGCTTGTCCTTGGCAGTTATCAGATCACACTGGTTGTGCTTACTATAAAGTCTAGTAAGAACTTAATCACATAGTGATAGGGGCCGGATGGAGCTGAGCTGAAGTGTAGCAACTGGTATGTTGCTTTTTGAGGCACTGGTCACATACCATTTGGCCGTCCAAAGCATCCCATAACCTAGACGATGGTTTCTAGATACGATAAACTACAAAGACTCTAAATACGGTGTACCCAAAACCAATATCAAGAATGAACCATATAGACCAGATTTACTCTGTGAAGCTTACTGACAATCTAATGCAGCTCTCTTGAAGAGCTCATCACAGAAATTGCTTTTCACATTGTACAAGTTTGTGCAGTTTGGAATTTTGTGATGGGGTGCTTACAGATGCCTAATCTGGGGCTAATTTATGGTTTTAAGAAAGTTTTCAATCTCTTTTTCGCATATAGAGCTAAAGGGTATGTGAGATCTTGGTTTGTCTTCCACTCTTTGTTCACAGTTCTATATACCATTGACTGTTGAATGTAAGGTCAATTTGATCTCTAAATGACTTCTTTCCAGTAAATCTTCTTGGGAAAAAACTTTGATTTGGGTTAGATTTGGTGCTCCACCATATTCATACTAATCCCTCTATTGTGATATGCACACATTGAATTGTAGCTCAGTGGCTCAGTTGTCAGTCCGCTTTATAGCATGTATCCCTGTTACTATTTAAACTTTATTGTATCTGGTGCCAATGGCATCCACATTAAACCCAACACCAAAAGCACATTTCCCATCAGGCCCCTCCAAGTTGCCCCCCCCCCCCATACCCAGCTTCTTGTATGCAAAAGTTAAGTGATATGATATGACCTAATCACCTATAAATATTACATATTGCAAAACTAACACCTCTAATATACCTAAATATGCAAATTTATGTAAAATTATTATAAATTGAATAATTTTTCTCATGGTCTTGTGAATGCCAAGTCTATGTTAATCTTAAACCTTTATATATTACATCATGTGGGGCTGTAGGGCCAATGTCCTGCCAGATGGAAAGGACAGGAATCACATGTAGGTCCATTTTATCTATCCAGAAGCTTTTTTTTATACATTTGAACACACCCTGAATATATTTTTGGACATATAAAAAATCCACAGGTTGTGGACCAGAACTATCTTTCTTGAATTGTTAAGGGGGTTGTCTGAAGAAAAAACAAAATTTGATAATGCTCAATATCATGTGATAACATGAAAAGGTATACTCACTCAGCAATTGCATCTCAACACAGAAACATGTGACCACTGCAGCCAATCACAGGCTGGCTTCAGTTGGTGATTATCTGCAGAGGTCACATGTCCCTTTGTTGGGACATCATCACTGTAGTGATCAGCAAGTAAAGAGTGGCAGGGGACCCAGAACTATTGGACTGGAACTGCAGAGGATCGACTAAGGTGAGCACACCTTCTTTTAATGGTTTTACATGATACCAAGCACTTTTCAAAACTAGTTTTCTCTACAGATAACCAGTTTTAATGTCTTCTAGGGTTTTTAGGATTGCACTATTCTTAGTTTGTATAAGAAGTAACAAAGAGTGTACACATCATGGAGACAGACCAAGCAACTGCTTTGAGGCTCTTGAAGAGTGGGCCTCAACCCTGGTTGGTCCCTTCCCCTTTGCAGGGCTGTAAATAGCAAAAGAAAAAACATACCAGCACTCAGAAATGTGTCCTCATTTCATCAATGATATAGGGTTCACATATACAAGATATTGTAGACTTAGAGTAGGGGGTAGTGAAAGAATCCACTTACCTCCTTCCAGGAATGATCCTCAACAACTTAGAAATTGGAGACTCACAACTAGAGATGAGCGAGCACCAAAATGCTCGAATGCTCATTACTCGAGTCGAACTTTCAGTGATGCTCGAGAGTTCGTTTCGAGTAACGAACCCCATTGAAGTCAATGGGCGACTCGAGCATTTTTGTATATTGCCGATGCTCGCTAAGGTTTTCATTTGTGAAAACCTGGGAAATTCAAGAAAGTGATGGGAACGACACAGAAACGCATAGGGCAGGCGAGGGGCTGCATGTTGGGCTGCATCTCAAGTTCCCAGGTCCCACTATTAAGCCACAATAGTGGCAAGAGTGAGACCCCCCACCCCCCGCACTGTCAGCATAAAGATCGTTCTCCTCTGCCACAGCTGTAACAGCTGTGGCAGAGAAGAACGATGTTAGCCCATTGAATTCAATGGACCCGGCAATACAGCCGGCTCCATTGAAAGCAATGGGCTGCCGGCGAGCGTGGGATGAATTGTCGGGAAGGGCTTAAATATATAAGCCCTTCCCTGCAATTCATCCAGAAATTTGTAAAAATTAAAAAATATATATACTCACCTTGTCCCGGCAGAACGATGTTAGCCCATTGAATTCAATGGAGCCGGCAATACAGCCGGCTCCATTGAAAGCAATGGGCTGCCGGTGATCGCGGGATGAATTGTCGGGAAGGGCTTAAATATATAAGCCCTTCCCTGCAATTCATCCAGAAATGTGTAAAAATAAAAAAAAATATATATACTCACCTGGTCCCGGCAGATGGAATTCAGCGCGGCCGGTGTCAGTCCTCCTGAACTGCTCTGAACAGCTGTACCCATTGGGTAGAAACAAGATACATAAGAAACAGCTCATGGCTGCCTAAAAAAGTAGCACATTTAAAACTCTTCAGATATTGTAGGTGCATTGGTGACACCTAGTTTGGTAGCACCCTACCACCAGGTGAGTTTAGCTCCCTATTTTCTATTCACATTGCATAATTCGGAGTATTAACACTGTTCACTTTTAATCTGTTGATTTTCTTTGATGGGGTGTGGGTAGCTTGCAGGACGTCTCTCTCTCAAAGGCATTTACATAAAAAATAGCAAACAAGGAAGTAAGGAATTGGCCCAAGAGTCATGGAAAAGGCATGAAGGAAAAAACAAACACTAGCCTTTCTTTCCTGGGTGGAAAACCCGGGATAACGAAATGGGGTCCATCTTTGATTTCTGCTATGGGGTGCCCTTTTATCAAACTGAGATTCTGTTCTTTCACATAAAATGACCAAAAGCTATTTTTTTCATTCAACTAATGTGAAGCTTTAGAACTGGAATCATTCCCGGGACAGTTAGATTTCCAAGTGACCTCTTTTGGTTGTGCAAATGACTCACATCATTTTGTTCCGCTGCCATTATGTCAGCCACATAGCTGTACATGAGCTTGTATTTTAGGTTGTGCATTTTTCTATTTAAAGCTAGAGATTTGCACACTATTTCATTGCACAGTATTTAACTCCCTTAATAGCAAAATGTTTAATATATTCCCAGGTTTTAGATCTTTAGAGGATTTCGGCCTCTTTAGCAGAGTTTTACAGAGACAGCTTTACATGCAGTGATAGATATTTGCTGAAGACAGTTAATTTGTTTTGTATCCTTCTCTGAGAAGATTGTTTCCTAATCATTCCGAGAAGCCAAACTGATTGCTCTGAAAATGCTAAGGTCACCTCAGTCTTACGAAACTGATCAGCATGACATGCTGCTCGCTAGTATTAAACAGCACAGAGATTAACTGCTAGCAGGGAGCGATACAAACTTCAGTTGGCTGGTGCAAGAAGGGCGAGGATTTTCTATGAGAAGTAATCAGGCATTGATGGAAATGAGATGCGTGCCATTTTAGTAATGCATTGACTGATAGTGCCTTGCAAAAGTATTCAACCCCTAAAAATTCTACAAATTTGGTAAAATTGAAAACGACCCTGAGCTAGCTCTAGGAACTATGAGATTTTCTAGAAAACATGGGGCAGTAAAACATCGAAATATAAATATGTATTTTAAAACTGATAGAAGTATTTGCTATTCTAGTCTAAGGCCTCAGAAGAGCGGAGATTCATGCGGATTTCTGCGGGGGAAAAAAACGCACCGCGTGCAGGAAAAAACCCGCATGACTACGTCCATTGCCACCCATATGTTCTTTCTCTGGTAGGTGCGGATTTTCATCTGCACATGCCGTGCGTTTTTTTTTTCCGCCCGGATCTCCGCTCGTCTGACTGAGCCCTAAGTGTATGTTCACATGGTAAATATCCATGTTGGAAAAATCTTGCAGGAATTTTAATGAAAACTGCAGGAAAAATCTGTGTGTAAGTATGGATTTCTGCCAAGAATTTGCACTATTGTATCCATGGATCTGCATACAGATTAGCCCCATTCAATTGACCCATTCTGTATGTGGATATCCCAACAATAATTCCTCGTGGAATCCTTGTCAAGAAGTGGTATGTCAGTTTTTCCACGCACAGGTTTTCATTTGTGTCCCGCGCCGAAACGTTTTTTTTTTTTTTAATAGCCCCCCCGTTCGGCGCGAGACAAACCCGATGCAGGGGTTAAAAAAGAAAACGGGATAGTGCTTAACTGAATCCCCGCGCTCCGGTGACTTCTTACTTACCTGGTGAAGATGGCCGCCGGGATCTTCTCTCTCGGTGGACCGCAGGTCTTCTGTGCGGTCCATTGCCGATTCCAGCCTCCTGATTGGCTGGAATCGGCACGTGACGGGGCGGAGCTACAAGGAGCCGCTCTCCGGCACGAGCGGCCCCATTCAGAAAAGAAGAAGACCGGACTGCGCAAGCGCGTCTAATCCGGCGATTAGACGCTGAAAATTAGACGGCACCATGGAGACGAGGACGCTAGCAACGGAACAGGTAAGTGAATAACTTCTGATAACTTCTGTATGGCTCATAATTAATGCACAATGTACATTACAAAGTGCATTAATATGGCCATACAGAAGTGTATAGACCCACTTGCTTTCGCGGGACAACCCCTTTAAATGAATGGGTTACCTATTTGATGTGGATTTGCCACCGATCTGATGTAGTATCCATGTGTAATGGGTGTCGATTACATGGCAAATCCACAGCAGATTCTGACATGTGAACAGGGACTAAGGGTTTGCTCACATACACGTTGCAGGCCATTACAACTTTCCATTCTTCTATTCTTTTATAGGAGGTGAACATCGAAATTAATGGCAGTGTCTGATCAGGCAGCAAAGCAGCAGTGCTCAATGAACACTATTGACTGCATTGGGGTCTATCAAGTTTTGGTCATGTTACCCGGCATATGGCCTGGAGAAATATTGCTGTATTCTGTGCTATTTTGTACAGAATATGCAGTGGAGGCTTCTAACAGAACCTTCCACACAGCTGTGAGCAAGACCTAAACGTAGACAAGTCGGTCCCATATTTGCCCTTAATGCTAGGCAACACGATCAGAGTCTAATCAGATGTCACATTTAGGTTTAAAAATAGAAGAGAATTCAACTTTTTGGGAGGAACATCTCGGTCACTTTGAGTATAAAAGAGGTAGGGTATTCTGTTTATGCTTTCTTGATAAATTCGAGGCTCATAGTTTTGGTTTGTTTTATTGTATTGGAAACCTTTGATACAGAGCAGTAGATAGATGTCACTAGTTGATAACTCAGTGTCGAGTTGTATTGTTGTCAAGAGCAGTGATGTAGACCATTCTTGCCAAATACGTATGCATCAGGTTGCCTTTTAATGCGCTGGATCAAGATAAAAGTTCAAACTAAACAAACAAAAATATGTGAAGGCACACTTGTCATAATGACGTTTGATGATGACTTATCAGTTTATGATAATGATGACTGTCAGATACATGATGACTTGCCTCATACATGATGATGATGTCTGGTCAGACGTATGATGTGCATCACTTATCAGGTACATGACAGAGATGACTATTTAGATATATGATGATGAGAACTTGTTAGATACCTGATGATGACTTGTCAAATAAATGATGATGAGGATGATGGAGATGAGGATGACCTGCCAGATATATGATAATAATCACTTGTCAAATGTTTGATAATGATGATTTTTCAGATGCACGAGAATGATATTTTATCAGATACTTGATGATGATAAGGACTTATCAGACATATGATGATGATGACTTGTCAGATACTTGATAATGACTTATCAGATACATGATGACAATAGTCAGATAAATCATTGTGATGAGGACTTTTCAGGTACATGATGATTATGATAAAGAAGATGGGCACTAATTGCCAGATAAATACTGATGATTTGTCAAAGATATAATGACAATGATGACTGGTCAGTTACATAATGATGACTTATGAGATAAACAATGATTATGAGAACTTGCTAGATACATTATTTAATGACTGGTCAGACATATGATTAGGATGACTGGTTAGAGGCATGATGATGCTTAATCAGACATATGATGATAGTGAGGACTTGTTAGATAAATTATGATAATGATGATGATTATGGGGAAGATGATGACTTGTCAGATATATAATAATTACTTGTCAGATATACGATGATAATGATGACTTGCCAGATACATGATGATGATTTATCAGATATATGATTATAATTGGTAATTGTCAGATACGTGATAATGATGATGACTGGTAAGACAATGATGGGGATGACTTCTCAGATACATGATAATGATGAGGACTTGCAAGATATATGTTGCTATATATCTTGCAAGTCCCCATCGGCTTATCAGGCAGCAAAGAAAGTAAGCAGGATGCTTAGCTGCATTACCAGTGGTATAACCAGTAGAAAGAGGAAGATCGTGATCCCGCCTTATAGAGCTCTGGTGAGACTCCATCTGGAATACTGTGCTCAGTTCTGGAGACCTTATCCATAGAAAGACACTGATAAAATAGAACAAATCTAAAGACGGGCACCTAAGATGGTGGAAGGTCTCAAGAACAAAAATTATCAGGAAAGACTAAGGCCTTATTCATACAAGCGTTTTTACGTGGCTAATTTAGCCGTGATAAAAAATTGTGACCATCTGAAGCATTGGATTCCAATGCCTTTATTCAGATGATTGATTTTTAGTCGCTTGAAAACGTTGTGCCGCAAAGGATAGAACATCGGCGACGTAATTTATACGTGGCTGGAAAAGATAGGTCTTGCTCTATCTTTTGGCAAATATATGCTGGTGGCTCCCATAGACTCCTATGGGAGCCAAACGAAATGGTAGGGAGAGGGAGTTTAGCAACAGCCAGTGCTGCTAAAACATGACAGGTGCCTCTATTTAGGCATTAGAAGTAATTCCGAAGATTTATGCCTCTTGCGTCTTGATTGTGACTTTCTCCCGTTCATGTGATTTTCAGCTGCGATGCGGCCAGCGTTAAAATGCTTTGCCCATGTGAAAGAGGCCTTAACTTAATTTGTACCAGCTGGAGGAAAGAAGGGAGAGGGGGAAATGATTGAAACCTTTAAAAATGTTAAAGGTATAAATAGGGTTCAGGAGGGAATTGTTTTAGTAGTGGAACAAGGGAGCACAATCTGAGATTAGTTGGGGGGGGAGATCAGAAGAAATGTCAATAAATATTTTTTATTGAAATAGTAGTAGATTCTCGGAACAAACTTCCAGCAAATGTGGTTGGAAAATCATCAACAAATGAACTCAAGCATGCTTGGATCTATCCTAAGAGATGTAATAAGGGCAGACTAGATGGACCATGTGGCCTTTTCTGATGCTAATTTTCTATGTTTCCATGATGATGACTTGTCAGATATATGATGATGATTTGTCAGGAACTTGATGATGATTTATCAAATATCTGTTTATGATGACTTGTCAGATATCTGATTCTTAGGTACATGATGGTGGTATCTTGTCAGATTCCTATAATCACGTCACAATCGCAGGAATGATCGAGCTCCAGTATTTTTCCACAATAATCCATGGAGCTTGTTTGAACATGTCACATTACTTTGTGATCACAGACACCACAATTCTCATTCTGTCCTATTATTGATATATGACCATTCTATATATTCTGAACTATCCACCAATCAACCTGACCATACAAATAATACTGTATTTCTATCTAAAGCTCTATGAATTTCCCAACCTCTACTATCGTACAATATCCCTTTACAAATCATTTATAATGCTCACAGATATTTTGTGCAATCAACGAAACAATATTCCACCATTGCCATGACTAAACGTTGTTGACTTTGTTTCGTAATCATCTCATGTTCTTCTCAATTTGATGCTGAGTCAAAGTCTCTAATTTTGTTTGCCTTCTGTAGCCCAACTCTCTAATTAAAAGAGGACAGCTCTGTACAGTAATGCATGTTTTTAAATATATTGACATAATTAGCAGTTTTGGTGGAGGAAAAAAAAAGATGTGTTGCCTTGCGCTGTTTGAGGAAAGAAATAAACATATCGGCCTCGTGTATGTTAGAACGTCATCTGTTTGAATGGAGAGCGCAGCCCATAACATGTTGTTCCTTGTATAAAGGAGATATGGTGGCATTTGCCTGATTAACTTGCTTGACAAAAAGTGACAGCTGCTGTGGATGCATGTAGATAAGCCTTACAGTCTAGTTCCGCCTTAGTACATCTGTCAGCAAAATGGGAAGAATGGGGAATGCAAGGAGACAAATTGGTCCCAAAAGGCTGTCCATTCATTCTCACAGGTTTGCTCTATTCAAGCGCCCACCGAGAATCTCAAGTATTAGGCAGCTTATTCAATGTCATTCAGCCTTTAGAATGAACCCACAAGTGTTTAATTTCTTTTTCTCCTTTTTTTTTACTTCTGGCAGATAAAAGACTTGTGTTTTTTTTTTCAAGTATTAATTGTAAGTCTAGCTGATCAACACTCACAATATTAACTCATTGTTAAATAGCAGAATAATCCATTGGGCCCTGAAACACTGGAAGAGCAACAAGTCTCCCGTAAATCCTTAGCTGCCATTTTACAAATTGATTTGATGTTAGTTGTTTTGTTCACTTGCTTGAAAGGCAATAATGTAGCTTGACTTACTAAGGTTCCCAGCTATTTTTCTGTTTCTCTTATGACCTAACATAGACGTATGCCAGTGATCAAGTGATTTTATATAGGACTTAAGCAAGGGGTGGCAGAATTATTTGTTATGTTACAGAATTTCCCCTTGTTTTTTCTACCTTCAGGCCCCCTAAATAAATTATTTAATCCTATTGCATACTTATTACAACCTAGAAATAATGGCCAATAGGAGCTTTGAGCATTGCTGGTTTAAGGTTCATAGAGTATGGGGCCGCAGCTGGGATTGGTCCAATTAGAGTACTATTACACACAATGGCTGTCAGGCATTTAAGCACCCAACAGCCATCTGAACAATTATCGTTCCTGTGTTTTTACAGAGGAGCAATGATTGCTCACTGAATGGAGGTGGAGTGCACCGTGATCTCTCCTGGCTGCCCGTCTCAATTCAGGGTAAACAGGCAGTTGTTCATTGATGAACAACTGCCTATTTACATAGGTCGACAGTCACTTGGTTTTCAGGTGAGCTGAAAGCCAGACGACTGCAACAAGTGAGCAAATCTTCTCACTTGGCCTATCAGGTCCCGTGTTTAGATAGACTGACCATCACCCTTAATTGCTCTTTTGTGCTGTTATTATGGTGACTATTGCCCCATGTAAAAGTACTTTAAGGGTCCATTTACGCGGGATGAATGTCGGGCAAATGAAGCCTGACACTCGTCCCTGTGTTTCCTTGCTCCCATTCTCCTGCACGGGAGCTAGCAGAGCAGGCTGGTTCACAGAGCGGCCAGCAGGGGGGTGGGGCAGTGCAGGAAATTTCTCTCCACTCGCTCCCCCGCCCCTCACCATTGAGATAACACAGCGGCCATTCACTACTGAACAGCGGCTGTTTAAACTGCATGATGAGCGATGAGCTTCATCGCTGAGCTATTTCTTAACAGCACCTTTTCATAAAGGCGCCCATACACCTTTAACAGTGGCAGCTGAATGCTTATTCAGCTAACAGCTGTTTCCCCTGACTCCCCTACACAAGTGAATGCTCAGCAGGGTGTACATATGTATAAGAATTGAAGAGGTTATCTGGGACTTTTACTAGTTGATCGGCCGAGGTCCACCACTTGTGATACCCGCTGATCAGCTGATTGCCAGGCCCACTGTTAATGCAGGCAGTGCTGGAAACAGATAGCGATGTCAGCCTTGCAGCAACCCTGGTTTGTACTACAGGTACAGCTCCAATGGACTTCAATAATATGAATTATGTACCTGCTTTTGCATCAAGGCCTAGTATCTTCAAGTGCCACCTTAGAGAACAAGCAGCTGGGTGGGTTTTCATCAACATTGGGGGTTCATAATTTTAACAATATTAAAGTGTAGTTAAGACACAGTGGGGGAGAAGTGAAATACACAAGAATTATGGCTCAGTTTGCACCATAAAAAACGGACAAACATGATTTGCACCACATTTATATGTTTTAGACACTTTTGTGGTTTTTCAAACAGGAGAGCATGGTTTAAAGATAAAGTAAGCCAATCAATAGGTGATATAAAGTTACACAAAAGTTTTTAAAGATGCACCAAATTCTTCATCCTGCATTAGCCACTTGGATAAATTTTGGTGCATCTTTCAACTGGACTCTTGAAATATTAGGCAGGAATAGTAAATGTGTCCTATAGATTTCTGCCAGAAGGAAGAGGTTGCATAAAAGCGCTACCCTATATTTGTCTCTGTATAATAGTAATAAAATATAGAAGAGGACCCATTTAATGAACATTCATTGTTTTCATTGGATGCCTGAGCCACGTGTGGTTGAGTAAATCATATAATTGAATTTTTTAATACCCTGAGATACTGAAATTTTCTAGTAAAATCAATGAAAAAGGCCAGTGTTGGATGACAACCCTTATTATAGTCAAAAGATAAAACATAACTAGTTGCTGACTGCTTGTACACTATAAACGTCCAGTTGGACAATGCCTGGTAAGGAAGGGAGGGAGGTGAAGCTTCTGGTCAGGAAGTGGTTACTATGTAAACACCCCAACAACTAGCTCCCCATTATTTAATATAGCTACAGTATTACCTTTTATTTGTTTCAACATTGATTTTTACTGCACTTTAATCCTTACCCCCTCATTATTCAAGGAAACAAGGGCTTTAAATGGCTTCCCAATATTTTGTAATTTTTGCCTTTTCATGTATAACAGTGGCTCCTGTTAGCAAACAGAAACCCGGTATCACAATCCGGCTGCTGCTTACAGACCCTCCTAAATTGGCAAACTTAATCTTTTCTTCATAAGTGAAGCCTCAGCTTCCATCTCAAGAAACAAACATCTACAAGTCTCTTTGAGCCACAGTTTCCCATGTAGAGCAACAGGCAATTAAATTGCCATCAGTTTTTAAATGGTTCAATGCAAAGGGGATGCTGAGTGCAATGCGTTGCAGACCTGTTCAGCTAAAAGTAGGTATTAAACAGGATTTAATTACATAGGAAAGAAGACAAGCAATGCTAATTTGGTGAATTCTCATAATATTCTGCATAAGACCTTTGTCATGAGCCAGTTCCTACACAAGTGCCCTCTCCACTCACAAACACTGCAGAATTATAGCTCTGCTTTGTATACAACAAATTGCCTTGCCTATGTTAGGGTAGCTGTTGATCTGCTAAGATCTGTCCCTAAAGAAACAAGGATCCAGAATTATCAGCCAGTGAGAAACTCAAAAATCCCAGTCTTGATGGATTTGGTGACATGATGTAGTCAAGTGCAGATTTTACAATTTGTATGGAGTAAATATACTCGACTGATCCAGCAGAGAAAATCTGAAACAGTTGGAATTACCTGCAATGAAAAGGCAATACATTTTAAATAGTTTCCATAGATATTTTGTTGTGAAAAGTATGTGCCCCCACTATAGATGTTAGCTATTTTTACACATTTTCCCACTGTAATATAATAGTAGACCAATGGAAAATAAGTTAACTTATCCTCAGTTCTTACTTTTTTTTACTGCACTGATTAAAGTCGGTATTCCCACCATAGATATTCATGGCATATCCACAGAATATGCCACAAATTTCTGATAGAGGCAGGTCCTGCCTCTGGGGCCATAGAGCCATTGAGAATGGGCGGCACAAACTACATGGGCTATGAACGAAGATTAATTAAAATTAAATCTTTTAGCAAAATTCTACCCGAAACAGGGTTCTACTGGTTCAGTTCACTCAACACTAGTCCTGAACACTGCGTAAGAGCCATAAAAGCCCTGTATAATACTCTCAGAGTGTTATACAGGACTTGTATGGCTCTTAGATAGTGTTATACACCAGTTTTAGGGGGTTTTGGTGAATTTCCAGCTAGATTAAAATTAATTTGGACCAAACCGAACTTTTTGCAAAAGTTCGATGAACTAGCTGAACCAAACTTTTCAAACATTCGCTCAATACCCCTAGTAACACTTAGCTTTCTAGTTGGTTGAACCTTTTCATTCTTGTGCATACAGATGTAGCAGGACCAAGTGCTTTAACTATGCTTAGTTTGTAGCAAACGTAAAAGGTAAAGCAGCTCTAAAGAGCCAAATAATCTTTACTTTGCTGCTTATCCAAGTTTGCTCTCATAATTCTACATATATAGATATAGAGGCATATTTAAAAAAAACTGTTGCATACTTTGGCATACTGTAGATATATAGCTGCGCTATATTTTGTGAAGTTGGCTCACATCATCATTTTTGCTAATGTAAAAGCTGCCAGAATAATTCGACTTTATATAAATGTGTTTTATACATTTCTAGATCACTGTATATAGACTATGTACTGTGACATTACTAAGGTCTCAGTAAAGTACATATCTTTCAAAAAATAACTGCACTTTTTAAAAACTTTTGACATCTCAGACCAACATGTCAAAAGTTTTAATCTTTGTGGTTTGAGACCCCCGTTGATCCCTAAAATAAAGTGGCTACAGCACTCACCCAGGCGCTGTGCTCCTTCGGCTGTCTTCTCTGCGTGTCGGTTCTCGTTGGCAGCTGAAGTTGGAGACATAGAGGTCTATAGGTCTTGGGTGAGTGCTGAAGCCTCTTTGTTTCAACACTTATCTCGGGTCTCAGCACCCACACCCCCACTAATCAAGACTTATGACATATCACTCTGACTCATTAAAAGTTTTTAAAACATGCAGTTACTGTTTAAATGACTTTATTAAAGGGAATGTATCATTAATAGAGATGAACGAGCATACTTGGTAAGGCGATATACTCGAGAGAGCATTGCCTTTTTCAAGTACCTGCTGTCTCGTCCCCGAAGATTCGGGGGGGGCCGCGGGGGTGAGCGGAGGGTTGCAGAGGGGATCGGGAGGGAGAGAGAGAGAGGGATCTCTCTCACTCTCCTCCCCGCTCCCCCTTGCTGCCCCGCACCGCCTCCGACCCCCGCGGCCCCCCCGAATCTTCAGGGCCGAGCCAGCAGGTACTCAAAAAAGGCGATGCTCTCTCGAGTATATCGCCTTACCGCGTATGCTCGTTCATCTCTCTCTAATCCTTAATCTTTTTACTGATTAGACCATTTTGTTTTATTTTTCGTTTATACATTTTTAAAATTCTATTTTCTGTCCATTTTAATTCGGCGGACACCTTGCCTGAGCTCATGTTATTGCATTCAGAGATATGCTGTACAGCAGCCTCATAGATCATAAGGACTTGTAGACTGTAGATGTTTATTGACTTCTGTGAGGGAGTGTAGTGGGCACGCTCTGCTACCTATGCAGTTTCATTGTGCCAGGAGAAGATGAGCTGTGACCATCATATATTGTGAATGATGGGTCCTATGTTAGGTGAAGTGTTACCTTTCATTGTAATCCTGCCTGTGAGGATAATGAAATGACTGCTGAAAAGTGAGTTCAGCAGAACAGGAACTGTCAGCCTATTGTGAGGTTTAGGAGCCAAAGTGAAAACGTCAAGATTTCAGTACTTATTTTAATATACTGTAGAAAGTTACATGTAACATAAAAAGAATAAAGCCAGCAATAATTCTTAAAATATGGATTTAACATAAACATTGATTTAAAAAAGTGTTAGTCACATTTTTAATCACACGTCAATATGCTTCCCTAACTGCCTACTACATATCCCTTATCAGTGTCTGTCACATGCCCCATCACAGTGGTAGCCACTTGTCTCTTGGCTATGACAGCCACATGCCCCCTCAACATTAACATGTCCCACTGACAGTCCCATCCACAATCTCCATTTTAACAATGCCAATCACATGCCCCACTACTGGTAGTTTTGTTTTCCTTTATCAATACAAGCCACATGTTTCTTTTAAGCGTGCCACCATTGTGCCCCATAACACCTTGAGCCAGTAAAACTCCTTGCTTCCAAGTGTTCATTCTAGCTGTGGATTCACAGATGTAGCAAGCATTAACATGACTTGTGCATCATGATTTACAGCATTGTAGTTGAGTTACCTTAACAGGTTAAATGTAAAGTTAACTTTTCCTACATCTGTACCGTATATTACATCAGAATCTAAAAGGAGTCTGAGAAAGCATTAAATCTACTTATTATTAGATGTTTAGGCTTCTTCTCCATTGTTCCATCATGCTTTACACTACAGATCTGCCACAACATATAAGCACAAACCCAACACACGGTATGTAGAAAGCCAATAAGTGGAGGTCTGATTTCTATTACAGCAAGGACTAATTGAGTATAACTAGATATGAGTGAGCATACTCGGTAAGGCGATATACTCGAGAGAGCATCGCCTTTTTCGAGTACCTGCTGGCTCATCCCTGAAGATTCGGGGGGGCCGCGGGGGTGACCGGGGATCTCTCTCACTCTCCTCCGCGCTCCCCCTCGCTGCTCCATGCCGCCCTCGACCCCTGCGCCCTCCCGCACCCCCCGAATCTTCAGGGACAAGCCAGAAGGTACTGGAAAAAGGCGATGCTCTCTCGAGTGTATCGCGCTACCGAGTATGCTCGCTCATCTCTAAGTATAACCAACAATGTAGTAATTTATTAGTGTAGTCGACTATCAAGCAAGGTATGTAATATAGTGAAGTAAAGCTGTGTCAGTCAGGAGGGGGTTTCAAATCTACTTTAGCACTTCTGCTGATAGTTGCTATCTTTGACCATGCAGCAATATCATAGATGGCTGCATGGGTATTATTCAGTTGGAACCAGCTTTGTGCTGAGGATGCCTACTAATAAGATCATTATTGCACATAGTAGTGATGTGACTGTCGGTGATGCCTATTGGACCACATGCATTGCTTCTTTGCTATTCATTTATAGCTTTCTTCTTGTTTGTTTAGTGTTTCCAGCATGTTGCAGAGGTGACAGAACAGCAAACATTTAGATAAAAATTAGCAATTGCTTAGCTTGAGTCATAACAGAGCATCGATGATGTGCTGCTCCACAGAAACTGTGCTTTACCTTAGAGAATCTAATTAGAGGTTTTTACAAAACATCTCAGTAATTAAAATGTAGAAAATTTAGTCAATGACCTTTTTCAGTTACTGTATAGTGAATGAAGAACAAACTTTGTGACAAATTCATTAGCAATAAAGTCATTTCTTTAGTGTGTTATTGAGTAGCTGGTAGTTGTTATTCAGTTTGTTTTGTTGCTTAACCCCTTCACTCCTCAGGATGTATATTTGCGTTGGGGAGCGCGGGGTTTTGTAAAGAGTGGGAACGGGGGTCAATCCCACTGCATACACAGCGGACGATGGCTAAAAAAAATGTAGAAAGGACTTAAAAAATGTTTTCTTAATTGTTAAAATAAAAAGTAGTAAAAGTTTAAAAAAGCTCCTTTTAAACCATATTTATTATTAAAATAATCAAAACCAAAACGTATTTCGTACAACTGCATCCATAAATGTCCGTTCTATCAAAGTAACACATTATTTATCTCACACAGTGAATGTCTTCAGTGATTATCTCTTTTTTGCCACAGTGTAAATAGTTATTAAAGCAGACTTTCACCAAAGTTGGCAGAATTGAGATTTCTTTTTCATTTCACTGGACTTGGAAATTTTTGAAAGTTTTTCAGTACATTGTATGGTACATTAAATAGCACCATTGAAAAATACAACTTACCCTGCGAAAAACAAGCCCTCATACAGCTACATCAATGGATAAATAAAGCGGTTAGGATTCTTGGAAAAACAAAAATGAGGAAAAAAAAGGCCCATGTCATTAAAGGGTTAATTGCAAAATTAAAATACTGATTTAGGCCTCAGTCAGACGAGCGTTTCTTCCGTGCACGAATAGATCGCCCCTCGCGTGTGGAAAAAATTGCGTGATCGGGTGAATTTCAACTATATAAAGTAGCCAGCTCACTAGATTGGAGGTGCTTGTTTTTTAGCTCCTATAGGAGTCTATGGAAAGCACACTTCAAAGGTAGGACAAGTCCTATCTTTGCGTGCACCACGAACCTCTAGACACGAGTTGCACTAGCATGTCCTATCTTTGGCAGGTGCGAGTATTTTGCGCCTCTAAAAAATGTACATGTGAACACTTTCATAGAAAAGCGTTGGTTCTAATAGACGCAATCGTTTTGTGCGCCTATACGCACGTAGAAAAAATATCTCCATTTTTCCCCCATTGATTTTAATGGGTTTTCAAAAAACAGAAAGCTTTTACTATGCTTTCCTTCTGTTTTTTTAACTAAACAAATAGCTCTGCAGACTGCACTATTTATTCCATTAAAACGGAAACGGTATGGAAGCAAATTGAAAGCTCTCAGTTTTTTTCCATTTTTTTTTTGAAAACTTATTGAAATCAATGAGGGAAAATGGAAATGTTTATTTTCATTTTAATTCTGTTTTTCTGCTCTAAAAGGGGAAAAGAGAGATGAAATTATGACTGAAGTCATACTACCAGGTGTAAATGTAACCTTACTAAAAGAGTGGTAAATGCTGGGAAGAAACATGGTTGGAAAATCAGCAAAAAATAAATTCATGTCTGCAATAAGCATAGATCTATTCTATAAGATAAATAACAAGCAAACAGTATAAAGGCATACAAGATGGACCAAGTGGGATTTTTCCACCATTGGCTTTCTGTCAAAAAGTTAGAACAAGTTATTTAACATTTTAGAGAAAAGTACTGTAGATATAATAACAATGTTAAAATATGATAAATCATTTCACTCCCCTAAAAAGCAAGTTACATCTGCCTGCGAAATGTGATTAGATAGATTGAGATTAGATAGATATTAGATAGATAGATAGATAGATAGATAGATAGATATTAGGTAGCTAGACATGAGACAGATAGATAGATAGATAGATAGATAGATAGATAGATAGATAGATAGATAGATAGATATGAGATAGAAGATAGGGAGATAGATATGGGATAGATAGATAGATAGATAGATAGATAGATAGATAGATAGATAGATAGATAGATAGATAGATATGAGATAGAAGATAGGGAGATAGATATGGGATAGATAGATAGATAGATAGATATGAGATAGCTAGAATATTAGATAGATAGATAGATAGATAGATAGATATGAACTAGATAGCTAGACATGAGGTAGATAGATATGAGATGATAGATAGATATGAGATGATAGATAGATAGATATTAGATAGCTAGACATGAGATTGATAGACATGAGATAGATAGATGAGATAGATTGATATTAGAATAGATATATATGAGATTGATATGTAGATAGATATGAGATAGATAGTTAGAAAGATAGATATGAGATAGATTGGTAGATAGAAGGATAGATAGATAAGAGATCGATAGATAGAGATATAGGAGGATAGATAGATTTGAGATAGATAGATAGATCGATATGAGCTATATAGATAGATAGATATGAGATAGATAGATGTTTCATAGATAGATAAATAGGTAGATAGATTAAATAATGATAATAGCCAGATAATGGACAATTTGATATTAGATAGGGAGATAGATACACTATATATTTGTCTATAAATATATACTTACCTTTCAATTTCAGCTCTTTTCTTGCTCTCCAGCTCAATGTGCATCTAGCAATTGGCTACCACGATCATGTAATTGCTAACAAGTCGTCATGCTGCTATTAGAATAGAAGCATCCATGGACCCCAGTGACCTGTGGCACAGGAAGAGCACTAAATGTATTTAATTTTTTTCTCATAGCTATTACATTTAGCAGAACCATTTAATATGGTCTCAACAAACATATGTCCAGATGACTGCAACTATACACCCATTACCTTGCATTGTTCTGCCATTGTCACCTATGTAAACAAATACAACATGCACTGCATACAGTTTTCCTATCGTCGTATTAAAAAGCTTAATTGACTTTGCATTTCCGTACAGTTTGGGCCGTGGTATCCTGGTGTATGCCAATAGAATGTTTGGCTGTTAACCCCTAAAATGACATGGCTTATTTTGGGCTTAAGGATAAAATGATATTTTGAGGATCTTCATCTTCATATTTTAAAAGCCATAATGTTTTTTATTTTTCGGTCGATATGGCCATATGAGGGCTTGTTTTTTGCATGACGAGCTGTAGTTTTCATTGGTTCCTCTTATGGATACATATAATGCATTATACAACTTTTATTACATTTATCAGAGGAGAGGGAGAAAAAAATACCTCAATCCTGATATAGTTGTTTGCTTTTTTTTTTACAGCATTAACCATGCAGCATACGCAACACGATAATTTTTTTCTGCATGTTGGTACAGCTGCGACAATGCTAAAATTATATTTTTCCGGTTTTCCACTTTTGTACACTAAAAAGCCTTTTCTTAGAAATTATATTTTGGGGCATAACTGCATTCAAAGTCCGCTAACTTTTCTATTTTTCCTTTTATGGAGCTCTAGAAGGGCTTGCTTTTTATGTGACAACCTGTACTTTATATTGGTACCATTTGGGTTAAATTTGGCTTTTTTGATCACTTTTATTGCATTTTTTGTGACGCAATACAAACAAAAAAAGCATTTTGGCTCAGTTTTTTAGTTTTATTTTTGCCGTGCAGGATAAATAGTATGTTTAATTTATAGTACAAGTCATTGAGGACACGATGATAGCAAATGTGCATATTTTTATTTATTTATGATGTCATAGAGGGAGCATGCTCCTTCTGTGAACCCTTTGCATGCCACATTTAACATTGATTGCAGTATGTGAGAGGTTAACAGCTGGAATTAGTGATTTCACCAATCCCCACCAGTGCAATTGGGAGGGTAGTCACAGCTGGCTCTTGCTGCAGATTGCATAGGCTCAGTTTCTGAGCCCATGCAATACACAGAACATATATTTACATCCTGCTGCCTTAAGTACCAGGCAATCAGGATGTAAACTTACGAGCTTGACAAAGACCCCGAGCAGGGTCGAAACGTCGCAGGAATGGAGAAATAAAGAAGCATTTAATATATGCACCTGGTATTCTGTCACTCTTTCCAGCTACAGGATGTAAACTTACATCCTGGGCATTAAGGAATTACATCAGTGGGCAACATGGCATTTACATTCAGACAACCATACAGTTGCATTTTTCTTTAGCTTGACTCTTAGTGCTCATGCTTATGAGCGTATGCAGAAAACTTTGGGTATCATTCAATGCACACGTAATTCACTGTGAAAAATGCCGTAGACATGAGCCCTAAAGGCCCATTTAGACAAAACAATTCTCACTCAAAATCCGCTCAAAGCCACTTTTTGAGCGATAATCGTTGGGTCTAAAGGCACAGACATCATGCAGTTTACTTGTACGATTCATTCCTTGCTCAATTCTAGTTTTCTAGAATTGAGCGATGAACTCTTATTAGCGGTGCAGGCTGTTATCACAGTCAGCAGCGCTGATAAGATTCTTTCAGCTTCTGTCCCGCTGGTGGTTCACAGCGGGATGCGAGCTGTAAGCACAGAAAACAATGCAGCTGTTTGCTTATCCAAAACAGCTGTATTGTTGGCCGAGTGATAGCAGTGGTGTCCTGCTCCGCCTGAATAGCTTTTTAGTAACTAATTAGCTACTATAGATTATGCAAAGATGATCACTCAAACTGTTGCTTGAGCAATTATTGAGCCATCATTTTCAGTGTAAATGGGGTCTTAATGTATTGCGGTATGCCATGCTATCAGAATGGTTCAATCATACTTTGAATTATTTTACAATACGTTTTGTTGTGTGAAGATAAGAACAATAGCTTTTTAATGGCTTAAGATAAGATACCATTCTGTATCCTGCTATCACAATCAAGGTAAAATTTGCTGTATCTGTCTTTTTAGGGCTAAAAAAAACCCTTTAAAACAAACTGTCTTCTATCCTGGTAGACTTAGCTGAATTTTGGGATCACACTACAAATAGAGTAGTCAAATTTTTTTAACGTTAATGGAAATTTATTAGAATTAAGTTATTCAACTCATTTTAACTTTGTTTTTGTTGGTTTTTTTTAATTCTAATTCATTTTTATTGTCATTCTTCAACTTGATTAATTTGATAATGAGAATGAACCCCAATTATTTGTGTAGACGGATAAACTTTGTACTAAACTCCTCTTGTGTACACAGGCATTCTGCATTATTATGCTGTTTGCTTTGCAATCCCTAGATAAATTCAATTAAAAAAAAAAGTTACAGCCTGAAAGAAATCTTCTTGAAGAATCTGCAAACAAACCAATATTTCCCAACAAAGAGCTCAGCCCTCTGAAAGGTTTTCCCCGGTAATATCTGTCTCAGCTTTAAAGAGATTTGAAATGCTTGGATTGGTCAGATTTGTGAAGCCAGAACTGACACAGGGGTCACTCGTGTGAGTTACTATGGAAATTGAGTCGTATCACCAATAGTTGTGTTCTCATGAGCATTAAAGCACATAATAATAGACAAACAAGAGTGGTTAAAGCAAGCAGGTAGGATTACTTTGTCCTTTTGTCAGAAGCATAAAATGTCTCGTAGTCCGTTTTAAAGACTTCTCAACCCCCAGATCCACCCAAAAGTCACCTGCTGAGTCATTTTGTACTCTTAATCTCTAGCCCCTTAACAAGAATTTCTTTGCTAATTTGAGGCAAATGTTTTTGGAATTTTTTTTCTTTTTGGTAGATTCAAGAGAGGAGAAATAAGTAAGTAAACTCTTCATCGGGAAATAAAATATGATGAAAGAAGAAGAACTGACCGTACTAAAGTCTTACGAGATAGCAGAAAAATAAGAAAAAAAAGGCTTCCTCAAACATCCCCACCAGAACTTCCCTTGTAAAACTTGTCACTTCAGATTGCCATCAGCTCCTACAACAATAATGATTTCATGCTTATTGCTAATTGCAAGCACAGCTGAGGCACAGCGTGACACTCTTGCACAGTCTCAGGCCTTTATACCAGCTTCAATCTGTTGTGTAGCACTTGTTCACATACAAAAAAAAACTACTAGCAAAGGCAGAAAGAGGCAGAGTCCCAGGTTTCTTGTAATCCCTCAGCCTCCCCGCTGACATCCCAGCCCTATGAGCATTCCTGGTTTTGTCCCTGTCTTTTCAAAAGCTGAAGGGACCTTAATCTACAAGTATATAAGCTTCTGAATGAGGAATACAACAGCTTCAGGTGCATTAAGGCTCCGCGCTGCATCTGGTTTACACGATTTTGTTTGCAGCACCCCTGGGGTGTGCCACCGCTTCCTGTAAAGTACGAGTGTGAACTACAGGTTCATGGCAAAGAGCAAAGAGGTCATGTTTCCATTGAGACCTAACAAAATGAAACGGGGGTTTGCAGATGTTATGGGGGTATGTGTAATGACACCACCTCCTTGGGAGTAAGAGGCTCTCAACACAGTTAATACAAAAATGTGCCGCAGTCAGTGTGTTACTTGAAGATTTATTCATATCAATTTTTGCAATTTATATATTCAGAGACAAGTATATTATGTGTTATATATTATAGCACAGTCCTTCCCCGCTGGAAATGAATATCCAGTATAAAAAAGTAGTCAGCAGTATACATATATTTATATTTTTCTCAGTAGCCGAAGATGTTTTAACCTCTTGTGCAACAGTAAGTTGACATTTCTGGATATATCTTTATTACTACTGTATGTACTTTGATGTTTTGATATGGTCAGAAGAAATTAGATGCTCTTTGAGATTGTTGTCTTTGCTATTGTCCACTGGTAGGACTGGGAATCATAACTATTAAGTACAGTGCCATAGCTATAGGAGGTGCTTAGGAAGTAACCACACCCTTGCCTCCTTGTCTCTGCCACATATTATGACATGAATATTAAAGAAATAGGAAATGATAGGTAGTGATGAACCTGTTATAGATTTTGCATTTGGGTCCAAGAGTGTCAAGTTGCACCTCAGACTACACTAATATACAATAATGTCAATTGTGATCTATTTGTGTTGTCTTTTTTAGTTATTTTAGCCAAGTACGAGCAAAATTGTAATAAAAAAGAACTCTGTTCAGCCTGTTCAAAAGTGCCAAAGAACCTCTACTGGCATCAATACCAACCACCAGCTCTTCTCTACCATTGTAAGCGACACATTGGATCTCCACAAAAGCAGATATCGTGAGGATGCCCATGCTGCTTAAAAAAACCACTGACCAGGGTTGTAACTATAATTTAAAAAGCCCCAAGGCAAAGTAAAGAATGGGACACAACTTAGTTGACAACATAAAAGAGCAGCATAACATTTTTATTTGAGCAGAAGGCAAGGGATTTGTTAGTTGGTTTAGCAATTTGATGCTCCTCTGAAGAAAGAGAACTCAAAAAAAAATGTTAGGCAACTACATATTGTTTTTGCCTTTGAAAAGGAACAAAATAGTTGTATCTGATTGGACCACATCCGTCCCTGGGCTCTGTGGGAACTGCAGTGGCTATAATTATGCCTATAGTACTGACAAAACATATTCTTATCAGAATATGAAGTACTCTCTAATGAATAATCATTATGATAACCTGGCATTGATTTAGTATGACTTGGTCATGCATGGTTTGGAATTTTGCCCCAAGAACTGAGTGGTATATGAAGAGCTATTGAACACTCTAGAGGCATCAAAGGTATTTTCAAACATAGGTAAACTTCTTTCTGATGATACTATCCAGTTATGTTGAGAAAGAAGGGGTTTGAGAAGAGGGGAATATCTTACATAGGTCACAATTCAAAAAAGATGATAAATATTACAGCCAGTGTGGTTAGATGACCATATCTTCATCAGACTATTTCCCATAATTCGCGAGCCAATCCAATAGAAAGCAGAAGAGGCTCATTCAGTCCAATTCAAAAACTAGTAATATTGCAACATAATAGTGTGCACTATTTTTTTGGACTAAGAAATATTTTTGAACTGAGCAATTGGATGCTGACACTTCTTCCTGTTATCAACCATAGGTGTCAACAACTTATAAAAAGCATAAGTATGAAAGCCTGTCTATGCTATTTTTATAGACCAATACAACTTGAACTATGAGGCAGGCATCATTGATGAGCATACCTTGAATCCTGAGAAAGTTCAACTGGGGTTGGGAGTCAATTTTGCCAAAACCTACCATATGAACCACAAGTCTTCACCATTTTTTCCAATCTCTGGCTTGGGGCTCTTTCACATTGGCGTCGGCATTTTTGCGTTCGCCCACCGGCGACATAAAAACATGAGAGTGCGTGCACAAATCTAATGTTTATGCAACCGCTGAGATGGCCCAGGCCTGGCGCCTTAGCTCTGCTAGGCTGTCTCCCCCTTACCTCCCCTTGCCGGCTCCCAGCAAGGGGAAGAGGCGGGACGGGGTGGGAGCTAGTGTGCTAAGTTCCTGTCCCCTCTCTACCCCTCGTTGTCAGCCAGCAATGGGAGAGGGCAGTTATGCTGTTGAACTCCCTCCCACCTCCATTCTTTGGCAGCTGTCATTAGCTCCCACAGGAGTCTATGGTAGCAGCTGTATTCCGACCGAGAAAGATAGTTCCAGGACTATTTTTCCTGCCCGGCATATAGGCGCCTGGCACTATATTGGCCGGCCGGGTGCTTTTATGCCTCGGGAATATGCCTGCCTGATCTGTTGCATTGAATTCCAATGCATCAAATGGTAGCATATATCGGACGGCCGTGAAAACGGCAGTCGATATACACTCGTGTGAATAAAGTCTTAACAACATAGGTGGCTATTGTTCTTGTTTTAACATTATACTGGGTCCAGGAGATATTTCAAATTTTGGAATGAACTTTTACCACTGTAAGGATAAAGCATCACCCACTCTGGCTAGTGTAGCCCCGGTAAAAAGTTGAAAAGCACTGCTCTGGACTTTAACATTATTTAGTTATGTATACATATATTATGCAAACCAACATGTTTTACCAACCATGCAAACCTTCATCCATTTAGCAGTAAGGATTGAGCAAACTTCACACTATATTAACTGGTGGTCGATGTGATACAAGAAAAGAGACTATGAACAAGACTATGGGACAATAAAATGTATATTTTCACTCTCTTACTCTAATCTCTGTAATTTGTTAATGGTCACCAGAGGCAATTACGAAAGATCTAAATGAAGGATTTATGCTTGTAGTTAAACACCTGCTCCAATCTCTGAGCATAGACAGGGCACAAACTTATACGAATGCTTTAATTCTTTTCTACCAAGAAGGAAATGTCAAATTATATTATGACCCTTTTAAAATTAACCACACTGTAAGAAAACTTAACGTGGTGACCCTTAATAATTTGCCTCACACCTTATTGCCTCTGCCCTGTGGGGTGCGGACTGTAGTTTGATAGAAGGATTATTTCATCAGTTTAAGTGCACTGATCTCATCAAAATCAGAACATGAATTTTATTTGTCCGAAGCAGAATACCAGTGTGTTTCGAGATCCTCAGGAATCAAACACTACTCATTGTATGTTCCATATTTCTTAAAGCAATTAAATATATACTATTGTTATCTTAAGATGTCTATAAAAATTCCCCAAAAATAGCAATTTGAATAATGTGTTAAACTGAACTCAGGATTTTTGGATCATTAAAGGGGTTTAATGGTATATAGAAACATTGGTGTCAGTGGAGGGGTGACAGATATAAAATATATAAACACTCACCTCTCCACTGTCCCGCAGCTCCACCACCACTGCTACCATCCTGCAGTGCTATTTTACTTTCTTGGCAATCGTCATATGGGTTGTTTACTCATGTGACCACTGCACCCAATAGGAGGTCCAACAAGGGCATCATCAGTGACGTCCCATAAACCGGTCAGGCGCTTCTATGTTAGAAACCAACATGAGAGGTATATGGGATGTCACCGGGTTTTCTGTCCCGGTGATGCCAACTGTCAGATGCTGTGGTGGCGGAGCACTGAAACAGAGTTCCAGCGTCATGGTCAGTTTATTGACTTTATATCGTTTTGTGCACAGTGGGACGAAAACTATAAAAAAAAATATTAAAATCTCAAAAAATAACTACTTTTAATTGAAAATTGTATATAGTATTAATTATTTAAATATTGCACTGTTAGGCCTTAGTCAGACGGGCGTTTTTTCGCGCGATTTGCGCATCGCATGTCGCATGCGCATGCGCAAATCGCGTGACTGGCGGCGAAAAATCGCGGGAAAAATCTGCACCTAGTCGCATTAATCGTCGCAGCAAAACGCCCGTCTGACCGGAGAAAAATCGCCGTGCGCATCAAAATGCGCATGAAACTTAGACTGACCGGCGAAAAAAATGATTTTGGTGCGCACATAAAACGCAGAACGCAGATAGGCGCGATCTGCCAATCGTCGTGTCCTATAATTTTTCGCATATCCGCATAAAAAGCGGACATGTGACCGATACCATAGCGAACCATTGGTTCTATATATGTGCAAATCGCATGCACATGCGCAAATCGCGCGAAAAAACGCCCGTCTGACTAAGGCCTTAGAAGTAACAGACAACATCATAATATGATTCCCATGAAAAACCACATTGAGAAACACATTTCTGGTAGTCAAATGTCAATGACTAATCCAAAGTGGAGATGGTGTTTTATTTTGAGGGTCTGATCTTTGAAACCCCTAGAAATCATAATGAAGCAATGGGAGTGATGTAGCTCCATGATTGTTTATATGGGCACAGTGGTGAGTCCATGTGGACAGCTTTACCTGGTAATGAAGCCCATTCTTACCCTAACCTAGTTGAATGGGCCTGAGTTTTTAATACAAAAACAATCCCATAGATTTGTATTACTGCTGTTTATTGAACAAAGCAACCATGTTTTTTCACATTAGGAGCAAAAGCTTCTGAACTGAGTTTTATATAAGACCCAGAGCCCATTAATTCTCTATTATTTATTATATTATTTTTGAGTATATCAATAATAACATTTCAGAGTTTGTTTGCTTTGGACAATTCCTTTTTGTTGGACGGATGTTCAATAGAAAAACTGGGGACAGTGTTTCCTTACAGCCCCCCCCCCCCTCCCCCATGGGGAAGTAAAGCATTGGACAGTTCCCATTGAGTCTGTCCATGTAAAGTATGGATGTACATTATACAGATGGGTCTTAACAGGATGTGATATCACAGTGTGCCATGCTATCAGAGTAGTTTATTTACACTTTGAATTGATTTACAATGGGTTTTGTTGTGATAAGATTAGAGAACAGTAGCTGATATCAGAGTGCTGATATCTATGGTAAACCTACCTACCTGGGGATCATTATGAATGCTATTATTTTATATACCTCCTATTTACATTTTATTTTGTTTACATAAAGAAGGAGGAGGGATGGGATGCTATGTGGGTAAATATAATTTTTATCTTCATAACATTGACTTCTGTATGGCCTTTAACAAGCAGTATAGTTTTTGGTAGAAAAGCTCTGGATATGTTATTTTTCTTGAGTCCTAACATTATGTAGATCTTACTTACTGTCAAGCAAATTGTTCACCAAGGATGCAGTTATCTTTTATACTGTAACTACCGGTAGTGATGAGCCAATTTTTGAAAACTTCGATTAGGACGGTTCACTAAACTTTTGCAAAAAGATGGTTCCGTCTGCGAGGTTCGACCCGAAACAGGGTTCTCCTGTTTCAGTTTGCTCAACACTAATTGAAACTATACTTCCTCTGTACAATTTTAGTAGTAACGGCTTTTTTCAGTGTTTGTTTATACAATATATAATTATGATCCTTAGATTTTTTCGATCTGCTGCCAGAAAAAGGACCAATATCATAAACCAAATGTATGGCATAAGTTTGGCCATTTTATATCAATATACTTTTTCCTCAACTGTATTCTAAAGAATAGTCAACTAAACTTTTTAACACAACTTTATGCTAAATACCATGCAATTTACTTTTTTTATTATAGTAATGAATGGCATACATTTATGTCTGCAGTTCACTGAGACTTAAAGCCACCTTCTGGACAAGGAGAAACAAAGAGGGCTGTACCACTTCTCTGATTACTGTGCATTAGTATGCATTGGTAATCTTAAAACACTACATACTGCTCTGACTGGTGAGTGCTGCTAATGTGGACAGCACTGGTTAATCAAAGTCGGTGTAGTGTCGTAGATTAATGATGCATACTAATCCAGTGTGCATCAGGTAGCCAAAGAAGCTGGCACAGCCATTTTTGTTTGTTCAGGCCCGGAGGTTCGCTTTAAGGTAGCCTTAAACCTTAGTTGTTGACCAAATGCTCGTTTGGCCAACAGTTATTCCTCTCTATCCCCTCCCATACACATGCACACTCAGCTTGGCCAAGCATGCATGTGCTCATTAGGGAGAACGGAATATGCCTCTGCCAGACATCTCTGGCAGAAACTTATCCCACTTGAGAACAAAATGATCGGGTATGTTAAAATCCACCATGACCAATCTTTCCTTTCCAGACACCTGTCATTAGGGGAGCACAGTTGGAACAATCCTGTTTGCATTTGATGGTTGGCCAGTCCTCCTAATGGGCTTAGCCCATGTTCATAGCCACCTTTAGTTCTTGTGCCCTTTCATGTACAGGTCAACAAACTCACATGATTTCCTTCTCTTAAGAAAAGCTTTCTCATACTAATTCTACCATAATATCAACCAGTAATACTATTATGTTTTGAATTATACACTTGTTAGTATTATACTATATTAGTATTATTATAGCATCTTTTACCCCTATATTTCTGTTTCTATACACTGGACTGTATGATTATACTGTAACATATTTAATAGAATGATGTTTTGTATTGTACTATTTTAGCTTAGATGTTATTTTTTACTACAATACAGTATATATAGTACAGCTTTAATATTATGTCATTAATATCCACAGTTACACTACAGATTAAATGCTCCTTCAATGCAATATCTTTTATTTAATTGCGTTTTTGGCAATACAGATGTATTATTTTTAATAGGATCTATAATAAGTCTACATACAGAAAGTGACCTGCAGTGCTAGGTGTAACTGGCTCTCGCAATGCAACTTTCACTATATTAACCCGTTTTTATCATAATGGTTCTTTATATTATACTCACTGTATTAGATATATGGTACCCATAGTGATAAGCTCATTGTGCAGGTTGATGAATGATAACACTATTTCAGTGTTGCTAAGTGGAAATGAAATATGAATCTCTAAACAGTATTCTAGAAGTGCATTGCTCAAGAGACATCTTGCTCTGCAGGGGTGGCAGTCTGCAGTGACACAGCTTCAAGCATTTTTCACAGGCAAGAAGCAAAATTAACCTTCTTAGAGGGAAGAATTATTTCAACAGCTTGATCAAAGCTCATTTTGTATGTCTATGTGTTCTGGTAATATTCTTGTAATTTAAAGCAAATTGATAACACGTTGGATATGGACACCTCAGTAAGTTATTCCGCTTTAGGTTGTGTCCAATATACCGAAAAGCCTACACCAATAGAATATACTATAACACAGCAACTACAGTATATGTCTTTGTGTTTCCTGTGGAAGTCTGACTACATTTAGACAATTGTAGTGTAGATGGTAAATTCTTAATTAAATTATCATAAAAAGGTAAGTTAAAATATGTTTTATTATGCTCTTATATGTGTAAAGCGCTTTGGGTTTGTAGTTCATATTTTAGCAAATTCTTATTGTTTTTTTATCCTTTTTATTATGTTTTAACAATTTATGTATGAAATGATCGAAAGATAATTTTTTCAGGAAGAAATCGTTTTAACAAATATAATTATTTGTCTTTTCAAGTCATATTGACCTTTTGTTGCTGTTCTTACTGTCTGTCTGGAGAACTTTTATCTGTTTTTCAGCAATGGTACACCAGTTCAATGAATGTTGTTTGTACATGGCTCACTGACCGTATGGACCTCCAACTTCATATCTATCAGCTGAAAACACTCATTAGGATTGTCAAGGTATATAATTGTATTTCTGATATCCATCATTGTAATGCCTAACTTATTTCGCTTTTTTATTTTTTTGATTCATATGAGACTATCTATATATATATAGATATATCTATATATACATATATAGATATATCTATATATATATAGATGTGTATATCTATCTATCTATATAGATATATAGATAGATATACATATAGATAGATATAGATCTATCTATCTATATATATATATATATATATATATATATATATATATATATACACACACACATACGTGTGTGTTTGTGTGACTTATCATATTATTATCATAAAGTTAGGATTTTTATTCTATTTGATCCATTTACAATTGGTTTAATTTACATAGTATTTTCCTCAAAATACATAAAATATATGAACACAATTATTTTAATTAGAAGATAATAATTTTATTAAATAGGCAATAAGAAATATTTAATTATTAATTATCCTATTATGTGTCTTAAATTAAAATTTACAAATATCTAATATGAATACATTTTATGTGGGTTTATTTCATTTGAATGATTCAAATATTTTTTTTTATTTCATTTAAATAATTTTAAATACTCGCATTTCCAAATTTCAAGCAATTTTAGTAAAACCTATTCTTAAATTATATAAAAAAATGTATAAATATATTTTTCTATTTCAATATAATATTTTTATTAGTGTTTACTTATTTTAGATACAACTTTGAAAAAATGCTTCCGTATCTGTTAGTGATGCAAATATTTCTTCACAGTATGACTTAATTTATTCTGTGATCATTAAACAAAATGCAAATTGATATTGTTCTTATAATTAACTGAAGTAGTTTCTCTTACAATGGGTGTTTACACTGAACTATAAGAGATCACAAAGGTGAGATCACATACCCGGAAAGTATATTTTTATTCCTGTGTATGCGTGTCTTGGGCTAATGATAATTATTTCAGTGTGAAATCACAGTGGTTTACCATGAAATAAGATTGCAGGAGAGTGTACATCAATTAAATAGAATTCATTGCAGTTAAAGAGCATAGATTCTTACTCGTAGGCTGTTATTTCCAGAACCTAATAGAAAAACTGAAAAAAACTATGTATATACTTTATACTTTTTTATATCTTTATGTATGTGTTTCTTTAAGAAATGCAAGAATTCAACTAATCAATTTATTTATGTTAGTTTATGCATAAGCATATAACATCTTAAGAAATTACTGGAATGAGGATTCCAAGCTTTGTGCCTTCCCAAGGTACAGAAGTTGTAATAATTAAAACAACTTATTATGCAGGTGTTTTGACACATACATTATAAAGTGCTAATAATGATACCTGCAAATAACATCAGTTTTATTTTCTGTTTTCGGAGACGTCAGGCATTCGTTAGAAATAGCTTTTGCCGCTGCTTTTTCATCACCACAAATCCGTTACAGAGGGATGCACAATAACAATTGTAACGCACTGAGATAATGCATAGGCTTCTATGGACTCACACCCTCTAAGTCACTTAACAAGTTTGTTTTTAGACATTTTCAATCAGTAATTTACTCAGTTTACTTGGAAGACATCATGGGATAAAAATGTCAGTATGTCTTCAAATACATTTTCCTGAAATACAAATATAATTCTGTGTACATGATCCAGTTTTAAAACATGAGAAAATGTTTTTGTAATATCTTAACAGTGTTTTGGTGTCGATGTGACAAAGTCTGTTATTGCAATATGTACATGTAGATCAAATAGACTATGTCTGATTCTCACACAAGATATTATTACATTTTTCACGGTCTTCATACAAATTAGTGATTACTTGTCCAACCTGATGATTATGTTACGGTCAGATAGCTCTTTGATGTGTATGACAGCCTCTCAACTTTCCCCTGACTAGTGATGAAAGAGGTTTTAAAAAGTTGGTTTGCCAAACTTTTGCCAAAATTAGTACGAACCAAGACAGAACTTCACCAAAATTCCTAAAACTGGTGTAAAACACTGTCACAGAGCCATAAAAGCCCTGTGAAACAACAGGTCTTTTTGGCTCTAAGACAGTGTTATACATTAGTGTACAGGACTAGTTAATGTTTGCTACATTTTTACGTAAAATTTTTACTACACAAGTGTGGATTCAATTTTGGGGAACATATGTGCTCATACTTAGGGAATGGTATTGAGCAAACTAGTAGAACACTGTTTTAGGTAGAACTTTGCTAAAAGATGGGTTCAGGTTCGTGTCCACCTAAACGTCTAGCAATGTTCAACTCGAAACAGAGTTCTCCTGGTTTGGTTTGCTGAACTCTACCTCTGACAGATGATGTTGTGAAAAGAAGGATCGGGGATATTGAATTTCAACGCCCGATCATTTTGTTCCCCAGAAGACAATCTACTGTCAGAGCTGTCTGTCTGCAGCTTTACTCCCTTAGCACATAAATGCTAAGCTGAGCATTCATGTGCATTGGGAAGCCTGGGCAAACTGAGAAACTCTCTGACAGCTGTTGAAGGTGTATGAGTACCTTTAGGAATTATTCACATGGTAGAGCCATATGCATGGAATCTCTACTATAGACCCATAGGCACTCGTTGGGCTCCATATGGTACCCCCATACAGCACTGCATTACAGAGATATTCTACTCTAGGATCAATCCTTCCTGAGTTTAACATCTCTATAAGATAGCATCTGATACAATTTTTTGTATAAAATGGGGATGAGTGTCATACGATAGTGCTGTACAATTTGGAACTTCTACAGAGCCCTAATTTGGTTGTAACATAAACCCTAGAGAAACTGACTTTTTATTATTTTGGGGAAATACAGTGCAAGACGAAAGCAAGGAAATTAATTTCACTTATAGCTTTATGAGCAGAAATTTTCTTTATGAGAAGGCAACAAGGGAAATTCCTATTCATGAAGGACAGCCTGTACTTTCTAATGGACTGTAGAGAAGTAACAATCCTTAGATTATGGCCGTTTTTAAAACAGGGATTTCAAAAATTGCTGGATTTGTGCTACAAATGTAGTAATTGTCAACATGACTCACGTATCATGATAATTTGATTTATTACAAGTCTAGTAAATCGTAGTTAACTTACCATAAGGTTTTGAAGTTCAAGTTAATGTTTGCTACATTTTTACACAAAATGTCCTACTGCACGAGTGTAGATTCAAATTTGGCGAATATATGTGCTCATAGTTAGGGAATAGTATTGAGCAAACCAAAACAGTAAAACCCTGTTTTGGGTCGAACTTTGTTAACAGTTTCATTTGGCACAAACCTAAACCAAAGTTTTAGCAAATTTTGACTCAAAACAGGGTTCTACTGATTCAGTTTGTCAACATTAGTCCTGAACACTGGTGTATAAATACTCTAAGGGCTCAGTCACACGGGCGCCGATCTTCCCCGTGTTTCTGCAGGATAAGACCGCTGCACTGCAGGTGCGGACAACTCTCTGCACCAGCTGGAAAAAAGAACACATGGCCGGCAATGGAGCCAGTCATGCAGAGAGTCGTCCACACGCGGTGCGGCTGTCTTATCCTGCAGAAACACGGGCGGATCGGCGTCCATGTGACTGAGCCCTGAGAGTATTAAACAGGGCTTTTATGGCTCTTAGACATACACCACATTTAGGGGTGTCTGTAAAGTTTCTATTCAGTTTGAACAAATTCAAACTGGACCAAATTTGTAGCAAAAGTTCAGTGAACAGTCGGAACTGAACTTTTCAAAAGCTCGCTGATCACTATGAGTGAATTTTTAATATTTCCTGATTTGTTATTTTTTTAAGAATTGTCTCCTTTAACAGTAAATGCATTTCAGTAACACAACAGAGAACCCTATTGAATTAAAATTCAAACTGTTTTATGGCAGCCTGTAATTAATTCACAAAATGTAGCTTTAGGACACCCTCACACTAGCGCATTTGCGACTGTAATTATGGCCACAAAATTCATGCCCGCAATGCGCAGCATATATAACCCATTAACTTCAATGGGCTCCTTCACGTGTGTTTTTTTTCCATGTGCTTGACATGACATGCTTTATTTTCATTTGCAATTGCGCACCCGTATGCAATAAATCGTGCAGACAACTGTGCGATTTTGCGAGGCTAAATGATACTATCTGGGCCTACCGAGTCAGCTGACCAACCTACTAAGTAGGCTGTCCCGCCTACTCAATCATGGCGCTGCTGGACCCGTGTTAATGTAAGCAGTGCTAGCAGTGCAGTAAAGTACAATAAAATGCGCTGATACTGGTGCAGTAACCCACAATTGTGTGCCCTGCATAGCTCATATATGCCTCGCAATAGCTAGCGTATACACGCTTACACCCATGTGTGAGGCCAATCCTCATATTTGCACACATTTTTGCCTGCACAGTATGCAGAGAACAGAACCCATTAATTTCAATAGGTTCACTCACATCTCCTTTTCTTGCACAAGGAGTCCCCATAGAAGTCTATCGTGGTTGCACGAATGCGTGTGCAATGCACAAGGAGAAAGAACACATCTGAAATGTGTTATGATAAATAGCCATTTAAATTGGGGCGTGGTTGTGTCCCATGTGCAAAAAAAAATGTTCTGCAAGTACAAAAAGTACAGTAAAATACACCGATACATGCAAAAAAAAGCCTCAAACATAGTGAAAATACTTTGTGCTGAGTCACGCACAATTGGACATATGCCCATGTGAAGCCACCATAGGAAGCAGATTTTAATCAAGAATAGGAAAGTGCTGTCTATACAGGTTTCTAATTATATATAGTAGTGTCACCATAGAAGAGTAGTAGAGAATATTATGCAGGTATAGTTGTTAAACTCAGGCCTCCTTTACATGACCGTATGCGTTTTTACCATATTATTGCATGAATGAAGGACACACTGCTCACTGCTATGTATCGACCAAAAAATATACGGTATCGATGAAAACCATTGATCGCTGTAAAATGCTCAGAATGATGATTGATGGTTAAAGGGGTTGTCCCGCGAAAGCAAGTGGGGTTATACACTTCTGTATGGCCATATTAATGCACTTTGTAATGTACATCGTGCATTAATTATGAGCCATACAGAAGTTATTCACTTACCTGTTCCGTTGCTAGCGTCCTCGTCTCCATGGTGCCGTCTAATTTCAGCGTCTAATCGCCCGATTAGACGCGCTTGCGCAGTCCGGTCTTCTCCCTTCCGAATGGGGCCGCTCGTGCCGGAGAGCTGCTCCTTGTAGCTCCGCCCCGTCACATGTGCCGATTCCAGCCAATCAGGAGGCTGGAATCGGCAATGGAGCACACAGAGCCCACGGTGCACCATGGGAGAAGACCCGCGGTGCATCGTGGGTGAAGATCCCGGCGGCCATCTTACTAAGGTAAGTAAGAAGTCGCGGGGATTCGGGTAAGTACTGGACATTTTTGGTTTTTTTACCCCTGCATCGGGTTTGTCTCGCGCCGAACGGGGGGGGCTATTGAAAAAAAACAAAAACGTTTCGGCGCGGGACAACCCCTTTAAATCGGGCCAGCTGTGCTCTTTTCCCAGCGTTGGACGCAGGGTAATTCCTCCTCCCTCCCTTTTTTCCCAACTCCCATTGAAGTCTATGGGAGCTTCCTGCATATCTCGGCAAATGATAGTGAAAGACCTATCTTTCCACGCTGCATATAAAATTGGCAACCGAAAACAGCCACATATGTGCTATTGTTCCAGCTCGATTTTTTTATGTGCCCAAAAATCATTCATCTGAATGAACACATAGGAAACCAATGCTTCAGATGGTTGCGAGTTTTTTGACAATTTTTTTTTACATGGCTAAATACCTACGAAAATGTGGTCGTGTGAATGCTTTAGTTAGTGCAGTAACGTATGGCCCATGTAAGAATATTTGATTTGGATCTCATGCCCATGGCAGAGCCTGTACACAGGCAAATAAAGTCCCTTCAAGTCCATCTTCTTGAGTCATCATAGGTACTACATGTGTCGCTGTATGGTGCCTCTGTCCCGCAATGTATCACAGGAATTTTCTACCCTGGAATATATCTCTATTGCACAACATCCAGTGGAACAAGACTTGAATTCCTATAACTCTAAAGAAAAAAAATCCTCTGAAAAATGAAATTGGAGGCACTTGGAACTACAGTGGGGCTCCTTAGATTTCTATTAGTGCCGTATCACCTAGACATACAACTTGAAGGTTGTATAGGGCTGAAATGCAGTAGTGTGCATGAGCCCTTAATCAGAATGCCCACGTTAGGCTATGGTCATAGTTCATTCATAATGGAAGCCACAATGCTCTGCTACTCTGTCATACAATGGATATGACTGACGTTTGATAGACCTCATTGACTTAGGCTTCATTCACACGAGCATTGCATTGCAGCTATTTTGCAGAGATAAAATGTGGCCATAAATCACCACCATGTGAAGCATTGGATGCCAATGCATTCATTCACATGGGCGATTTTCCAGCGGGTGAAAAAATCACGCAGTAAAATCATCAAATTGGCGACCGTTTTCGGCTGCCAATTTTTCTCGTAGCATCAAAACATAGACACATGACCTACCATTTAACAAAAACCGTGTAAGCTTTTGTTAAAAGACATTAAAGGAGGATACCTTTAGTAGCTGAAAAATAAGGAGGGGGGAGTTTACCTGTGTCTGAAAAGAGGACAGCTGGCTCTATTTAAGTTATTTAAAGCCAATAGAAGCCAGTCTGCCCACTGACGGAATTCCATGTTTCGGTGTATTTTTCACATGATACGCTCATATGAATGGACGAGAAAATGCTAATTCATCTTAAAATTAGATTGCGGCTAGCGTAAAATCGCATACGCCTGTGTGAATGAAGCCTTATGACGGGGTCCATTAGATTCCGGTGGTGTTCTTAATTTTGATTGTAAAGTAGCACTGCATACAAAACTATTTTCCCATCAAATAACTTTGAGGCCTTAGTCAGACGGGCGTTTTTTCGCGCGATTTGCGGATCGCATTACGGATGCGCATCCGCAAATCGCGTGACCGGTGCCCGAAAATCGCCCGAAAATCTGCTCCTAGCCGCGTTTCATTAGAAACGGGCCGGAGCTGTCCAGCGCATTGCATTCAATGGAGCGGCAATACAGCCCGCTCCATTGAAAGCAATGCGCTGCGGGCGAGTGTGGGATGAATTGTCGGGAAGGGCTTAAATATATAAGCCCTTCCCTGCAATTCATCCAGAAAAGTGTTAAAATAAAGAATATATATATACTTACCTGCTCCCGGCAGCCGGAGTTCCGCGCGGCCGGCCTGCAGTGGGTGTGAGTCAGACCTAACCCCTGATTGGCTCAGCGCCGGACGCATGCGCATGCGCAAATCGCGGCTAAAAACGCCCGTCTGACTAAGGCCTGAATCTGCGATGACGGAACGGGCCGCGAACTCAGACGTGAACAGAGACTAATCAACCAAATTCATTGGGTAGGCGTTTTTTAAAAAGAAACGATTATACTCTTCTGGAGACATATCCAGGCGGCGTCACATTAGCTCAACATGACAACAAAAATGTATTTTCCTAACAGATTCTATAGTGTCTAAGGAAGTGGTGGGGAAACCGCTTTGGTATCCACATTCTGTCTAACACCTAGAGGCATTGTTTCAAAAGTCGCAATTAGGGATCATGTCCATGACCATGTTTACACCGCGTATGGTGTGTGCATTGCACGGACGCGTGATATGTGGTGAATGGAGTCAATGAAGGTCAATGGACTTACATTGCTTTTGGACAGAATTTAAATACAACAGGAATTTAAAAACGAAAGCAAAAAGAGTCACCCTACGCATGTCCGTCCGCGTGTGATACGCGTGCGTGAACAGAACAGTGCACACGCAGCCATACATGGTCTATACTGGCAGAACCGATGTAATACACCTGTGGACATGAGCCCTTAGACATTAGCTAAAAACTTTTCTAACCTGATATGTTAACAGTTGATGGCCAGTGGATCGTCTGTCGTTTCTTTTCAGAGATCTATCCTTATGTTTTTATTTAGGGCAACACAATTATTTGTTCAAAGGTGTTCTCTGTCATTTTATAAAATACTGTATGTTCATTTTGCAAGCTTCTATAGTTTAACACATAGGTTACAATCCAAACCCCAAGCCCCAATGTGATGGAAGTGTGATAGAAGAATAGTCCCATTTACATATAGCACACAATACTTAAAGGGGTAATTGATGTCCTATTCATATTGTATTGGTGGGTTACCAACTTTCAACACCGATCAGTTGTTAGAAGGTTGTTGGAACTTGGATGAGAGCTGCAGCCTCTTCATTGTGTTCTGTGCATTGGCCTGTATTGCGCAACACCATAGTTTTCATAACAGTTGTGCCTGGTATAACAGCCTTGTCCCATTTATAAAGGGCTTCCACAGACGAACGTATGCGCAAATACGCTCGCTCCAACGGAGTATATTTGTGCATTAACAAGGTTTTGAGATGGCAATATTCCGGCTATTATGTGCATGTCTACGCATAGTAATTAGAGATGAGCGAGCGTACTCGGCCACGCCCCTTTTTCGCCCGAGCGCCGCGATTTTCGAGTACTTCCGTACTCGCGCGAAAAGATTCGGGGGGCGCCGTGGGTGAGTGGGGGGTTGCAGCGGGGAGTGGGGGGGAGAGGGAGAGAGAGAGGGCTCCCCCCTGTTCCCCGCTGCTACCCCCCGCTCCGCCACGCCTCCCCCAGCTCCCCCCCGAATCTTTTCACCCGAGTACGGAAGTACTCGATAATCGCGGTGCTCGATTGAGTAATTACTCGAAACGAGTAGGTTTGCTCATCTCTAATAGTAATGTAATTTTTGTGGTCGAAATGCCAGTTCACATCTGCATCTGTTACTTCCTTTCTGTAGAATAAAATGGCTATTTAAGGCCAGATTAGGGCCAGCTGTCTTCTTTTCCCTACGTTTTACGCAGTGTCACACCCTTCACTGTGATTTTTTAAACTTGCCATAGACTTCTAAGGCAGCTTACTGCGTAACACGCAGAAAGATAAGGCGGGAGAATAAGATGCTGTTGAGAACAAACCCATTGACATCAATGGCTTGCAAAATTGGTGAAAGCTGAGAAAAGTCAAAGATTTTTGCGCAAGTATGGCATTTACAACTTTTTTTAAGACAAAAAACAGAAGCAGAAGCTGCTGATAAATTCCCACCAAGAACACAACTCCCTTTCATATGACCTATTTGGGCATATGAACATCATAGTGGTACCCCCTTCTAGGAGCCAGATGAGAGCTGCTCTGGTGGACTTTCAGCCTCCCTTGTGTTACAAGACAGCCTATTACTCGAATGACCATCATGTAATACTTCATTTACCCTGCACTAGTCTATATAGGGTAAATGCTTGTTCAGCGGCAGCTTCCCTACAACAAAATTAACTGTTTGTTGGAGTTGCTGGGAACAAGGCTTGGGGTAAACATCTGATTAAATAGTCAAAAGGTGTTGTGCCTAATGAAGCAACCTCTTTAAGTGTTCAGTTCCTCTGTAGTGCCACCGCAGAGGAAATAGGACATTATATGGTGCCAATTAAAATCTATGGGCTATCACTGTAATGAACGGGCATGTTGGGTTCCGCTGATAGAGAAACACTCTTTGTGGCTTCTCTTTGTTCCATCTAATTGATGGAACTCATGACTGACGGATTAATAACTCAGAACGACATAATAAGCTATCAGAAAATGGATTTTATAAACTAAGAAGCCCCTTTAAAATGATTAGTAGGTAATTTTGATTTCAATCACATAACTTCTGGAAGATTGTACTGGAAAATTCTAAATGACACATTGTAGACATGTAAGTCTTCGATACTGATCTGGGAAAAACAGCTATATAAGTCATGTTTGTATATTAACCTTCGAAATTGTCACCTGTCACAACATTTGTTGAAGGTGTTTTGACTTGCAAGGGTTAAGATCACAGATTCATCACCTCATTAGACAAGTCACTAATAAGTTATGCCTATCAGGAACATAATAGGTTATAGTTGTGCCATGTGTAAAGCTGTCAAAAAAAATCTACTGTTACAGTGAAATTAGTGTGAAGAGACAATGCTAAGACAACGCCATCACGATCAACGTATCAGCTTCATTTTCACCTTATTTACTATTAACCGTTATCATTAGTGACTAATTGCATCTTAGGAGAACCTAGAAAGAACACACTAATTGAGTTCTAACCTTCATCATCTAGCTACTGAAACTAATTAACATCAGCCACTGTGTATCTCTGGCATAAAACATCTTTATCGTTCTTTATAGAAAACCTATCGAGATTTCCGATTACAAGGTGTACTAGACTCCACGTTAAACAGCAAGACCTACGACACAATTCGAAACCGACTAACAGTGGAGGAGGCAACAGCTTCAGTCAGCGAAGGAGGAGGCCTCCAAGGCATAACCATGAAAGACAGCGATGAAGAAGACGAAGAAGACGATTAAATATCCAGTTGTAGAGTCTCAATGGGATGTAGCCCGGTACCCAGTGCATGTCTGTTAGCCACATTAGGGAATTTTCTGTCCGCTCCAAATGCCCATAACAATTTTACCAATACAATTGTCATTCTAGCTGTGTGATTACAAACAAAAATAACGCACTACATTTGGTTCATGGGTTTCCTAACTTCAAATCTATAGGTTCATAAGCAATATAGAGCACCATTGTTTAATACTGTTAATTGAAATATATAGGAAACATGCTAGGTATGTCCCTGTTTTCAGCAAAAATATCCAATGCTTCATTCCTGTAATGTATATACGTTGATGGTAAATTATTGTGCCTATGAGTGAATAGTAATGTCATTTCTGTTGCGTGGATGCCATCCGCTCAAATGAATGAACTAATAGAGGCTTTGTTTCCAAAAGAGAAAGAGGCTACACCCAATGAGGTTTATCTTTGGTGATATCATTCAAATCCGAGGTTTATCTCATCCAAAACTCTAAGTCATACACTTTTACTTGAACATTCTGTTAGTTACCTAGAGGTTACATATCAGCGGATTAGTATTCCAAAACCACAACTGTTCTCGTCATAGATATGAGACAACCGAACAAGCTAATGTTAAAAAAAGAAGTTTGAAAAAAACTATTTTATGTTAATGTCTCTTTAAATGTTACATTTTGTTTAGGTTTTAAAAAAAGTGTATGTATAAAAACTTATAAAAAAAAAAACAAAAAGACAACTTTAATAACAGACTTAGACTATAAACTGTGTTTATAAGAATATACAATACTTATTTCCGTAGATTGTAACCTTAATTTACATAATTTTGTGTTCACAATTGTTTTTATATCTGCCATGTACATTGCATTTTGACCAGTAACTGCATGTCACCGGGGTCCCTCAAGAAGCTTTTTATCTGTGTAAAATAGTGGATCCATCTTGCTTTTGCCTTACAAAAGCCTACAGTTGTAAAAGTGTAAGGACTGTGGCTTCTCAATAAATAACTATTCAGATGTCCTAAGTGTGGTGTAATCATTTATTGGGATCTGGTTACATTCATGACCCAGTTGTTAATCAATGGTGATAACTGTATGGGTTTTCTCTTAAAGGATTGCAGCACTGACCGTGAACATTGGACAATAATCGGTTTACCTCAAGAGTATAATTTGGGTTACTCTTATAGCAGAGATCTCTGATAGCCCATAAAGAGAGTAAGTTGGGCATGGTTATGAATGTAGCGGGAGATCACTGACAAATTTCAGAGTAACATCATAAGACTCCAATGAACCTTCCTGAGACTTGGTGAACATTTTTTGAAAATCATATAGGCACATTTTCTTTTTGCAAGTGGGATTGTTCATTTTGGAAAAACCCATTTTCAAAGAACCCTTAAGGGAATTCTGAATTGATACTGGGTGGTCCCCATTCAGGACCTCCATCTACTATAGCAAAGAATGGTTAAGATATCTTAGGGATATTGCTGGCTTAAAGGGGGTTTCCATTTCTAAAACATTGGTGACCTATCCTCTGGATAGGTCATCAATAGCTGATCAGCAGTGGTCCACTGCTTGGGAACCCCGATGATCAGTTCTTTCTCAGACCTGCTGGAACTCTACATAGAGCATGAAGCAAATAGCTTTAGATATTGTGCAGACACAGCTCCCATTCTTAGGCCTCGGTCAGACGGGCGTTTTTTCGCACGATCTGCGCATAAATAGAACCATTGCTTCGCAATGGCATCGGACACATGGCCGCTTTTTATGCGGATGTCCGATAAATTATAGGAAACGAGGAATCGAAGATCGCAGATCACGCCTATCTGCGATCTGCGATTCCTTGTGTTCTATTATATGCGCTCAATGGGGCTGGCGGCAGCAGCGCCGACCCCATTGAGAACATATACTACAAAGATCATTCTCCTCTGCCACAGCTGTAACAGCTGTGGCAGAGAAGAACGATGTTCGCCCATTGAATTAAATGGAGCCGGCAATACAGCCGGCTCCATTGAAAGCAATGGGCTGCCGGCGAGCGCGGGATGAATTTTACACATTTTTGGATGATTTTCAGGGAAGGGCTTATATTTTTAACCCCTTCCCGAAAATTCATCCCGCGCTCACCGCCAGCCCATTGCTTTCAATGGGGCCGGCTGTATTGCCGGCTCCATTGAATTGCAATGGGTTGGACAGCGCTCCTTTGATCGGGGCCTTTTCACTGAAAACGCTGCTAGCTGCAGATTTTTCGGGCGATTTTTCGGCCCCGGTCACGCGATTTGCAGATGCGCATCCGTCATGCGATCCGCAAATCGCGGCAAAAAACGCCCGTCTGACCGAGCTCTTAGAATTGGGTCCCCCATAAAAAAGAATTATATTGGAGGCAGCATATCTATAAATAGCAGGTTTAGAAACAGTAGTTCAACTCAAGGATACCTCTAAATACTGCAGTCATTTAAAATAGATACCAGTTCTACACAGTGATAGTGATTACAGTGCAGTTACTTCCAGTGATCAGAAGTAGTGTCTTCCCTGTTTGGTTAATATTCATTTTCGTTTTTGTTCTTAATTTGGGCCCAGATGACTATGAAGATTTCCTCCAGCCATGTCATTGTGCACGCTTACCATCCTGATACTACCCCTAATGAATCTCTCAGTAACCTTTTCCCCATAGTAGTAGTGTCCTTTCTGTGGTCCCCTATAGTACTAGTGTTCCCTTTATGTCACCCAACCATATTAGTATCCTCTCTGCAGCCCCCCATAGCACTGGTGTTCCATCCGTGGTCCTCCATAGTATTGTGTCCCCTCTGTGGCCCCTCATAGTACTGGTATTGTCTCTGTACCCATTCATAGTACTGGTGTCCCTTTCCTGTGACCCCCCCCCCCATAGTACTGTGTCCCCTCTCTGTAGTCCCCGAAGCACCAGAGTTCCCCCTTTTGCCCCTCAAAGTACTGGTGTGCTCTCTGTCTCAGCACAAACTTCACCTAGGTTCATGCTGCTTCTCACCCTACTTCCTGCTCTCACTGTGGTACTGCCAAGAGAAGAGCAGCCTGCACTGAAACAGCAATGTGAATGTAAGTGAAGCTTGTGCTTCTGGACATTCAGGGGAAAGGGGAGTCAACAGTGGGACAGTGGGTGAGACCCTTTGGCTCCAGGCCCCTCTGTGCCACAGTTCCCAAAGCATTTGTGTAATCTGTCTACATTGGCAGCACAGCTCCCATTGAAATGAATCGCAGTGGTGCCTGCAATACCATGCTTGGCCACTGCGCAATTTTGTGAGTAATCTGCTTCCTGCTCCATACACCAAGACAGTGGCCCAGCAAACAACTGATTGATGGGGATTCAGAGCAGCAGACCCCCATCGATCAGCTACTGATGATCTAGCAGTTTTATAGGGCTGGAAAACCCCTTTAACTCAACAGTTGGAAATAAACAGATATCGTATTCAGTGTCAGCTCTGCGCAAACGTATAATTCTTTACACTTCTTTACTTAATATCTGTAAAGTATATGCTCACACGTCATACCTCAAACACCATAAGCCATGACCCAAAACATGTATAGTATATCAGTCTTTAAATCATGCTTTTTTTCTGACACGGTCACACACTCCCTGTTTAAACCATAAAAATGAAGAACGGTTTAATATATTTTTTCAGTGGTGTGTCCTCCATAGAGCCAGACCATCCCATTACTATATGGTTAGAGAAGAAGGAAATGAAGCAGGTCAAGGAGCAGGGCATACGTATACCCAAAGGACATAAAATATTTGCTGCTAAAGACAGAAAAATAGATGAGCTAAATCCTAAAACATCCTTTTTTTTCTCTCATATCAATAGAAACTTTTTTTTTAATTTGACCTATATCTTATTAGGAGAAAATTACATCTTTCTCTCCATCTAGCAGACTGTAGAGAGGCATAGACAAGAGGGAGATGCAGCTTCAGGTTCGCCGTCCCAACAACTATCACTCCTGTGCTTTCACACAGGGCAATAGTCGCTCAATAAATGGAGGTGTAGTGCGCTGGAGATCTTTTCTGGCTGACCGCCTACATTCACTGCAAACAGGCAGTAATTGAAAGATTGAATGACTCCTCCAGAGTGATAAGTTGCTCAGTAGTTGCTTTGTTTCAGTGAGCTTAATCCCTTAGTGCCCACCTCATTGCCTTTTTATGCCCTGGCTTTGTGGGCTTTAATCCTCAGGGACGTAAAAACACACTCGCCCTGAGGATTAAAGCCACAGGGGCTGTGGACGTGACAGCTCTGTGCTGTCGGCTACCGGATAAAGCCGACAACCTGGAGCTGTCATGGGGGGGCCGTAGAGAGCGATCTCTGGTCATGCGATTGCCATTATTTAATGGATAAACAGAAAGATTCAGCTCCCCTCACGGATCAGATCCATGAGGGAAGCTAAAAGTACTCACCCCCACCTTCCGCGATGTCCCGCGGTCTTATGGTCCTTCCAGGACCAGATGCCACCTTCTGCGCATGCACGCCAAACGTACAACATTATGCGCACGTGCAGAAGGCCAGGGGGTCCGGGAAATTTAAAATCACCCTGCTCCCAGCTTGTATGTGTAGCCAAGAGCAGGGAGATGTCATCGGGAACCGCTGTATGCCCATTCACAGGATCGCCGTTATCCAACAGATCCAACAGCAAAAAAAAAGTTAAAATCTATGAGGGGAGATATCGATGAGAGGAGATGAAATTACATACCTGAGCCCCTGGATTTTTCTGCGGACCTTACTCCATCTTCTGCGCACGCGACTGTCGCCAAGATGGTGGACGCATACGTAAGAGCCACGGATTGCCGGGATAATTTAAAATCTCTCTGCTCCTGGCTACCAAACATATCCGAGAACCTGGAGATTTCACGGGGAGGTTGGTGGCGCGGTACGTGGTCCCTGGTCACCTGATCAACTTTATCCAATGGATAACGGCGATCACGTAAAAGCAAAAAAAAATTGACCCCTTAACGACCAGCCCATAGTGTTTTTACGTCCTCCCGAAGTGGGCTCTATTCTCTGAGGACGTAAAAACATGCTTCCTGCAGAGAATAGTGCCCCTCGGGCTGTGGACGTGACAGCTCCATGCTGTCGGTGTCCGCAGGTAGCTGACAGCATGGAGCTGTCATCCCGGGCTGTTCGGAGCCCCCCCCCCCCGGCATTGCGATCGGCGCTATGCAATGTATAGCGCCGATCGCAAAAAAGTAAACAAAACTGCAAAAAAAGTGACATATTCAGCTGCTCTGATGGATCGGATCCATCGGAGCTGCTGAAACTACTTACCGAGGTCCACCGCACGGCTCCCCGCTGTCCCGATGCTCCGGGCCCCGCAGCCGTCCTTCTGCGCATGCGCGCCAGGCGGCATTACGTCAGCCGCATGCACAGAAGGCCCGGCGGCGCAGGAAATTTAAAATCTCCTGGCTCCCAGCTCCTGTAGGTAGCCGGGAGGAAGGAGATGTCAGCGGGGACTGCGGTGAGCGGTCCCCGGTACCGCGAAAAAGTGAAAAAAAGTTTAAAAAAAGTAAATGTTTCAGCTGCCATCATGGATGGGATCCATGAGGGCAGCTGAAAATACTCACCTCCATCCTCCACGATGTCTCCGGTGATCTGGAGCCGCCACGGGCTTCTGCGCATGCGCGCCGAGGGGGAAATGGCGGCGCATGCGCAGAAGCGCCGAAGCGCCGCGAAATTTTAAAATCCCCTGTCTCCCGGCTACCTTCAGTAGCCGGGAGACAGGAGATGTCACCGGGGACCGCGGAGTGCGGTTCCCGAGCACGCGATCGCCGGTATCCAATGGATACCGGCGATCAAAAAAAAGTTGGAAAAAGTTTTAAAAAGTTGTAGTTTCATCTCCCCTCATGGGAAATTTACTGCTAGGACCTTCCAAACTAATAAAATTAAAAAATACCTTTTATTAAATTCCTTTAAAAGAAGAACAAAACAAATACAAACAAATAAGGGGAAGATTAGGATTAAGAAGGCCACTAGTGACTAGTGACCAAACAGGTTGGAGTCGTATAATAGGACTCAACCTTAAAAAACGACAGCAACCGCCACTTCTGAAATATGAACAATGGGAAATCGAGTCATGTGATGAAGCTCAATTGATGTACAACATTGATCATAGATCCAGAAAAGTGATCAAATAAAGTAGAATCACTCTAAATCTGGTATCCTAATGTGCGTCGTATAGTGGGAAGGACTTGCACATAAGGAGTTTGCTCTTAAAGCAAAAATGCGCGTTACCCAACGCGTTTCTCCCAACTGGTGGGTTCCTCAGGGGTTACAATGCGCTAGTTCCAACCAAAAGGTTGGGTTGTGGCTAAATTTTTATAAAGTGTGGAAGCCACACATAGTCCAGGACTGATAATCATGGACCAGTGGTCGCCAAAATGATCTGTCTCTAAATGTAAATGCAATGCAGCGAAGAATTCCAGTGCACCGCAATTTACAAAAATCAGAAAAGAATGACCTATGACGTGGCAATGATGGTCACGGTAATGGTCATTAAGAGGACAAAATTATCCTCAAATATTTTTTTAATTTTATTAGTTTGGAAGGTCCTAGCAGTAAATTTCCCAAAGTTTTGACTGGGATTAGCTGCCCTTGTAAATTTGCATCTCCCCTCATGGATCCGATCCATGGGGGGAGATGAAAATGCTCCCCCAAGGTCCCCAAAAGCCCCCCCAAAGCACAGGGCATTACCCTCTACTGCGCATGCGCAGTAGAGCCTAAGGCAAAAGTTGCCTTAGGCATAGTTACTTGCAGGGACCAAAGTAATTGGTCCCTGCTGACATGGGTGGCTGTGATAAACCTATCACAGCCACCCATGTCTTTTGTTTAATAAATATGGCACACAGTTAGTCCTGGTATCTCTCCCCTGTCACTGAGAGTGATTTGTGACAGGAGAGAGATAGCTGAGAAAAATCGTGTGCCATATAGAGAGTTAAAAAAAGAAAAAAAAACCCCGTTATTACCCGCCTTCACCTTCCCTTATACCCCAATTACCCTATTTTATCCCTGTCCACTTTTTTGGGGGCTATTTTTTTTTTTTACCCCCATTAAAAATTTTTTTAATAAAATGGAGCGTAGGCGCTACACCACCGAGCAAGCGTACGCGCTGCTCATCGCTTCAAGCTCCGGTAGCGATGCTACCAGCGAGTCGGAGGAGGAGGAGGTTTTTTTTGAGAGTGACAACTCTGCCTCCAGCGCTATGGAGGTAGAGGAAGTCGTTGGGGCAGCGGGGCCAAGTTATGCGGCGCCCGCCACTGTGTGGAGTGCCGCAAGTTTGTTTGCGCCCCGCATCCCAGAATTTTTAGCGGCTCCAGGCGTTAATCTGGACGTCGCAAATTTCACCCCGTATCATTTTTTTAATTTATTCATTACTGACGATGTGCTGCAGTTAATTGTCCAGCAGACAAATATATACGCTGGACAATACGTGACTGCGCACCCCACGTCGGTTTATTCCGTGATGTGGACCGCCGTAGATGTCCCTGAGCTAAAAAAATTTTTGGGACTTATTTTACTAATGGGACTCGTAAAAAAGTCATCAATACGGTCCTATTGGTCCACGAGTGCCATTCACGCGACGCCCGTATTTGCGTCGATAATGCCCCGACGCAGATACGAAAACATTCTGCGTTTTCTTCATTTTGCGAATAATACGCAAATCCCCCCAAGAAGTGACCCAGCATACGATAGACTGGGCAAATTAAGGCCCCTTATATCGCTATTAAGGGACGCCTTTAAAAACATTTATACCCCCCAAAAAAATCTGGCGGTGGATGAATCTCTGATGAGTTTCAAAGGGTGTTTATCTTTCCGCCAGTTTATTCCCTCAAAGCGCGCAAGATACGGCGTAAAGCTGTACAAAATCTGTGAGAGCGCCACAGGTTATACTTGCGACTTTTTTATTTACGAGGGCAGGGATCGCCAATTAAACCCCCTCAACTGCCCTGAAGACATTGGCATCAACGGGAATATTGTGTGGGAGCTCGTGGGCCCTTTTTTAAATAAGGGGTACCACGTATATACTGACAACTATTATACGAGCGTCCCCCTTTTTAAAGCGTTACACGCCGCAGGTACAGGGGCCTGCGGAACTATCCGTAAAAATAGGGTAGGATTCCCACAGCCCCTTGTTTCCAGGCGTGTCGACAAAGGCGCGTCTTACGCACTGGCCTATGACCCCTTGCTGGCAGTTAAATGGCGTGACAGAAAGGACGTCTTTATGTTGTCCACTGTGCACGCAGACACCTCCGTTACAGTTAGGGAGAGGGGGGCTGCAGCGGAGAAAATTAAACCGGTCTGCGTCACAGATTATAATAAATTCATGGGGGGCGTCGATCTGTCAGACCAAGCTATACAGCCCTACCTTGTAAAACGTAAAACGCGAGCTTGGTACAAGAAGGTAGCCATCTACCTTATACAGATGGCTACATATAACGCTCACGTGATTTATAAATCGTCTGGGGGCACACTGAGCTTCCTCCAATTTCAGGAGGAGCTCGTAGAAAATCTTTTATTTGGGACCACCGCACCACAAGACGCATTGCAATCGGAGGAGGTGCGGAGGCTAACGGAGCGTCATTTTATGAATCCCATCCCCGAGACTGCGAGCAAAAAATACCCCCAAAAAAAGTGTCGCATCTGCACTAAGCAAGGGAGGAGGAGAGATACGCGTTTTTATTGTCCCACGTGCCCATCCCACCCTGGCCTTTGTAATTACCCCTGCTTTGAAATTTACCATACAGTTTTACATTATTAATTTTATTTTACATATAAAAAACGCCAAAAGGGTGTGTGGGTGGGGTGGGGGTCTTTTTAGGGAATCAGTTTTACTTTTATTATTAGTCCGTCTCCCCAGTTTTTCCTGCTTGAAACAAAAAAAACGGTCCTAAAAGTGTCAAATTTGGTGAAAAAAATGAAATCACATTTATATTTCACTCACATTATAATTATTTTAAAAAATAAAAATGTAGCGTCAGAATGCCCAGTACACCCCTAGATAAATTAACTAAGGGGTCTTGATGTCAAAATTGGGTCACTAGTGAGGGGCATTTTATTATTTTGGCAGTTTACTATCTCTACTAGTGTGCAATGGGCCCTGTAAATTATTCAGTTGCGCCCTAAAATCAAACGGGTGCTCCATACACTATAGGCCTAGCCATGCGCCCTCTAAGAAAATTGGGGCTACAAGGACAAACAGTGGTATCCATTTTGGGGTGCAGGTCTTTATTCATATATGTGCTGTACAAAAAAAAATTTGCTTTTAAAATGACAGAATTACCAAAAAAATGAAAATCGTAATTTTTTTCTTCTGCTTGGCTTAGATTCATACAAAAACCATGAAGTCAAAAAAGACATTGTACCCCTAGATAAATTCGTTAAGGGGTCTAGTTTTCAAAATGGGGTCACTTGTGGGCGTTCTCCATCGTTTTGGTCACTCAAGGGCTCTACAAGTGTACAATAGGGCCTAAATCTCATTCAAGAAAATTTTCTGTTCGAAAAGTCACCGGTTGCTCTTTTCATTTTGGGCCCCATTGTGCATTCAGACATAAGATCAGGGCCACAATGGGTATATTTCTGAAAACAGGACAAACAGGGGTATCCATTTTGGGGTGCAAGTCTTTATTCATATATGTGCTGTACAAAGAAAACGCTTTTAAAATGACAGAATTACCCAAAAAAATGAAAATCGTATTTTTTTTCCTTATGCTTGGCTTAGATTCATTCACAAACCGTGAAGTCAAAAAAGACATTGTACCCCTAGATAAATTCGTTAAGGGGTCTAGTTTTCAAAATGGGGTCACTTGTGGGCGTTCTCCATCGTTTTGGTCACTCAAGGGCTCTACAAGTGTACAATAGGGCCTAAATCTCATTCAAGCAAATTTTCTGTTCGAAAAGTCACCGGTTGCTATTTTAATTTTGGGCCCCATTGTGCATTCAGACATAAGATTAGGGCCACAATGGGTATATTTCTGAAAACAGGACAAACAGGGGTATGCATTTTGGGGTGCAAGTCTTTATTCATATATGTGCTGTACAAAGAAAACGCTTTTAAAATGACAGAATTACCCAAAAAATGAAAATCGTAATTGTTTTCCTTATGCTTGGCTTAGATTCATTCAAAAACCGTGAAGTCAAAAAAGACATTGTACCCCTAGATAAATTCTTTAAGGGGTCTACTTTTCAAAATGGGGTCACTTGTGGGGGTTCTCTATCGGTTTGGTCACTCAAGGGCTCTACAAGTGTACAATAGGGCCTAAGTCTCCTTCAAGCAAAATTTCTGTTCCAAAAGTCACCGGTTGCTCTTTTCATTTTTGGCCCCATTGTGCATTCAGACATAAGATCAGGGCCACAATGGGTATATTTCTGAAAACAGGACAAACAGGGGTATCCATTTTGGTGTGCAAGTCTTTATTCATATATGTGCTGTACAAAAAAAATCGCTTTTAAAATGACAGAATTACAAAAAAAATGAAAATCGAAATTTTTTCCTTCTGCTTGGCTTAGATTTATTCAAAAACCGTGAAGTCAAGAAAGACATTGTACCCCTAGATAAATTCGTTAAGGGGTCTAGTTTTCAAAATGGGGTCACTTGTGGGGGTTTTCCATCGTTTTGGTCACTCAATGGCTCTACAAGCATACAATAGGGCCTAAATCTCCTCCAAGCAAAATTTCTGTTCCAAAAGTCACCGGTTGCTCTTTTCATTTTGGGCCCCATTGTGCATACAGACGTAAGATTAGGGCCAGAATGGGTATATTTCTGAAAACAGGACAAACAGGGGTATCCATTTTGGGGTGCAAGTCTTCATTCATATATGTGCTGTACAAAAAAAAACTGCTTTTAAAATGACAAAATTACCAAAAAAATGAAAATCGGAATTTTTTCCTTCTGCTTGGCTTAGATTCATTCAAAAACCGTGAAGTCAAAAAAGACATTGTACCCCTAGATAAATTCGTTAAGGGGTCTAGTTTTCAAAATAGTGTCATTTGTGGGGGTTCTCCATCGTTTTGGTCACTCAAATGCTCTACGAGTGGGCAATGGGGACTAAATCTACTTCAAGCAAAATTTCTTTTCGAAAAGTCACCGATTGCTCCTTTCATTTTGGGCCCCATTGTGCATACAGACGTAATACTAGGGCCACAATGGGTATGTTTCTGAGCACGGGACAAACAGGGGTATCCATTCTGGGGTGCAAATCCTAATTTTCATGTGTACTATAGAAAAAAGTCCTGTCTTTAAAATGACATATTTGCAAAAATATGAAATTTTAGTTTTTCTCTTCTAAATTGCATTGACTCCTGAAATAAAAATGTGGGGTTAAAATACTCATGGCACCCCTCAGTGAATACGTTAAGGGGTGTAGTTTTTAAAATGGGGTCACTTGTGGGGGTATCTATCATTTTGACTCCTATGAGCCTTTCCAATCTTGGCTTGGTGTAGGAAAACAAAGTGTTCCTCAAAATGCTGAAAAGTAATGTTAAATTTGTACGTCTCCTAAATGGTTAAAAAAAACCAAAAGTTTTTCCAATGTGCACCCAAAATAAAGTAAACTGATGGAAATATATATCTTAGCAAAAATTTCTATATTATGTTTGCACATTTTTGAGATATTGCAGTTGGAAATGTGAAAAAATGACGATTTTTTCAAAATTTTCCCTATTTTGGCGCTTTTAATAAATAAACACAAATTCTATTGGTCAATTTTTTCCGCCTAAATGAAGTACAACATGTGGCGAAAAAACAATGTCAGAATCGCTTGGCTATGCAAAACCTTTCTGGTGTTTTTCCATGTTAAAGTGACACATGTCAGATTTGCAAAATTTGGCCTGGTCATTAAGGCGCAAACAAGCTTGGTCACTAAGGGGTTAATGTACAGGAATGGATTTCCCATTTTGCTTCAGATATTTAGAGAAAGAATTTGTATAGTCTCAGCTAGAGGGCGGATATGGCGACAGTGTAGATTGGCACAGGTGTTGGATCGTTTATTTTTTTTTATATGCTTGTATTTTATTATGCAATTTTTCTAACTTTTTTTTGGAACTACTTTTCTCACATGTATGTTCCCCTTGACATCATATAAGATTTCTGTGGGGACACTTACACTGTCATTTAATTTCTTATTTCACAATTTTCCACTGTAACTTGGAAATCCACAGGAACAACCTGTGGGGAAAACCTACATAAGTGTTACATTGCCCTGCAGAACCCCCACAGATGAAGTTAAGTATTACACATTTCTTACTGAAATGAATCAGGAGTCTGTGTGATGTGCATGTCTACTGTGTCTTCTAAAGAGAGAAGGGTTCCCATATGGGACTCCCCATCACTTTATTAACGCAACGTTTCCCAATGGGGTATTTGAAAATGTACTTTCTAACCCAGACAAACCCTTTAATCAACGAAGTATATGCTAAACTAACGTCAGCATATAAAAAATGTTAATTTTGTGTTGTTCCATTTCTGGTGACTTTATTTCCGAACCTTCACATTTCACAGGGCTCAATTTTGGATCATAGCAACAGACACGGCCAAGTGTTGATGTATTTGTACGATCCTTTTGTTTCATTTAATTAGGCATAGCCTGGCGTATGTGGCGATTGCATTAATTGGTATGATTAACTTGTTCTAACAGCCAACATGATTCAAGTCTACAAAGAAAGCTCAGTTGTTCTAAAATGAAGAGTGGGTAAGAAAAGGCAGCTCGTCCGAGAGGATCTGTGAATTTTTCCCTGGGAATCCACTTCAACCGACTCTAAACAAGGAATTTGACCTGGCAATTCAGAATAAACTGTTGTAACGAGACATTTTGTCTGATATCTGATTAACTTGAAACTGATTACTATTTATGTTTGGCAAAACAACTTATAAATAATGGCCAAGGTCCAAAATTCGCTTTGTTACCATCTCAAGCAGTCGTTGCGAACAAGTGGGTTGTTCAGTGTCACAGCACTGAGTGTGCCACAATTTTTTGTCATTAGTGAGATGTGACAGATCCTTTATTTGATGTGCATGATGTGACCTGCTAGTCAATGACTTATACAATATGTATAAATATCCAACTGGTTAAGAATAAAAAGCACATATTTCCTACCTATTGAAAGGGAATATATCATTAGCACATTACATATTTTTTGGGTGTTTTTAATGTGATTCACCAATAAATTAAAATCTTGAGATAAACTTTTCACACCGGCAACTCGAGTACACTATCCTAACGTTTGATACACTTCAGCTGCTATTTCCCTCAATTCATCCTGCAAATGTATGGTGAATTCTCTCAAAAAAGATAGATGCTGCTCATATTTCCTGACCCGACTTTCCAGTTTTTCCCAAAGAAACTCGGTAGGGTTCAGGTCAGGACTCTGTGCAGCCAGTCCAATCTTGGAACATCCATATCCTCAAACGAATATAAAACAGCATTGGATCAGTGCAAGGCACGTTGTCTTGTTGGAAATATCGCTGACCATTCCCAGAGTATCGGCACATTGTCCGCAACACATTATTGTCTAGAATGTCAATGTACACCTCCATGTTCATGGTTCTTAGCACTATGAGCAACAGACCGAAACCATGCTATGTAAAATATCCCCAGACTTTACTGGAACCTCCGCTGCATATAAAGGGGAGGTCCAAGTTATATTTTTCAAGTAAAAGTCTGTTCCCCATGCAGTAAAATAACAAATTGGTATATACTCACCTTTCCCAGCTCCTGCTGTGTCCTGTGGTACTGCTCGGTACTCTACTGCTCTGTTTATTTACTGGCTGCAGTGCCGCCTGGTTTAGGGCACCGAGCGCCGAGGTCTGTTAATGATGGTGACATTCTATAAACAAGCTGGGATAGCCTGTTAATGTGATGTCAAAGACGAGACGTGGAGCAGGGGTGAGGACACAGCAGGAGGGGGAGAGGTGAGTATATGCCGATTTATTTTACTTGGACCACCCCTTTAACTGTTGGCACTACACACTCAGGCAAAAGGCATTCCTCAGGCATCCTCCACACCCAGGTACATCCATCTGATGTGAAGATGGAGTAGTGAGATTCATCACTCCACAGAGCGTGCTTTCACTGCTCAACTGTCCAATGATGAAGCTCCTTGCACAGTGTGGCTCAGTGAAGGTGGCTTAACCTGGCAGCAGTGGTGCTGTTGGGCTGCTAGGTCGCTCCCTTGAAGATGCTATGTTACAGTAATGGCAGTCACCATGATTTGCTACATCTTATAGAGTACGGACCCACTTAATCAGGTCACAGTAAAGTGGCAAATGGATTGACACACTTTCATCAAAATGTATACAAAAAACTCTTTTTTTTCCAGAAATGTTGCTAGTAGTTTAGTGACAGATGACAGCTGTATTGTACAGTTGGGGGCCTTGATAAATCAGTCCAATAAGGGTGGTAATACACATTAAGTAGCTGTGTGCTGAACACTGCTTTGACCAACAGCTATCCCACCCAACATACCCACAAGCTTGTGCATATATTTTCAATGAAGCGAGGGAAGAAATGTGTTGTCAGACACCTTATTTCGACCAACATCTGTCATCGGGGAGGAGTCAGGAGGACTGATAAACATTAGATGATCTACTGAACCCCTCAAAATTGTCAGGTTTGGACAAAATACATCTGATGCATATGGCCACCTTTTTTTTAAAGGAACGTTTATTGGGCATTTTATACTTCGCAATACAAAAAGAACATAAAGAAAAGGTTCATCAGTGATATTTCACAGTATTAAACCATCATACTTTCATCAATTCTTAAAAATGTATAATACCCTCTTTTTTATTTAAAATATAGTACAAAAAGGTATAAAGTACAAACATACTAAACCTCTAAGGCTGCCTGCACATGGGCGGGTCAGACCCCGCATGTGGGATTCTCACAGGGTAGTTCGACCCAGTGCCCGGCCAGTGACTCCAGCGTATCTGTTCGCCGTCCTCTTGCGGATGTGCCAGCCAGAGTGCCAGTGCACATGCGCAGTACAGAGGACGCTGCACCATCGCTATGGCGATGATGCAGCTACCGCGACCATTCTGCAATGATGATTGCAGAATGGCCATGGGATGGACGGCTTCCATTGACTTTAATGCAAGTACCAAAAATCAAAAAAAAAAGGAATAACTTTAAATTTCCCTAGAGGAATTAGTCAGTCAGACATGTTTGATGCAGTGTTGGGCATTCAATCCACCGGTCCAATATCTTATTAAATTTGTCAGGGCAACCTCAAGCCATATATGCCAGCTTATATAAGGGGGTAACACTATTTATTTCACGTAGTCAGGCAGTCTTTGTGGGTTTTATAGGGTGCTTTCAGTTGAGTAATATTTTTTTAGCGTAAAAAGCAGTCATTTGTATAGAATGCGTGTTGCTGCGTCAACTGGGATGTCTTTCACAAGGCCAAAAAGGCAAACATTAGGCCTCGGTCACGCGGGCGATTTTCCAAGCGATCTGCGCATGCGCATGCAATGTGCGATTTTATAAAACCATTGCTTTGCAATGGTATCGGACACATACTTTTTATGCGCTCGTCCGATAAATTATGGAACAGAAATCGCAGATCGCACCTATCTGCGATTCCTGTTCTCTTCTCTATATGCGCTCAATGGGGCCGGTGGCAGCAGCGCCGACCCCATTGAGAACATATAGTGGACAAATCATTCTCCTCTGCCACAGCTGTAACAGCTGTGGCAGAGAAGAATGATGTTTGCTAGAGATGAGCGAACGTACTCGTCCGAGCTTGATATTCGTGAGAATATTAGGGTGTTCGGGATGCTCGTTACTCGTAACGAGTACCACGCGGTGTTCCGGTTACTTTCAGTTTCCTCTCTGAGACGTTAGCGCGCTTTTCTGGCCAATTGAAAGACAGGGAAGGCATTACAACTTCCCCCTGTGACGTTCAAGCCCTATACCACCCCCCTGCTGTGAGTGGCAGAGGAGATCTGATGTCACCCGAGTATAAAAATCGGCCCCTCCCGCGGCTCGGCTCAGATGCCTTGTGAGTTAGCTGAGGGAAAGTGCTATCGTGCTGGAGCTGCTGTAGGGAGAGCGTTAGGAGTTAGTGTAGGCTTCAAGAACCCCAACGGTCCTTCTCAGGGCCACATCTAATAGTGTGCAGTACTGTGTTAGCACTGTATTTTTTTTTTTTCAAAATTGGATCTGCAGAGCATTGCGCCCTGCAATAGGGACAGAAGTGGTGGTTAGGCAGGGAGAGTGTTAGCAGTGAGTGTAGGCTTCAAGAACCCCAACGGTCCTTTCTAGGGCCACATCTATCCGTGTGCAGTACTGTCCAGGCTGCTGTTAGCAGTGTTGCATTTTTTTTTTTTCCCTCAAAACCGGCTGTGCAGACCATTGCACCCAGCATTAATACTACAGGGATAGAATTGTGTAGGCAGGGCCAGAAGACATACATTATTCATTGAATAGACGCAGTGTGGCTTTTCCTTTGAAAAACAAGGGAAAAAATTCTATTTCGCCTGCCTCTGACAGTCCTCAGGGCTCTGGGTACGTGTGTGCTGTGTGCAGAATGTTAAAAATAATCAGACGCAGCCAGCTACGTTTTACTGCAGGCTTGCGCCAATTTTTTTCCTGCATGGGAAATCCCTGATCTGCTGTAGCGAATAACTTTGCATCACTGCAGTTCTGTGACACATTTGCAGGGCCACAACACAGTTATTAAACTTAGTAGTATTCATTGAATACACGCAGTGTGGCTTGTCCTTTGAAAAACAAGGGAAAAAATTCTATTTTGGCTGCAGGCTTGCGCCAATTTTTTTCCTGCATGGGAAATTCCTGATCTGCTGTAGCGAATAACTTTGCATCACTGCAGTTCTGTGACACATTTGCAGGGCCACAACACAGTTATTAAACTTAGTAGTATTCATTGAATACACGCAGTGTGGCTTGTCCTTTGAAAAACAAGGGAAAAAATTATATTTTGGCTGCAGGCTTGCGCCAATTTTTTTCCTGCATGGTAAATCCCTGATCTGCTGTAGCGAATAACTTTGCATCACTGCAGTTCTGTGACACATTTGCAGGGCCACAACACAGTTATTAAACTTAGTAGTATTCATTGAATACACGCAGTGTGGCTTGTCCTTTGAAAAACAAGGGAAAAAATTATATTTTGGCTGCAGGCTTGCGCCAATTTTTTTCCTGCATGGGAAATCCCTGATCTGCTGTAGCGAATAACTTTGCATCACTGCAGTTCTGTGACACATTTGCAGGACCACAACACAGTTATTAAACTTAGTAGTATTCATTGAATACACGCAGTGTGGCTTGTCCTTTGAAAAACAAGGGAAAAAATTATATTTTGGCTGCAGGCTTGCGCCAATTTTTTTCCTGCCTGGGAAATCAAATCACTGGCAGTACACCATGCTGAAGGGTAGGGGTAGGCCTATAGGACGTGGACGCGGGCGAGGACGCGGAGGCCCAAGTCAGGGTGTGGGCACAGGCCGAGCCAGTGCGGTGGCCAGAGGTAGAGGCAGGGCCAGACCAAATAATCCACCAACTGTTTCCCAAAATTGGTGGTTCAGCGCTTTCTGAAAAGCTACCCCCACTTGTCATACCTGCTCGGAAAGGTGCGCCGGCTCTGCGCACATTTCCGCAAATCACACACGCACGCTGCCACCCTGCGGACCCTGCAACATCGGTTTAATCTGCCAGTGCACCGACTGCTGTGCGACGTGCCCACACAGTGGAACTCTACGCTCCACATGTTGGCCAGACACTGTGAGCAGCGTAGAGCTATAGTGAAATACCAACTCCAACTTGCGCGGCACAGTGGGAGTCAGCCTCCTCAATTATTTACAGAAGAGTGGGCCTGGTTGGCAGCCATCTGCCAGGTCCTTGGAAAATTTGAGGAGTCTACCCAGGTGGTGAGCGGCGATGCTGCAATCATTAGCGTCACCATTCCTCTGCTATGCATCTTGAGAAGTTCCCTGCAAAGCATAAAGGCAGACGCTTTGCGCTCGGAAACAGAGCCGGGGGAAGACAGTATGTCGCTGGATAGTCAGAGCACCCTCCTGTCTATATCTCAGCGCATTCAGGAGGAGGAGGAGCATGAGGAGGATGAGGAGGAGGGGGAAGAGACAGCTTGGCCCACTGCTGACAGTACCCATGCTGCTTGCCTGTCATCCTTTCAGCGTGTATGGCCTGAGGAGGAGGAAGAGGAGGAGGATCCTAGTGATCTTCCTAGTGAAGACAGCCATGTGTTGCGTACAGGTACCCTGGCACACATGGCTGACTTCATGTTAGGATGCCTTTCTCGTGACCCTCGCGTTACACGCATTCTGGCCACTACGGATTACTGGGTGTACACACTGCTCGATCCACGGTATAAGGAGAGCCTTTGCACTCTCATTCCCGAAGAGGAAAGGGGTTCGAGAATGATGCTATACCACAGGGCGCTGGTGGACAAACTGATGGTAAACTTCCCATCCGACAGCGCTAGTGGCAGAAGGCGCAGTTCCGAGGGCCAGGTAGCAGGGGAGGCGCAGAGATCAGGCAGCATGTACAGCGCAGGCAGGGGAACATTCTCCAAGGCCTTTGCCAGCTTTATGGCTCCCCAGCAAGACTGTGTCACCGCTCCCCAGTCAAGGCTGAGTCGGCGGGAGCACTGTAAAAGGATGGTGAGGGAGTACGTAGCCGATCGCACGACCGTCCTCCGTGACGCCTCTGCCACCTACAACTACTGGGTGTCGAAGCTGGACACGTGGCCTGAACTCGCGCTGTATGCCCTGGAGGTGCTTGCTTGTCCTGCGGCTAGCGTCTTGTCAGAGAGTGTGTTTAGTGTGGCTGGGGGAATCATCACGGATAAGCGTACCCACCTGTCAACCGACAGTGCAGACAGGCTTACACTCATCAAGATGAACAAAGCTTGGATTTCCCCAGACTTCTCTTCTCCACCAGCGGACAGCAGCGATACCTAAGCAATACGTAGGCTGCACCCGCGGATGGAAGCATCGTTCTCTCTCACCATCCAAAACGGGGACATTTCTGCTTCATCAATCTGTGTATAATATTCCTCCTCCTCCTGCTCCTCCTCCTGAAACCTCACGTAATCACGCCGAACGGGCAATTTTTCTTAGGGCCACAAGGCTCACTCATATAATTTTTCTAAACAATTTTTATACGTTTCAATGCTCTTAAAAGCGTTGAAACTTTAACTTGAACCAATTTTTCGTTAAACTGGGCTGCCTCCAGGCCTAGTTACCACTTAAGCCACATTAACCAAAGCGATTAATGGGTTTCACCTGCCCTCTTGGTTGGCCATGGCCAATTTTTTGGATGTACATTAGTACTGTTGATACAGCAATTTTTGTAGGCCCTCGCCTACAGTGTAATCAAATGAATTTTTAGCCCACCTGCATTACAGCTGACGTTACATCCGCTGTGTTGGGCAATGCAATGGGATATATTTATGTACCGCCGGTGGGTTCCAGGGAGCCACCCATGCTGTGGATCCACAGGGAATTATAAATGCATCTGTTTCCACATCTAAAGAACCCCAGTCAGACTGGGGCATGCAGTGTGGGCCGAAGCCCACCTGCATTAAGCACGACATTACTACCTCAGCTGTGTTGGGCAATGCAATGGGATATTTTTATGTACCGCCAGTGGGTTCCAGGGAGCCACCCATGCTGTCGGTCCACAGGGACTTCACAATAGGGAGTTGTACCTGCCTGTGTCTATGAATTAAAAACCGCGGTCTGACTGGGGCATGCAGACACCTTGACAGAATGAATAGTGTGGGGCACATAGGTTCCCCATTGCTATGCCCACGTGTGCAGCTCCTGATGGCGGTGGCACATGATTATATTTCTCATTGCTTCTGTACAGCATTGTGGGCTATCGCCCCGCCCCTTTTAAAGAGGGTCGCTGCCTAGCCGTGCCAACCCTCTGCAGTGTGTGCCTGCTTTTCCTCTGGCAAACGCACTTATAAATAGACATGAGTGTGGCGTGGCATGAGGGCAGCTGAAGGCTGGGCAGGGACAGTTTGGTGTGCGCTGTGGACACTGGGTCGTGGGGGGGGGGGTGGTTGGTCAGCATGTAACCCAGGAGAAGTGGCAGCAGAGTGTCATGCAGGCAGTGATTGTGCTTTGTTGGAGGTAGTGTGGTGCTTAGCTAAGGTATGCATTGCTAATGAGGGCTTTTCAGAAGTAAAAGTTGTTGGGGGGGCCCACTCTTGCCGGTATTGTGGCTTAATAGTGGGACCTGTGAACTTGAGATGCAGCCCAACATGTAGCCCCTCGCCTGCCCTATCCGTTGCTGTGTCCTTCCCATCACTTTCTTGAATTGCCCAGATTTTCACACATGAAAACCTTAGCGAGCATCGGCGAAATACAAAAATGCTCGGGTCGCCCATTGACTTCAATGGGGTTCGTTACTCGAAACGAACCCTCGAGCATCGCGAAAATTTCGTCCCGAGTAACGAGCACCCGAGCATTTTGGTGCTCGCTCATCTCTAATGTTTTCCCATTGAATTCAATGGAGCCGGCAATACAGCCGGCTCCATTGAAAGCAATGGGCTGCTGGCGATCGCACACTGAATTTTCGGGAAGGGCTTAAAAATATAAGCCCTTCCCTGAAATTCATCCAGAAATGTGTAAAGTAAAAAAAAAAAAAACAAACTCACCTTGTCCCGGCAGACGGAGTTCAGCCGCCGCCGGCGGTTCTTCTGAACTGCTCTGAGTAGTATTCAGCAGCCGGGGATTTAAAATCCCCGCCTGCTGAATGAGCTGCCTCTGATTGGTCACAGCCCTCACCAATCAGAGGCAGCTCTCACTCACCCATTCATGAATTCATGAATGGGTGAGTGAGTGCTGCCTCTGATTGGCTCCGTGCAGGGACCAATCAGGGGCAGCTCTCAGCTGAAATCAGGTAATCTTGTAGATATGTTACCTTTTAATGGCTAAAAAAATACATAATGTTATAGCAAGGTTTTGGATCTTCTATGGACCCTTCGTCTGGCTTAATGAAATTGATTTGGATGGGATATATATATATACACACACACATATATATATATATATATATATATATATATATATATATATATATATATACATACACAAATGCAGAGACGACACCCCTCTTGACCTAAATACAAATGTTCACACACAGAAATTTTAAACTGATTTGCACTTAAAACAATAGCTGAGCAGATAAATATTTAATAAGTCCACTGAGCTAAGGAATTTGACAGTTTTATGATGTGTGTTATATCTCCTTCAAAGCTGCCCATAAAGGAGATGGAACAATACAATACCTCTACAGTGCCACCTATTGGATTTTTTTCAAATCAATTTCTGAATTTTTATGAAGTTTTTAAAAAAACAATGATTGGTAAGAGGACATCCCTATTCTCCACTTATGCAAGAATCCCAGGCCGAGTTTCATTCCATTCTTGAGGGTATCAAAAATGGCTATAAATTTATACTCCCAAATTCTTCTGTGACGCTGCAACTTGAAGTTGCCCTTCAGTATGATAACTCTCATCTGCCTTATGTTGTGTCTGTGACCAAAAAAATGTTTTGCCACTGGTAATTCCGTCTTTTCCTCTCTTATTAAGAGGCAATAAAATCTCCTCCTGGCTCTCAGTTTTTGTCCTGTTTCTCCGATATAAAGCCCCCCAACAGGACATTTACTGCACAGGATAGGGTACACAACAGGTGCACAACATTCGCTTTCAAACATTCGTTTTCACTGCATCACAAACTTTATCTCTATTACTGTACTCACCCAGCATATCATCAATAAGATCTAATATGCTATTTGTGGGTACCCCCTAAGAAGCAGGCCTTAGTGGTAGGTGAGTGGCTCCAACATGACTTCAAAATAGGGTTATCTCTTGATGCATTTGTGAGGCCTACTATTGTTTCTGAGTCTATGCTCAGCAGAGGACCAGAAGATCTTTCAGCACTCTTAATAAACCGACCCTTTAGTTTCAGGACAAAATTCTGTACCAGAGGGGGTGAAGGGTATACTAACTGAACTTCTCTGCAGTTTTAGTAATATAAACAACTAGCATTGGAAAACATGTTTCAGGGCAAGACCCCTTCATCAGTTCAGCTGAAATATATAGATTTAGAAACCTGAGAAGTGTAAGGTCCCAAATGCTGGGGAGGGCACCGGGATGTCAGGGGAGGGTGCAGTGGTCAGGGCAGGAGAAAAAATGGGATGGGATTTCAAATCCCAATTTCTGCCATCCAAGATGCTGATGCAATCTTTAAACTACCTAATCCCCATAGTACATTAGTAGTCTTAGACATAATCACATGATCAGCGCTGGCTAATCAGAAAGCAATGCAGTGTGCATCAGCTTGATAGAAAATTGCATTGGCCATCTTGGACATCCAAAAACCGAGACCAGAACTGGATGGACAGAAGACAAGAGCAAGTGCAGGTAATATACCCCCTCCCCCCCTCTGATCTGGAACAGAATTTGGTCCAGAAACCAAAGAATTGCTTTAAGGAGAAGCAAAAAATGTTTATGCCGTTTTGGCTATGAGGATTATGGACCTTACATAGGGCAGCCTATTAAGCTGACAGATCCACTTTTCAGGGACACAGTCACCTTTAAACTCATTTATCGATCTGTTCATACAGCCAGGGAGTGTATTTTTATACACCCTTGCATCCCGGTTCCTATCATGTCTTCCAGTGAATACTGCATGCTGTCTGAAAGTCTGACTCCTTTCAGACCGCTGTGCACGCACTCTCCCATAGAAGTCTATGGTAAAGCACATGCACAGCAGTCTGAAAAGAGTCAACTTTTCATACTGTGTGCGGAGTCCTCAGCGGGACACCACATGGAGCGGACAGTATAAAAAACAATTCTTTCCCCGGGTCCCTGTCACCTTTTCGAATAGCACTAATGACTTAGTTTATGGTTCTGTTCGGAGATGACAGGTTCCCTTTAACCATGTGGGAAACTATATATAGTAAATGCTAATATCACAAGGAGTTCTTTCCAATGACATAGTCAGCTCTGTCACAATGACAGGCTCAAACACAAATTGCATTACAGATTCATTAGGATCTGACAAAATAATTAGTAATCAGAAAAAATCAGATGTTATGACATAAGAACGTCTCATTAACGACGCATTATTGTGGATTGTTTATGATCACATATCCAAGAAATACATTCCCATTTAAATGGCCAATACGCTCCACACAATTACCACCATTTGTTGATTCAGTTTCATCTTTTTTTCACAAAACACGAATGTCCAAAAAATGATACATGTATAAATTCATATGCAATCTGCCAGCATTCATTTCTTATTTGATGACTCCAATATACTGTATATGCCGAGGGTACAACATAACAAAACACTAGACAAACAAATTAGTTGCAGGCGGTGGCTAATATGCAGATCAAAAGATTAGCATTAATACATGCACCCAGCAAATATTGCAGAATAATGAAACACTTAAGAAGATTAAGTCGATGGCAGGAACACAAAATAAGATTTTGATTGCTTGATGACATTGTTTTGAAGGCTACATAAAAACATTAGAAGCTGGCCAGTCAGAAATGAATTATTGCCAACACAGTGCTAAAACCTGGAAATAGAAGAAATGAAGAATTCCCACCATGGAGAAGATTAGTGAACAGCAGCATTCTGGGATTTTTTTGTGTTACTAATAAATGTTTATATTATATTTATCTTTGCACCATTTGGAAGCGGTTTAGACGTTTATATTGCTCACAAGGGATGATGAACCTATTTTTGGACAACTAGGCCATGGATATAGGAAAATGAGATTAGTGAGTATTAATGAAAGTCTTCTCTAAAAGTAAACAAGTGCAGAACATACAACACAGCAACAGCCATAGATACATATATTTCTAGAGATTCTTAGGGCTAGATTAGAGAATGACAAGTGTATGAAGAAATCAGAGTCCTATGTGAAGTATTTACTTCTCCATGTTCCAGTTTGATCTACTGGTCTAGGGCATTGCTAAAGTTGTGGTCTGTAGTGGGGTGTATGTATAAGAGAGTGGGAAGAAACCTGATGTATTAGTATTATATGTTTTTATTAATGTATGATGCTAAAATACATTTTAATGTGCATCAATCTCTTAGTGAGGTGGTGGTATGGGGTTTTCATGGGTGGAGTATTGGCCTGGTTACCAGAAGAACACCAAATGGAAGGCCAATGTGGGAGTGCCATTGACAATACACGTAGGACTGTCCACAGGAGCTTCTATAGAGAAAAAATACCTTAACAGTACCAACAGGGACTTATATACAGAGGGGTTCAGTTCTCATGTTGGCATGGAATGTGGAACATCACTGAGTAGTGGCTGCAGAGTTCTGAAGCATTAAGGCAAGAGCCATTGAAGAGTGCTGGAGTTTGGTGGAGCAAAGTTGAGCAAAGTGCCAGAGTATAAACCGGTAAATTGTAGATAACTAAGTATAGTGATCTGTATAGTGTGGTCATCAGATGGCCCAAGAAACTCAGTATAGATGCAGAATAGAAAAAGGGGTGGAGCAAAGCCCATACGGTATGAGGCGACCAAAAAGAGGCAAGGGCCATATAGATTTAAAGTGTGCAAGATAATATGGAAGGGCTGCCAATCAGATACTGCTCCACCTAAGTGGGCAAGGGTGAATGGAGGGATACAAAAAAACAACTGGTAGTTAAGCACGACACTCCAGGAGCAATCAAACACTAAAAATGATTAAGTTCAAACTTCTCCTTTATTTGGTAATATTAACAACCAGCATTGGAAAACATGTTTCAGGGCAAACCTTAATCGTTTTTAGCATTTGATTGCTCCATGGGTGTTGGGCTGAGCCACCAGTTGTGTCTTTTGTATTTCTCCAAGAAAACCAGTGTCAATGCCACCACCACCTCCATTTGTAGAGTAGAAGGCTAAAGCTTCAAAATGACTTGTTACTGTTGTTGCTGTCCCATTGCCAGCTATTATCTCCTTCCCAATGTGTGCCTTACATGTACGGCACACATCAGGTGTCAGTGTATGAAGCAGGCTCGGGAGCCAAGCCCACTTTATATTGTACATAGTAATTGTTGTCTGTTTTTGACAGCTGACATCTGGCTGCAGCAGCTGTGATCAGAGATTATTTCGATCATGGCTGTTACCCATTTAAATGCCACCGTCAATACTGACAGCGGCATTTACATGTTTTGAACGGCATTTAGATGTCCTAAACAGATTATCCGCAATGAGATCCTGGTGGCCATTCAGGTGGCATTGAAGACTGGGGCCATGTGAAAGCCCTCATGGCTACCATAAATGTTTACTACTAAGTTGTGCCTGTGGCGCAGCTTAATAAAATACGTGTCAATACACAGTAAGTACCGCATGTATTACAGTAAGTAATATAGTAAGATACATGATAAATAATTATAATTGTGAAATAATACAAAGATAAAAATACATGTATTACAGTAAGTATTGCAGTATGAAGTACTGCAGAATATTGTATAAGCGACTAAATGATCGTAAGTTCAAGTACAAAAAATTAAAAGTATCAAAAGTTTAAAGTTCCCTTTTCCCAGTCGTCATATCAAAAAATGAAAACATAATAATTGCATAATTAATTCCACATGGTGAATGCCATCAGAAAACAAAATATGCAATACCAGAATTGTACTACTTTGGTCTCCCAATCTCCAAGAAAAAGTGAATAAAAATCAAAAGACATATGTACCCCAAAATCATATCAATAAAATCTACAGGTCACCCTGCAAAAATAGTCGCATCGACAGAAAGGTATAAAAGCATTAAAAGGTGGTGACAAAAAGGTTTTAATTTTTGAGTAGTACAAACTGAAAACAAACTGCAGAGCCATAAACATACTGACCCATAAAATAAACAGAACGTCATTTTTACTCACCATGAAGGCTGTAAGAGGAAACCCCTCCAGCCCTAAAAAAAAGGCGAAATTGTGGAGCTTTCTCCATTTCCTACAATTTTTTTTACGTTTTCCAATACATTATGTGGTATGTTAAATGTTGCCATTGAAAAAGCCAACTCATCCCTCAAAAAACAAGCCCTAATATAGCTGTGTCACTGGAAACATGAAAAAAGTTATCATTCTTTGAAAGTGGAAATCTATATATATATAAAGACGAAAGCCCTCACTGACTCATTCACTGACTGACTGACTGACTCGCCAAAAGTTCTCCAACTTCCCGATGTCGTAGAAACATGAATTTTGGCATAAGCATAGATTATCTCCAAAATAGGAAAAGTAATTGGGTCCCAACTCGATTATTCAATTCTAGCGCAAAAGAATTGGCGTCGAAATTTAACGTACATAATCTAAATCTCTCACTTCCCAATGTCATAGAAACTTAAAATTTGGAACGGGCATTGAATATGTCATAAATAGGAAGAGTTAATAGGTCCCAACTCGATTATTCAATTCTATGTGCAAAAGAATTAGCGTCCAAATTTTACGTACGGAATCTAATTCTCTCACTTCCCGGTGTCATAGAAACTCGAAATTTGGCAGGAGCATTGATTATGTCATAAATAGGAAATGTTAATAGGTCCCAACTCGATTATTCAATTCTATGCGCAAAAGAATTAGCGTCCAAATTTTACGTACGGAATCTAATTCTCTCACTTCCCGGTGTCATAGAAACTCGAAATTTGGCAGGAGCATTGATTATGTCATAAATAGGAAAAGCTAATGGGTCCCAACTCGATTATTCAATTCTATGCGCAAAAGAATTAGCGTCCAAATTTTACGTACAGAATCTAATTTTCTCCCTTTCCGGTGTCATAGAAACGGGAAATTTGGCACGAGCATTGATTATGTCATAGATAGGAAAAGTTCATAGGTCCCAACTCGATTATTCAATTCTAGCGAAAAAGAATTAGCGTCCAAATTTTACGTGCGGATTGTAATTTCTTCACTTTCCAGTGTCATAGAAACAGGAAATTTGGCACGAGCAATGATTATGTCATAAATAGGAAAAGCTAATGGGTCCCAACTCGATTATTCAATTCTATGCGCAAAAGAATTAGCGTCCAAATTTTACGTGCAGAATGTAATTTTCTCACTTTTCGGTGTCATAGAAACGGGAAATTTGGCACGAGCATTGATTACGTCATAAATAGGAAAAGCTAATGGGTCCCAACTCAATTATTCAATTCTATGCGCAAAAGAATTAGCGTCCAAATTTTACGTGCGGAATGTAATTTTCTCACTTTTTGGTGTCATAGAAACGGGAAATTTGGCACGAGCATTGATTATGTCATAAATAGGAAAAGCTAATGGGTCCCAACTCGATTGTTCAATTCTATGCGCAAAAGAATTGGCGTCCAAATTTTACGTATGGAATGTAATTTTCTCACTTTCCGGTGTCATAGAAACGTGAAATTTTGCACGGGCATTGATTATGTCATAAGTAGGAAAAGATAATGGGTCCCAACTCGATTATTCAATTCTATGCGCAAAATAATTAGCGTCCAAATTTTACTTGTGGAATGTAATTTTCTCACTTTCCGGTGTCATAGAAACGGGAAATTTGGCACGAGCATTGATTATGTCATAAATAGGAAAAGCTAATGGGTCCCAACTCCATTATTCAATTCTATGCGCAAAAGAATTAGCGTCCAAATTTTACGTGCGGAATGTAATTTTCTCACTTTCTGGTGTCATAGAAACGGGAAATTTGGCACGAGCATTGATTATGTCATAAATAGGAAAAGCTAATGGGTCCCAACTCGATTGTTCAATTCTATGCGCAAAAGAATTGGCGTCCAAATTTTACGTATGGAATGTAATTTTCTCACTTTCCGGTGTCATAGAAACGTGAAATTTTGCACGGGCATTGATTATGTCATAAGTAGGAAAAGATAATGGGTCCCAACTCGATTATTCAATTCTATGCGCAAAATAATTAGCGTCCAAATTTTACTTGTGGAATGTAATTTTCTCACTTTCCGGTGTCATAGAAACGGGAAATTTGGCACGAGCATTGATTATGTCATAAATAGGAAAAGCTAATGGGTCCCAACTCCATTATTCAATTCTATGCGCAAAAGAATTAGCGTCCAAATTTTACGTGCGGAATGTAATTTTCTCACTTTCTGGTGTCATAGAAACGGGAAATTTGGCACGAGCATTGATTATGTCATAAATAGGAAAAGCTAATGGGTCCCAACTCGATTGTTCAATTCTATGCGCAAAAGAATTGGCGTCCAAATTTTACGTATGGAATGTAATTTTCTCACTTTCCGGTGTCATAGAAACGTGAAATTTTGCACGGGCATTGATTATGTCATAAGTAGGAAAAGATAATGGGTCCCAACTCGATTATTCAATTCTATGCGCAAAATAATTAGCGTCCAAATTTTACTTGTGGAATGTAATTTTCTCACTTTCCGGTGTCATAGAAACGGGAAATTTGGCACGAGCATTGATTATGTCATAAATAGGAAAAGCTAATGGGTCCCAACTCCATTATTCAATTCTATGCGCAAAAGAATTAGCGTCCAAATTTTACGTACATAATCTAAATCTCTCACTTCCCAATGTCATAGAAACATGAAATGTGGCACAAGCATTGATTGTGTCATAAATATGAAAAGTTATTGGGTCCCAACTCGATTATTCAATTCTAAGCGCAAAATAATTAGTGTCCAAATTTTATGTACGTAATCTAATTCTCTCACTTCCTGATGTCATTTTATATAAGGGAAACGTTGCATGGTTGCCTCCACATGGTGTTTCCTGGGTAACGCAGAGAACTATGCAAAATGGTGAACATATGTTTTTCCTCAGTATCTCTAAAGTAACCACGACTTCATAAGATTTTCCGTGTGAACACCAGATAAACACCAGTACCAAATTAACTCGGGCGAAGCCGGGTATATCAGCTAGTGGAATAATGAGAACAAAAAAAGAAAAAGGGCTGAAGGAGTGATGGGGTTAAAGAAACTGTTCTGTGTGGTGTGAACCCCAGATTTTTAATTTCCTTGTGCAATTTCCTGCATTCTAGCTGGAGAAATCCCCCGGTCACTTTACACACATGCACCATGTTCTCCGCTGCTCAGTTAATCATTGGTGATAGATCACTCAGCCCCTTGGTTAGTTAGCAATTTTTAAAGTATAAATACAACATCTACAAAAGAGTAAGATAAAAAGGAAATTCAATTTTATTAACTCAAATTAAAGGGTCACTGTCACCAAAGAATAGCACTATAAACTAAATAATGATGCTGTTCCGGGTGATGATGGGGGAGCCGGAGTGGGTTTTTTATACTCACCCACTGATCAGTTCCCACTGTGCCCCTCCGCTTGGTCTGAAAATCTCATTCTTCCATACAAGTCTGTGGGGGACAGCACACAGTGGTCCAAAAAGAGTAAAATCTTCAGACCACGTGCAGATTTCACAAAGGGACACTGCAGGGACTGGGCAGCCGGTGAGTATAAAAAACACATACCCCTAGTTCCCTTATCACCATCTGGAACAACACCATAACTTAGTTATGATTGTGCCTAGGTGATGACAAAGGGAGTGACAATTGACAGATGCAAATAACAATTGACACAAGCAGATGTAATTAAACCAAACAGTAAGTATACACAGCAGGAACTAATCTGAAAGTATGATGACACCAGAAGGACATGGACCAGAACCAGAACTCCATCACAAGGATGAATAACCGGTGCCCTCTGAAAGGAGAGGCTGCAATAAATACACTGCAATAATGGTTGATTGGCTGGGTAGGAAAACAATCTCTCCACCAACCAATAAAGCCCCACTAGCAGATCATGTGTTGATGTCGGTACCCAGCACCGAACAATAGGGCACATGTGCCAATGCATCATTAACATGGGCTGGGGCTGTCACTGTGATGTCCCTCCAGATCCACTTACTGGTTGCAGCAGGCATGCCGCAACGATAATGACTACATATGATGATTTGTTTTAATGTAGCAATTACAGACCAGTTGACTCATTGAAGAAACACAGCGATGGAAACATTTCATGGCATTGGGCACATAGAAATAAAGAAGGACCAAGTTTGCAAACTATTACTGCTGTGTATTCATTCCACCAGCACTAGGCTTCAGTTGGGTCAATTGGTAGACTCACTCTTTTCCTTCTAGAGAATCACTAGGTAGAACCTAGTTATGCCTAAACCTCACCCATGGTTGAGGTCTATATGAAGATTAAAAACATAGTCAGTTTATCTTTTGCTTCTCTTCTGAACACAGTACACTGTAACCTGGATAATATGGACAAAAAGTTAGTCTACTAGGTTGCTAAACTAGGTCAGTGGAGTCAGAGAAAGGCTTGTGCACTATTTAATTACTTGTGTACAATCTGCCACCCCAGACGAGCCTTATTAACACCTGGGGGTGCATCACAAGAGATGCTCACCCCCCATTTTGGTATAGACAGTCATATCACAGAAACCTGCATGAAGAATGAATCCAGATTGCTTGTATTGAGTCTTGTAACTTGAAGAAGAACCTAATAAACAAACCCAATATATGTGGTCAGCTCACCACAATTGGTATCATTAAAATCACCTGTGCATGGAGAATCCTGGAGTAAGTACAGAGTAAGTCCACAAGCAAAAAGGATTATCACCAGGCATGTTAAATTTAAAACAACCTCCTTTATTGATGCATGACTCGATAATCCAAAGCAGAGCACAGCTAGCACGCTTTACGCATTTTGACTCCCTATGAGTATAGCTATAAGTAAGGCTTTCAGCTGAGACACCTAAACTGTGCTGGCGGTGCTCTCCTTTGGATTATTGGGTCATGTGTCAATAAAGAATAACGTTTGAATCTCATCATGCCTGATGCTCGATTTTTTTTGCTTGGAGAAGGACCTGGTTTGGTGTGAAATGCGTCATTTTTGTGAACTCAAATAAAATGCTTCAACAGATAACCTGTACTGAGGAATTCCTCTGGATATCGCAGAGATAAGGTCATTTTTTTTCATAATCTACTAATGTCTCATGATTGATCTCTCACTTGAGACACTAGGATGAACTCACGGCCACAGCCCTCACATTGTACAGTATATCTGTGGAGCACTTAGGAGTGTTGTGTCTCCTAACACAAACAGTCCAGGTGACTGCATTGCCACTTAGTCTCCTGTTCATACATACCTATGAAGTGCCCCTTTTTCTTTTCTATGTTCACCATTGAGAAACTTGGCTGAAGAGTAGTGCTAAGTGAACCGAAACAGGCGAACGCTGTTTCGGGTTGAATTTGCTAAAAGTTTGGTTTGGCGACAACCCAAACCTTGGGCAGTTTGTCTTGGCCAAACCAACTAAAAGAAGAAGAAAAAAGTAAAGGAAACAAAAGGAAAATTAAGAAGGAAAAAGAATCTTCTTCCTCTTTTTTTTTTTTCTCTCTTTTTACTTTTTCTTCTTGTTCCACATTTTTCACTCCTAGATGACCAAAAGTGTTATGCGGGACTTTTATAGCTCTTAGATAGTGTTATACACCAGTTTTAGGCATATTGGTGAAGTTCCTGTTCATTTTGAATAACTTGGACCAAATCGAATGCTTTGTGGAAATTCTACTAACTGGCCAAACTGAACTTTTCAATAGTTTGCTGATCACTACTGAAAAGCACCAGTCTATAAGTAAATGTTCTACACAAAGAAAGGTATTTCTATGAAATCAGGACTTCAGTCTCATCAGAGAGACATTTCTGTTTATATTCTGATGCAAATAACACTGCAATTTAGCATTTATCACAATTTAGAAATACATTTTCTTGTTTTAATTGAATGTGGTCTTGCATAGGTTTTGCAAGTATCTCAGTGACTTATCATAGTGCGAAAAAACCTTTTTCACGACAAAGTCTGAGTCTGCTACATCAGCAAAAATCAAAATCAATCAATTATTCCAAATTTATGAGTAGTATGTAATAAAAATTAAAAAAAAGCGTAAGCTTTACATGACATCTTTGCCTTAGGCATAATGGCACATTGACTGTATTGAACTGTGCTCTTACTGTTACTATACACATCTTTGCCTAGGTGTATTACAGTACTACATGCAGTGGCAGTATTATAGCTTCAGCTCATTAGATCTTCTGAATAATATTACCAATGCTTATCTTCATTATATTCATGGACATAGCAAAAACTTTTCATATTGAAAGTCTTTATTACATATGCCAAATAATTTACCAATACACTAAACGTTGATAACGAGGATAAAGGCTGGGTGCACTTATATCATTTGTGTCCAGTCATTAGTTTTAGGCCTGAGATGGACATACAGTAACTGATGACATTTTTGTGCATTTTGTGCATCAGCTTAGCATCTGTAGCCAGACAGAAAAATATCACATCCCTGTCTGACACAAGGAGACATCTAGCATCAAAACGGATGTGCTAGATACCATGAATGATCCCGTAGAAAATTATGTCATTAGTCCTGGCATTAGTTTCTCTTCGGTGTTTTACTACCATGCCAGAGGGAAGAAGCAACAATTGGCTGTATGTCGGATCCCAGGCTATGGAGTGCTTATAACTTCCTCAGTTTGGCTTTCCTAGACAGTTAATGTTAATCTCATTAACTAAAAGGTCTTCAGTTGTCTCATCTGAGACTTTCCTTTTATTATATGGCCAATTCAAGAAACTAAACTAGCTGTCATACATTGTTGACCAAGTATAATTAGACAGTACAGAAAGCAACATGATGTACCAGCTTTCAGACTTAGGAAATTCCTTGATAACTGGTCATAGTTGGTCAATATAGTGATGAAAAGGCTCCATCTCCAATGAGGCATTCACCTGAAATACCCAAAAAAGTTTCAGTAGTTCTCCAGTAAACTTCTGATAAGGGGTTCTCTTCTTTGACAATGGAGTACTGTGCTTCTAGGAGTACTTTCCATTGAGCAGTACATGAACTTAGCATCACCTTGGGAATAGGAGATGTATCTGCTAGGCTTAAAATATTGTTGAATGCCATTTTTCATATGCATGGAGTGGAAGAAACTGCTCATTGTTAGAAATATGGAATCTAGAATAGCAATGTCCCATAATTGGTATCTCCAAGGGTCTAGCTTTTGCTTTAGCTGTTTATATGCTATTTTCACTAAGTTTTTGAGTTCTTCTGAAATATAAGAAGACTTGTAAGTTGAAAAGTAATCCTCCTAAGTCCACCTACTGGAAATTAACCTTGTATTATCAAATCTTCCAACTATTATTGGTCGTTTGAGTATGATCAAAGGCAATCGTATTTTGTCATACGATTGAACTACTAGAGCTCGGCAAGGGTTTAATGAACTACTTTACCACAGAGACTTTGTGATATTCATGCGCAGGGATTTAAATTGTCAAAATATTGTTTTATGGACCCTCAAGTGTTAACATAAACATGAATTTCTACCATAAAGTGGTCTCCTGCGCTTTGTAATATAGAAGATCTTTCCCAATGGACTTCATGCCCAAGGAAGTAAATCTCTCGTTTTGACGAAGTGCCACTTTCACGTCCTCTAACATAATAAATCATATTTGGAACAGAGGGGAATATTAAAGTATTTTTCATTTCTTTTGCACATTATTGTGGTGTACAGACGTTACACATGGGACACCCTTAAACTGTCACTCAGGAGATTCCATCCATCTGTTCTTCGGCTTCAATTTCATCTGTCGGGTAAGTTGTATTTTTGTGTTGTATAAATAAGACTACAGATCGCTGAGATCCTGAGCTGAGTAAAATTAATTTAGATTTTTGCCTGTACAACAATGTGCCTTGTTAACACATCATACTGGATAGTGGAGCGGAAAATTAGCAAGTGGAATATATAACATAAACAGGCAATGTTGTTATTCTTGAGGGATCTCGAATGTCACTTCTTAAGTCTAATTGCCACCAGTTGCCCATTAAAATACTTGAAAGAGTATAACACATGGCTGAAGTAGTCTACATAGAAACTGAATCCATACTTGGAAGTGTGATAAACGGAATGCAGTGGAAATAAATATTTACGGCCCAAGGTGCTGGTTCATAATGGATTACTGGGTTCTTCTAAATATTATTTCATACCACAATGAAGGACCCGAAGAGGAGAACATCCTTCTACTAACTCCAAGTTCTCTAATAGAGTATTCATGAATTGGCTTTCTAAATTTTACAACTATATGTTCAATCTTTGAATTGTTTTTTTTTTAGACCTCGCAACTGTTTCATGTTGAAATTTGGTAAATGTTTGGTTTGGCACGAACCTGAATCTCAGGCGGTATGTCTCAGCTGAACGCACTAAAATTCCTTCTGCTTTTTTATGGTTATTGGTGAAATTTGGGTTCGATTCAAACTAATTCGGACCGCACTAAACTTTTTGCCTAAATTCGGCGAACCAAACTTTGGAAAAGTTTGCTCATTGTTACTCACAACTATATGTTCAGTTCCTAATGTCTATTTTAAGTGGCTTGATGGAATTATCCAGCTCATACAGATTTGTCCACCCTTTCCTATCCTCCACTTTTGCTAAGATCTCCAATTTCTCATAATACAAATTCAATACAGTATTGCAACATACTAGTAAAAGCCTTGACAGGCTGTGATTTGCATCACAACCATTTTGTGGCTATACATGGACAAATAGAGTATCAAAAAATCATATTTGTTCAAAGCTAGTCATGACTCGCCACACATGTTGAGCCAAGGGGAAAGGTAAGGAAGGACACATCTGTATAATACATTATCAACTAAAAAGCTGACAAAAAACTATAATTGTTAAAGGTAGCAATGGTATTGAAATAACTGATTTCTACATATTATGTATGCCTTTATTTTGTTGTCCACTTGTACAAGGCGGTATCTTCTGTAACCACCACAGGTAACTGGATCTACGGAGTGGATCACTCCAGTGTGGCAGATCACACTTAAAGCAGTCAATAAGTGAACCAAATCCATATTTAGAGGTAAGAACGGGATGCATTGGAAATAAACATTGGTACAAGTAAGAGTCAATGATCACAGATCTTTAAGATTCATGATGGTTCTGTATCATTGATGGATTATTGGCTTCTTCTCTTAAATTTTACTTAAGACCACAGAGAATTCTTTTGCATGACCTTTAGTAGTGATGAGCAGACCTTGAAAAGTTCAGTTCGGACGGTTTGCCAAACTATTGGAAATAAATTGGTTTGGTCCTAATTAGTTCTAACCGAACTTTTACCAAACTCTTAAAACTAGTGCACAACACTGTCTAAGAGCTAGAAAAGCTTTGTATAGCACTATAAAAGTGCAGGTTGTGAGATACACGCACAAGGCATACAGTCAATACTTATTGACATTGCGTACTGGCTGCGTGCCACCCATCGACAACTACTATCTTGTCGTGTATGTGTGCATAACATGTGCCAAGATAGAACAAGCTATTATTTTTGCACTCGCACTTCGTGCAATTTTTGTGAGCGGTAACATGGTCGCCTATGGGATATTGGTATAGCATATTCCATGTGCAAAACATACTCACGTGAGCCTATTGCTCAGCCACTGTATCTTAATTTATACAATAAATTCTGTTTTTATTTTAGAGAATGTGTAAACGTTCTCAGGGTGTTAAATGGAATAACAGCTATAATTTGTTTTGGAAGCTCCAATATAACAAACAACAGAAGGCTGAGAGACTGACCTGGATATTGCAAAAATAATAAGATATAGATATAGATAGAATCTTAACGTCATCATCTGTACAGCATTTGAATGTCCTATGTATATATATAGAGAGAGAGAGAGGGAGAGAAGACTTTATTTGCCCATGTTGCATAGTCTTGTACTTATAGATACATTTCACATATATTTCCACCTTCATGTTCAGTAAACACTTCTAATAATCTGACTCACACCCACCATCATCTTCCAATGCTCACATTACATAACAGAAAGGTAGAGAAACTACAGTTAAGTATACAACGCAATAAACGGGCTGTGAATAAACCTAGAAAACAAACCTCGGCATCCACAAGTCTAATCTTCAAGACTAATGTTGAAGTAATTACTTAATTTAGTTGATACTCGAGGGGTACCGTAGCTTTATTAATCAGGTGTACCCAAGTATTATTAATTAATAATTATTATTCGATGCATTGGAGAAGAATACAATGAGAAACACTCTAGTGATGTTTTCAAGCTCTTCTGTTTTATTGTTCCAATGCAAGAGGCTATATAGTGTGGCACCCCACAAAGTCAACAATTCAAAGTCTACAGAATGTGTGAAACATCTCTCTTAGGGCTTCTTTACATGGTTGTATGCATTTTTGTGGACACCTCAATGCAATGTATTTGCGCTATGTACAAGGGTTTTTTGCATGCATATTGGCATATTTTACTGCACTTTTTACTCACTCTTTGATTTAAATGGCTATTTAGCCTCATGAGTTACAAATATGTTCTTTTTTTCACAGAAATGCGCAGCATATTATGCATTCTGCTGCGTATTGCATACCTCCCATAGACTTCTATAGGGACCTTTGGTGGGCAAAAGTGCAGACAGATAGAGCAGGCTCTCTTTTTTGCGTGCACGACAAATACGTGTGCAAAATCTGGAAATGAGATCAATGGGTTCTATTCTGTGTGTTTTGCATTTGCAAATATTACATGCATAAGTACGCCCATGTGAAGGAGGCCTAAGTTAAACATTACAAAGGTTAATTATGAGAAAGCTGCATCCTCAGCGTCTGAGACTCTGTTAGAAAAACTCCACCCACAATACATGTCTTTTGCACATGTACTTCTTGCTATGCCACATATATTATGTATACAACAATACTGCATAAAACATAATTCTTTCACACTAAAAACTTCTTGATGTTGATGTTTAGAATGTTCCATGTCAGAACTATAAAGTACTAATTATTATGTATATCGTAACTGTACATGTAATCCAGAACTTTTAGTTGAAGGTAAATTAAGAATTGGGAATACTCCTAACCCATAATTAGCCAGGGGCAAAGAATGAAACCTCCAACTGGTTCTCAAACAACAACAATATGGAAGATTGACTCTTTCTTAGGCCGGCTTCACATGGGAGAGATTCTCGCACAAGATTTCTCCGTTGTGTAATTCTGTATAATAGAAAGCAACAGCAGGATTGGTGTGTTTTTTTACACTGCCCTCCAAAAAAAATAAAATTTAGGATTTCAATGGTAGTGAAGCTGTCACTACAACTTCCTCCTATGTCCAGTGCAGTGGGCCAGACGATCGGCCCAGGCAGCCGCTTGAAGGGCTTAGACACACGGGTGTTTTTTCGCGCAATTTTTTGTGCGCAAAACTGATGTGTACAAAAAATCCCATGACCGAAGGCTGAAAAGAACACTGCTAGCAGCGTTTATCAGCCCAAAGGGCTCAGTCACACGGGTGCTGCCCGCTATACTCTGCCACAGCTGTGCTGCAGCTGTGGCAGAGGAGGACGATGTTCGCCCATTGAATTCAATGGAGCCGGCGATACAGCCGGCTCCATTGAAAGCAATGGGCTGCCAGCAAGCACTGTATTAATTTTCGGGGAAGGGCTTCAAATATAAGCAGTTCCTTGAAAAGCATCCAAAAAAAAGTGTAAAAAAAAAAAATATATATATATATACTGTATATATATATATATACTCACCTTTTTGCAGCTGCTGGAGATCAACCGCGTCCAGCAGGCTCCTGAACTGCTTTCTGTAGTATTCAGCAGGCGGGGATTGTAAATCCCCGCCTGCTGCATGGGCTGCCTCTGATTGGTCTCAGCCCTCAACCAATCAGAGGCAGCACTAACTCACCCATTCATGAACGGGGGGGTGGGGGGGAGGAAGAGAGATCTCTCTCACTGCCAGTTTTAGAGTACCAGAGCTTGGAAGCACAGGATCCAGTTATTTCTTTAAGAGATCCCACAATAATCTTTAAGACAGAATATGTCAAGAAAGTTAATCATGACTGCCCCAACAGTCTAGGCCCCAACAGTCAGAGCCCAAATGTTCAACATTTTGTTGCTTTCCATATTTTTTGTATAGGTTCATGGACGCCAAGCATGCTCAATATCTGCCAGGTGTCAATTGTTTGCAATAGCTGACATCGGCGAGCAGTGACCACAATTGGAGTTAGCTCCAATCACAACCATTATTGGTCAATATCCGTGGGGTCACAGTGGATTGCCATGACAGCCCGACCTCTAGTGAAGGCTCCTAGTGTTGCCATCCATTGATATATGCCTGTAGTGAAGTCTTCCAGGACTGTCACGCATGGATGCAGCAGACATATTAAAGTAAATGGCACAAGCGATCACAAATTCAAATTCCCTGGTTGGAATAAAAAAAGGATTAATAATTTTTTTAATAAGTCAAAAATATGAAAGGTTAAAAAAAACTTCTTTCCTATAAAAAATTCTACACAAAAAAACCATAAATTGTATTTCTATGTTTATACAAATCCAAACTCTTAAAATATCACACTATTTATACCACATGGTTGTGATTTTTTTGGTCACCTCATCTTCCAAAAAAATGTAGTAAAAAGTGATTGAAAGGTGTATGTAACCCAAAATGGTAAAAATGAAAAAGACAGCTCACCTTGAAAAAAGAACAAGTGCTCACTCAGCCCCAGCGATGGAAAAATAAAAATCTTTGGGTCTCAGAAAATCACCACAGAAAGCTTTTTTTTTTTTTTTTCATATAGTACTAATTTTGGTATCATCGTAGCTGTACTGGCCCGAAGAACAAAAGTAAATATGTAAGTTTTACTGTACCATGAGTGGCATAAAAATGGGGAAAAAATTCGCTATTGTTTTATTTTACCCCACTTATAAGGTTTTTAAAGAAATTGTATTGTTAAAAAAATACAACTTGTACCCCAAAAAATGAAAACTCATAGAGCTATGTCAACTGAAAAAAAAAAGTTAAGGCTCTTGGAAAGTAAGGATTAAAAATGAATAAGAAAAAATCCCTGGTCTTGAAAGAGTTAAACTTATATGTAAATAATAATAATAAAACATGACAATACTACATATTCTGTTAAAAAAACAGAAACAGACTGAAAGCATTCTATTTTTTTATACCCATTGAAATCAATGGGGGAAAAGGTAAATCTTTAAATCCATATGAATTCAATTTTTCAGATTTGAACAAGCCTTAACCCCTTGTTGACAATCCACTGCACATGGACGTCAAATGTGCGTTGGATTTGTATGGAGCTGGCTCAGCAGCCAAGCCCACTCCATACACGGAGGGTGTTGGCTCTTTTTGAAAGCTGATACCCAGCTGCAATGGCCGCAATTGGAGATAACCCCAATCACAGCCGTTAACCGTTTAGGCACCTTTCACATCAGACAGGATTGTCTGCAGGACGCAGCGCAGATATGGATTTTGTCAATTAGTTCGGATTTTCTTGCATTTTTAACAGCAGAATGCGTTCTGCTGAACATCTTGCAGAATGTTTTGTCTTTTTTTCTGCAGACTTTAATTCTGGTAATATATTTCCTGTATGTTAGAAATCCACAAAAACAATTTCGCAAGATATCCCTAATTCCACAGCAGAAAGCTTTTCCACAGCAGAATTTAATATTATGGCATTTAAGTAAAGATGCACAGATTTTAACAGATGCGGAATTTCACCCTTTATAGGGATAACATTGAAATGCAGAAACGTCCATGTAGACAAAATCCATCCTGTGTGAACGGTCCCTTAGATGCCACTGTCAATTCTGACAGCAGCATTTAAATGGCTGACAGAAGGAGAGAGCACCCTGTGTCTCCTGAATGACCTTCAAAAAAAGGAGGGCTCAGTCACACGCGTTTTGTCGTACGAATTCTTGTGCGCATAACTGATGCGTTTAAAAAATCGCGTTACCGAAGCAGGCCTCACGGCGAAAAATCTGCACATAGCAGCTTTTATCCGCGCCGGTAAAATGCCCGTCTGACCTGAGTATATGCGCAGTGCGCATCAAAATGCGCATGAATCTTTGAGCGGCCGGAACTTTTTCGTCGTGCTCCATGACGGGAGTACAGTGCGGCGTGGTCAAAAAATAAAAATCACAAGCATCTTCAAAACATGCGGTTTTTGCGCAACATTGAAACGCAGAACGCAGATAGCCATGTTCTGCGAATCGCTGTGTCCTAGAATTTTCGCTGCATGCATTTGTGCGCATGTGAAATTCGTGCATGTGACCGCTGTCATTGAAAAGCATTGGTTCTATAAAGATGTGGATCGCAAACACAACTGGCAGACGCACGTACAAACGCCCGTGTGACTGAGCCCTGAGATTGTAGAGCAGCGTTCAAGTGTCGTGGCAGCTTAGAGATTTATGAAAGTTCCCAGGGCTGCCATGTTTTTCTACCTATTAAGACACGTCTGTGGTATGTCTTAACAGAAAGCCTGAAGAAATATAGTATACTACAATATTTAAGTATTGCAATATATTGTATAAGTGATCAAATTATCGCTAGTTCAAGCCATAAAAATAAGTGAAACGAAGTTTTACATTTTAAAAAATAAAGAATGGTAAAGGTTTTGAAAAAAAAACATTTTTTTCCCAATTTTAAAATAAAAAAAATCATATTTCGTATTAATGCATCCATAAAAGTCATCAATTATCCAATTTAATAAAAAAATGCATTACTTATACGACATAGTGAACACTGTCAGAAAAAAAAACATGATGTCAGAATTGCTCTTTTTTCGTCATCCTGCCTGATAAAATTAAATAAAAGGCAATTAAAAAGACATATGTACCCAAATTATAGCAATTAGAAACTAAAGGTTGTCGTACAAAAAAAATTACTGCTCACACAGTGCCTTTGATTAAAAAAGAAAAAAATTGCGGGTTTCAGAAGATAGCGACAAAAAGTAATTTTGTAAAAAGATATTATATTTTTTTAAATACAACTGAAGATGACATAAATTTGGCATTGCCTTATAGTACTGACCCACAGAATAAAGATAAAATGTTATTTTTGCTGTACCTTGTATACCATAAAAGCAAGACCACTGCCATAAAATGGCTGGAACTATTGCATTTGTTTTCTATTTTACCCCACTTTTGAAAGTTTTTCAGTACATATGATACACTAGCTGATATACCCTGCTTTGCCCAAGTTAATTTGGTACTGGTGTTTATCTGGTGTTCACACGGAAAATCTTATGAAGTTATGGTTACTTTAGAGATACCGAGGAAAAAAAATGTGTTCACCATTTTGCATAGTTTTTTGCGTTACCCAGGAAACACCACGTAGAGGTAACCACGCGACGTTTCCTTTATATAAAATGACATCGGGAAGTGAGAGAATTAGATTACGTACATAAAATTTGGACGCTAATTCTTTTGCGCTTAGAATTGAATAATCGAGTTGGCACCCATTAACTTTTGCTATTTATGACATAATAATCAATACTCGTGCCAAATTTCAAGTGAGAGAATTAGATTCTGCACGTAAAATTTGGACACCAGCTCTTTTGCGCTAGAATTGAATCATCGAGTAGGTCTAGAGGTGAGAGCGAGCATACTCGTCCGAGCTTGATGCTCGTTCGTGTATTAGGGTGTTCGAGACGCTCGTTACTCGAGACGAGCACCACGCGGTGCTCTGAGAAATTTCCCTGAGAAATTTGCGCGCTTTTCTGGCCAATGGAAACACAGGGAAGGCATTACAACTTCCTCCTGTGACATTCCAGCCCTATCCCACCCCCCTGCAGTGAGTGGCTGGGGAGATCAGATGACACCCGAGTACTTAAATCTGCCCCGCCTGCGGCTCACCACAGATGCACGCTGAGAGAGATCAGGGAAAGTGCTGTCTTGCTGTAGCTGCTATAGGGAGAGTGCTAGGCTGTTATCTTCGTCTTGAAGAACCCCAACGGTCCTTCTTAGGGCCACATCTGATTGTGTGCAGTACTATTGAGGCTGCTTTTAGCAGTGTTGCACAGTTTTTTTTTTGTATATCGGGCGTGCAGACCATAGCGTCCTCAGTCTGCAGTCATTTAACTGAGTATAGGGGCAGTACTGGTGAGGCAGGGACAGTGGTACAGGGAAAGAGGTATACTGGCTATCTAGGCAGTGGGCTTTTTCCCAAAAAGTGGAAAAAAAATACTATTTTTAGCCTGCCTGTGAATGTCTTCAGTTTACTGCGTGTCTGCTGGGGGTAGTAGTCGGTGATTAATACCCAGCCTTGCGCATAATTGTTTCCTGGCTGCACTGGGCTTTCAGTAACCACAGTCATCCTCCAACAGGGAAATCCAAATACAGGGTATATCAGAGGCAGTAGGCTTTTTCCCAAAAAGTGGAAAAAAATACTAATTTTGGCCTGGCAGTGACCATCTTCAGTTTACGGCGTGTGTGCTGGGGGTAGTAGTCAGTGATTAATACCCAGCCTTGCGCATAATTGTTTCCTGGCTCTGCTGTGCGTTCCATAAGCGAAGTCAGCCTCCAACCACAGGCCAATAAGCGGGACATTTAATCACAGCGTTCAGTTTCTGCTCTACTCGTAATACACCATGCTGAGGGGTAGGGGTAGGCCTAGAGGATGTGGACGGGGGCGAGGACACGGAGGCCCAAGTCAGGGTGTGGGCACAGGCCGAGCTCCTGGTCCAGGTGTATCGCAGCCGACTGCTGCAGGATTAGGAGAGAGGCAAGTTTCTGGGGTCCCCAGATTCATCTCACAATTAATGGGTCCACGCGGTAGACCTTTATTAGAAACTGAGCAGTGGGAGCAGGTCCTGTCGTGAATGGCAGAAAGTGCATCCAGCAATCTATCGACCACCCAGTCTTCAACGCCGTCCACAGCTGCAACTCTGAATCCTCTGGCTGCTGCTCCTCCTTCCTCCCAGCCTCCTCACTCCATGAAAATGACACATTCTGAGGAGCAGGCAGACTCCCAGGAACTGTTCTCGGGCCCCTGCCCAGATTGGGCAGCAATGGTTCCTCTCCCACCAGAGGAGTTTGTCGTGACTGATGCCCAACCTTTGGAAAGCTCCCGGGGTCCGGGGGATGAGGCTGGGGACTTCCGGCAACTGTCTCAAGAGCTTTCAGTGGGTGAGGAGGACGATGACTATGAGACACAGTTGTCTATCAGTAAAGTAGTAGTAAGGGCAGTAAGTCCGAGGGAGGAGCGCACAGAGGATTCGGAGGAAGAGCAGCTGGACGATGAGTCAGTCACCACCTGGTTTGCTAAGCCTACTGAGGACAGGTCTTCAGAGGGGGAGGCAAGTGCAGCAGCAGGGCAGGTTGGAAGAGGCAGTGCAGTGGCCAGGGGTAGAGGCAGGGCCAGACCGAATAATCCACCAACTGTTTCCCAAAGCGCCTCCTCGTGCCATGCCACCCTGCAGAGGCCGAGGTGCTGAAAGGTCTGGCAGTATTTCACTGAGAGTGCAGACGACCAACGAACTGTGGAGTGCAAGGTTTGTCACGCCAAGATCAGCCGGGGAGCCACCACCACCGGCCTGCACCCACACGCTCACCTCCACTGTCCTCGACCCCATCCAGCAATGTCTCTCAGCGCAGCGTCCAGCCGTCGCTAGCGCAACTGTTTGAGCGCAAGCGCAAGTACGCCGCCAGGCACCCGCACGCTCAAGCGTTAAACGTGCACATAGCCAAATTGATCAGCCCGGAGATGCTGCCGTATAGGCTTGTGGAAATGGAGGCTTTCAAAAACATGATGGCGGCGGCGGCCCTGCGCTACTCGGTTCTCAGTCGCCACTACTTTTCCCGATGTGCCGTCCCAGCCCTGCACAACCACGTCTCCCGCAACATTGTACGCGCCCTCACCAACGCGGTTACTGCCAAGGTCCACTTAACAATGGACACGTGGACAAGCACAGGCGGGCAGGGCCACTATATCTCCCTGACAGCACATTGGGTGAATTTAGTGGAGGCTGGGACCGAGTCAGAGCCTGGGACCGCTCACGTCCCACCCACCCCCAGAATTGCGGGCCCCAGATCGGTGCTGGTATCTGCGGCGGTGTATGCTTCCTCCACTAAACCACCCTCCTCCTCCTCCTACGCAACCTCTGACTCGCAATCAAAATGTGTCAGCAGCAGCACATCGCCAGCAGTCGGCGTAGCGCGGCGTGGCAGCACAGCGGTGGGCAAGCGTCAGCAGGCCGTGCTGAAACTACTCAGCTTAGGAGAGAAGAGGCACATGGCCCACGAACTGCTGCAGGGTCTGACAGAGCAGACCGACCGCTGGCTTTCGCCGCTGAGCCTGCAAGCGGGCATGGTCATGTGTGACAACGGCCGTAACCTGGTGGCGGCTCTGCAGTTCGGCAGCCTCACGCACGTGCCATGCCTGGCCCATGTCTTTAATTTGGTGGTTCAGCGGTTTCTGAAAAGCTACCCACGCTTGTCAGACCTGCTCGGAAAGCAGCGCCGGCTCAGCGCACATTTCCGCAAGTCCAACACGGACGCTGCCACCCTGCGCACCCTGCAACATCAGTTTAATCTGCCAGTGCACCGACTGCTGTGCGACGTGCCCACACGGTGGAACTCTACGCTCCACATGTTGGCCAGGCTCTATGAGCAGCGTAGAGCTATAGTGGAATACCAACTCCAACATGGGCAGCGTAGTGGGAGTCAGCCGCCTCAATTCTTTACAGAAGAGTGGGCCTGGTTGGCAGACATCTGCCAGGTCCTTGGAAACTTTGAGGAGTCTACCGAGATGGTGAGCGGCGATGCTGCAATCATTAGCGTCACCATTCCTCTGCTATGCCTCTTGAGAAGTTCCCTGCAAAGCATAAAGGCAGACGCTTTGCGCTCGGAAACAGAGGCGGGGGAAGACAGTATTTCGCTGGATAGTCAGAGCACCCTCATGTCTATATCTCAGCGCGTTTTGGAGGAGGAGGAGGGGGAGGAGCATGAGGAGGAGGGGGAAGAGACAGCTTGGCCCAATGCTGAGGGTACCCATGCTGCTTGCCTGTCATCCTTTCAGCGTGTATGGCCTGAGGAGGAGGAGGATCCTGAAAGTGATCTTCCTAGTGAGGACAGCCATGTGTTGCGTACAGGTACCCTGGCACACATGGCGGACTTCATGTTAGGATGCCTTTCTCGTAACCCTCGCGTTACACACATTCTGGCCACTACGGATTACTGGGTGTACACACTGCTCGGCCCACGGTATAAAGAGAACCGTTCCACTCTCATACCCGAAGAGGAAAGGGGTTTGAGAGTGATGCTATACCACAGGACCCTGGTGGACAAACTGATTGTAAAATTCCCATCCGACAGCGCTAGTGGCAGAAGGCGCAGATCCTAGGGCCAGGTAGCAGGGGAGGCGCGGAGATCAGGCAGCATGTACAGCGCAGGCAGGGGAACACTCTCCAAGGCCTTTGCCAGCTTTATGGCTCCCCAGCAAGACTGTGTCACCACTCCCCAGTCAAGGCTGAGTCGGCGGGAGCACTGTAAAAGGATGGTGAGGGAGTACGTAGCTGATCGCACGACCATCCTCCGTGACGCCTCTGCTCCCTACAACTACTGGGTGTCGAAGCTGGACACGTGGCCTGAACTCGCGCTGTATGCCCTGGAGGTGCTTGCTTGTCCTGTGGCTAGCGTCTTGTCAGAGAGGGTGTTAAGTGTGGCTGGGGGAATCATCACGGATAAGCGTACCCGCCTGTCAACTGACAGTGCCGACAGACTTACACTCATAAAGATGAACAAAGCCTGGATTTCCCCAGACTTCTCTTCTCCACCAGTGGACAGCAGCGGTACCTAAACAATACGTAGGCTGCACCCGCGGATGGAAGCATCGTTCTCTATCACCATAAAAAAACGGGGACCTTTTAGCTTCATCAATCTGTGTATTATATTCATCCTCCTCCTCCTGCTCCTCCTCCTGAAACCTCACGTAATCACGCCGAACGGGCAATTTTTCTTAGGCCCACAAGGCTCAGTAAACAATGTTTATACGTTTCAATTCTCATTAAAGCATTGAAACTTGCACCTGAACCAATTTTTATTTTAACTGGGCTGCCTCCAGGCCTAGTTACAAATTAAGCCACAGTAACCAAAGCGATTAATGGGTTTCACCTGCCCTCTTGGTTGGGCATGGGCAATTTTTCTGAGGTACATTAGTACTGTTGGTACACCAATTTTTTTGGGCCCTCGCCTACAGTGTAATCCTAGTAATTTTTATGGGCTTCGCCTGCACTCATGGTACAGCAAGGTGTGTGGGGTTGGCCTACACTTTTGCTACATAAATCTAACCGGGGCCTTGTCTATATTGCAACTACTGAAATGTGAAAGAGACTGTTATCTCCCTAAACTGCTGCAACGGGAATGTTACTGTGGCCTGTCTTGACTGCTATTACTACTGAAATGGAACTAAGACTGTGCTCCCCCTATACTGCTGCTTCGGAATTGTTACTGGGGCCTGTCTTGACTGCTACTACACTGAAATGGAACTAATACTGTACTCAGCCTATACTGCTGCTAGTGATATGTTACTGGGGCCTGTCTTGACTGCTACTATTACTGAAATGGAATTAATACTGTGCTCCCCCTATACTGCTGCTAGTGATATGTTACTGGGGCCTGTCCAGACTGCTACTACTACTGAAATGGAACTAATACTGTGCTCCCCCTATACTGCTGCTAGTGATATGTTACTGGGGCCTGTCTTGACTGCTACTATTACTGAAATGGAACTAATACTGTGCTCCCCCTATACTGCTGCTAGTGATATGTTACTGGGGCCTGTCTTGACTGCTACTATTACTGAAATGGAACTAATACTGTGCTCCCCTATACTGCTGCTAGTGATATGTTACTGGGGCCTGTCTTGACTGCTACTATTACTGAAATGGAACTAATACTGTGCTTCCCCTATACTGCTGCTAGTGATATGTTACTGGGGCCTGTCTTGACTGCTACTATTACTGAAATGGAACTAATACTGTGCTCCCCCTATACTGCTGCTAGTGATATGTTACTGGGGCCTGTCTTGACTGCTACTACTACTGAAATGGAACTAATACTGTGCTCCCCCTATAATGCTGCTAGTGATATGTTACTGGGGCCTGTCCTAATGCTACCGCTGAAATGTAACTAATTCTGGGCTCTGCCTATACCGCTGCTAATGATATGTCACTGGGGTGTGGAAACAAAGGTTTCCCAAAGACATGATGGCGGCGAGGCCATTTCCCACCAACGCGGTTACTGTTAAGGTGCATATAACCACGGACACGTAGTGCCTCAAAAACGTCCCCCTCCTCCTCCAACAATGAAAACTTTCTTCGCAAATACCTTTGCATTGGTCCATCTGGTGGCAGTCCAGGAATTTCACCTTTAACGACACAACAAGAGAGCCCCCCCACCATCCCCCCGCCACGGCCCACTTAATCCTGGCCACATTCCGAAAACCAACTAAATAAAACTGCGCTACTAGGTCTGCAGTCGCGACCACATTCCCACCAACACGGTTACTGTAAAGGTACATATTACCAGTCTGACTGTGACATGCACTGTGGGCCGAAGCCCACCTGTATTGTATCTGACGTTAGCTCTGCTGAGCAAGGCACTGCAATAGGATACATTTATGTACCGCCGATGGGTTCCAGGGAGCCACCCATGCTGTGGGTCCACAGGGACTTCACACTACGGATTTGTACCTGCCAGTGTCTATGTATTAAAAACCCCGGTCAGACTGGGGCATGCAGTGTGGGCCGAAGCCCACCTGCATTTAATCTGACGTTACCTCAGCTGTGCTGGGCACTGCAATGGGATTTGCTTATGTACCGCCGGTGGGTTCCAGAGAGCCACCCATGCTTTGGGTCCACACGGACTTCACATTAGGGAGTTGTACCTGCCTGTGTCTACTTATAAAAAAAACCCAGTCTGACTGGGGCATGCAGTGTGGGCCGAAGCCCACCTGCATTTAATCTGATGTTACCTCAGCTGTGCTGGGCAATGCAATGGGATTTATTTATCTAACGCCGGTGGCTTCCTGGGACCCACCCATGTTGACGGTCCACACGGAGTTGTACCTGCCTGTGTCTACTTATAAGGAACCCCAGACGTTAGCTCTACTATCCGGGGCACTGTATTGGGACAAACTACAGGAGCAATACAGCGCTAATGAGACGTGCACAGCTACGCTAGCATTGGAGTCCGCTGTAGACACGCAATTGCTGAGGGTTTTTGCAGAGGCCTATGTCCTGGGTGCAGTGAAAGTCCGCTTCCAGCCTAGGATCGCTGAATCTGTGGGCCGAGGCCTATGCCGTGGGTGCGGTGCAACTCTGCCATGTTTGGGCGCTCAGATCAATTTTTTGTTCATGTCTTGGGTTTCCTAGGACCCACCTATGCTGTTGGTGCAAACTTAGTTCCCATTGCGGTGTTTGACCTGTCTGGCACAAAGGCACTGACTGACTTGGGTAGGGGGCAGAGCACTAATGGCTTTCCCCTTGCAGTGTGGATAGAGCTATGCGACACCTTGACAGAATGAATACTGTGTGGCACATGGATTCCCCATTGCTATGCCCACATTTGCAGCTCCTGACGGAGGTGGCACAGGATTGGAGTTCTCATTGCTTCTGTACAGCATTGTGGGCTATCGCCCCACCCCTTTTAAAGAGGGTCGCTGCCTGGCCCTGCCAACCCTCTGCAGTGTGTGCCTCCGGTTCCTCCTCATGGCAGACGCACTTATAAATAGACATGAAGGTGGTGTGGCTATGAGGCCAGCGTGTGGCATGAGGGCAGCTGAAGGCTGCGCAGGGACACTTTGGTGTACGCTGTGGACACTGCGTCATGCGGGGGGACGGGGGTTGGGCAGCATGTAACCCAGTAGAAGTGGCAGCGGAGTGTCATGCAGGCAGTGATTGTGCTTTGTTGGAGGTAGTGTGGTGCTTAGCTAAGGTATGCCTTGCTAATGAGGGTTTTTCAGAAGTAAAAATCGTTGGGGGGGGCACTCTTGCCGCTATTGTGGCTTAATAGTGGGACCTGGGAACTTGAGATGCAGCCCAACATGTAGCCCCTCGCCTGCCCTGTCCGTTTCTGTGTCGTTCCCATCACTTTCTTGAATTTCCCAGATTTTCACAAATGAAAACCTTAGCGAGCATCGGCAATATACAAAAATGCTCGAGTCGCCCATTGACTTCAATGGGGTTCGTTACTTGTAACGAACCCTCGAGCATCGCGGGAAGTTCGACTCGAGTAACGAGCACCCGAGCATTTTGGTGCTCGCTCATCTCTAGTTGGGACCCATTATCTTTTCATATTTATGACATAATCAATGCTCGTGCCTAATTTCATGTTTCTATGACATCGGGAAGTAGGAGAATTAGATTCCGTACGTAAAATTTGGACGTTAATTCTTTTGTGCTTAGAACTGAATAATCGAGTTTGGACCCATTAAATTTTCCTATTTATGACATAATCAATACCTGTGCAAAATTTCTAATTTCTATGACATTGGGAAGTAAGAGAATTAGATCACGTACGTAAATCCGATGCTAATTCTTTTGCGCAAGCATTGAATAATCGAGTTGGGACCCATTAGATTATTCTAATTATAACATAATCAATGCTCTTGCCAAATTTCATGTTTCTTCGGCATCGGGAAGTAAGAGCATTAGATTACGCACATAATATTTGGACGGTAATTCTTTTGCACTAAAATTGAATAATTGAGTTGGGATCCATTAACTTTTCTTATTTATGACATAATCAATACTCGTGCCAAATTTCAAGTTTCTATGACATCGGGAGATAAGAGAATTAGATTACGTAAGTAAAATTTGGATGCTAATTCTTTTGTGCTTAGAATTGAATAATTGAGTTGGTACCCACTAGATACACCTACTTATGACATAATCAATGCTCGTGCCAAATTTCATGTTTCTACGACATCGGGAAGTGAGATATTTAGATTCCGTACGTAAAATTTGGCCGCTAATTCTTTTGCACTTAGAATTGAATAATCGAGTTGAGACCCATTAGCTTTTCCTATTTATGACACAATGAATGCTCGTGCCAATTTTCAAGTTTCTTTGACATTGGGAACTGAGAGAATTAGATTACGTATGTAAAGTTTGGACGCCAGTTCTTTTGCGCTTAGAATTAAATAATCGAGTTTGGACCCATTAACTTTTCCTATTTATGACATAATCAATGCTCGTGCCAAATTTCTAATTTCTATAACATTGGGAAGTGAGAGAATTAGATTACGTACGTAAAATTTTGACGCTAATTCTTTTGCGCTTAGAATTGAATAATCAAGTTGGGACCCATTAGCTTTTCCTATTTATGACATAATCAATGCTCGTGCCAAATTTCAAGTTTCTATGACATCGGGAAGTGAGAGAATTAGATTACGCACGTAAAATTTGGACAGTACGTTTTTTGCTCTAGAATTGAATAATCGAGTTGGGACCCATTAAATTTTCCTATTTTAGACATAATCTATGATTGTGCCAAATTTCATGTTTCTACGACATCGGGAAGTGAGAGAATTAGATTCTTACGTAAAATTTGGACGCTAGTTCTTTTGCGCTAGAATTGAAAAATCAAGTTGGGACCCCTTTATTTTTCCTATTTTGGACATAATTTATGCTCGTGCCAAATTTCATGTTTCTACGACATGGGGAAGTTGAAGAATTAGTGGCGAGTCAGTCAGTGAGTGAGTGAGTGAGTGAGTGAGTGAGTCGGTGAGGCCTTTCATCTTTATATATATAGATTAAATGGTATTGTTGGAAAACACAACTGGTGCCGCAAAAAACAAGCCCTCAGACAGCTATGGGAACTGAACAATAAAAGAACTTTGATTTTTTGAAACAATGGAGGAGAAAACAAAAATTAAAAATAGCCATGTCCTCAAGGAGTTAAAGGGGTTGTCCCGCGGCAGCAAGTGGGTCTATACACTTCTGTATGGCCATATTAATGCACTTTGTAATGTACATTGTGCATTAATTATGAGCCATACAGAAGTTATAAGAAGTTTTTCACTTACCTGCTCCGTTGCTAGCGTCCTCGTTTCCATGGAGCCCGCCTAATTTTCGGCGTCTAATGGCCAAATTAGACGCGCTTGCGCAGTCCGGGTCTTCTTCTTTTCTCAATGGGGCCGCTCGTGCAGGATGCTGGCTCCGTGTAGCTCCGCCCCGTCACGTGCCGATTCCAGCCAATCAGGAGGCTGGAATCGGCAATGGACCGCACAGAAGCCCTGCGGTCCACCGAGGGAGAAGATCCCGGCGGCCATCTTCAGCCGGTAAGTAAGAAGTCACCGGAGCGCGGGGATTCAGGTAAGCGCTGTGCGGATTTTTCTTTAGGTCCCTGCATCGGGGTTGTCTCGCGCCGAACGGGGGGGGGGGGGGGGGGGTGTTGAAAAAAAAAAAAACCCGTTTCGGCGCGGGACAACCCCTTTAACATTCATCCTCTCTTTGGGTTTTCAGGCTTTTGAGTGCCATTTTCATAATTGCTTTTAAACTGTATTTTTATTAGATTTTTGCATAATAGAGTACATAGGTTGATTATATGCCTTATAACAAAATATATGCACCTCATAACAGAAGTAGTACCATGTTGAGCTCTTTAAAGTACCCGAAAGGAAACCATGAGAACTGGGGGAACCAAGGAAATCTGATGGCAATAAAGGCGTATAGGCAGGAGCGTAAATAAAGGCTCAGGGGCCCACCCTCGGGGCCGACTCTCCCATGTACCCATACCTAAATCGTGCTGCATACAGCTGCTAAATGAATTTCCATACATGATCTGCCCCTTGGCGTAATCTTTCCAAACATGACTCAATTCCTGCAGTACATAACAATTTGTTTGTAGCCCCTTAGGCTGATCTCACACACACACACACACACACACACACACACACACTGCTTTTTACTGTTATTAGCGTGACGTCTTGGGCGCTGTGCTAACCGCAGTACAATGCTCCTATTGATTTAAAAAGCACTGTCAAATGCTGTACCATGCGTTCAAAAATGCAGCTCGAAATTGCGCTAAAATTGCCACAATAGATAGATAGACATGAGAAAGATAGATAGATAGATAGATAGATAGATAGATAGATAGATAGATAGATAGATAGATAGATAGATAGATAGATAGATAGATATGAGCTAGATGGATATGAGCTAGATAGATATGAGCTAGATAGATATGAGCTAGATGGATATGAGCTAGATAAATATGAGCTAGATAGATATGAGCTAGATAGATATGAGCTAGATAGATAGATAGATAGATAGATAGATAGATAGATAGATAGATAGATAGATATGGGATAGATATGAGATTGATAGATATGAGAGACAGATAGATATGAGATAGATAGATATAGATACGAGATAGATATGAGAGAGAGATAGATAAATAGATAGATATGAGAGAGATAGATAGATAGATAGATATGAGATAGATAGATAGCAGGGGCGTAACTATAGAGGATGCAGGGGATGCGGTTGCACCCGGGCCAAGGAGCCTCGGGGGGCCCATAAGGCCTCTCTTCTGCCTATAGGGAGCCCAGTACTATGAATAAAGCATTATAGTTGGGGGCCCCGTTCTAGATTTTGCATTGGGGCCCAGGAGCTTCAAGTTATGCCTCAGATAGATAGATAGATAGATAGATAGATAGATAGATAGATAGATAGATAGATAGATAGATAGATAGATAGATAGATAGATAGATAGGAGATAGATAGATAGATAGATAGGAGATAGATAGATAGATAGATAGATAGATAGATAGATAGATAGGAGATAGATAGGAGATAGATAGATAGATAGATAGATAGATAGATAGATAGATAGATAGATAGATAGATAGATAGATAGATAGATAGATAGGAGATAGATAGGAGATAGATAGATAGGAGATAGATAGATAGATAGATAGGATATGAGAGAGCACTTCTGTAAATAAAGCTCATATAATACTAATAGCATCTTTTAGACAGTGTACAAAAGATATGTTATATTAACAAAGCAGTGTAAAGAGAAAAGGGACATCTTCTAAGCATATTTGTCTTTTCTAATAAATAATAAGCCTTACAATTAATAGTCTAAATTAAGAAAATATGCTAAATTACCATGTATACAAGGATTTAACTAACATCCATTAATGAATATGACACTAGTGAGGGGAAAACTTCCCTAAAAACATTTGTCTTTGTCCAGACAGTTGGAATAAAGGTACCTTTACATAGGACGATTATTGGGCGCATAAGTGCCCGATAGGTGTCCCACGGGCTGCCTTCTGACTATTGCTCTTGTGCCCACTGGCCCTACCTTCACTGTAAGCAGTCAGTCATTCATAGATGAATGACTGCCTGTTTACATGGTCTGACAGGCTTTGCGTTTTTAGAAGAACAACTCCGACAAGTGAGCAATTTCTCACTCAGTGCCCTGTTGGCAACTGCATGTACATGGGGCAACTATTGCCTTAGTTTGCTGTGATAATTGCCTAATGTAGGGGTACATTTATTTATCAGAGTACCGTACCTCCATAGTTATTCTTACCTGCTTCCTTCCAATCAATAGGTATTTTTTTGTAAACCACTCCTGCAGCCCAGTCTGGTACAGAATCTAACAGGTCCTCTATTGGGACCCCTATCAAATATTGTTTGGCTTTGCTGCTGAGGATCCACAACAGAGAGAATGGCATCATTAGACAAGCTGAGACATGAAGTACATAATGCTGAAAATATACTTTTTTTTCCAACTTCGTTTTATTTATCAGAAATCGTATACAGTACAAGAAAAAATATTAAGGTACATAGCATATTGATTAAGCAGTTTTATCCTGTACAATAACTCAGCATTGATACCAATTTCCATTTTTTCTTACTACAGATGTAATAAACATCTTATAACTTAAAAAAACAACGTAAGGGGGCGGAGCTTGCCGATGCCGGAGTGAGACGTGTCCCTGCCGGGCTCCCGCAGCAACCGCCGACAAACACAGCCTACCGTGATCCAGACGGCACAAAAAGACAACTGACGGCACTATGGTGAAGAGGAGAACTGCAGGGAAGACACAGGAGGCGGCTGAGGACGAGCCGCAGCGCATAGAATGCTTCTTCAGCGGCCACGGACCGCCGGCTTCTGCATCCAAGATGGCGCCGGAACACGTGCGCCTGAAGCACAGGGAGCCCAGCGGAGACAGCGGGGAGACAAGCGGAGCAGAGGACGCAGGAGCGCTGGCACCACTAGCACCACCAGGGACAGATAAGTGCAATGAACCACCGGGTGCGGACTCCGGGGCTGACGGGGGTGGCATTACATCTTCCCCATGAACTGCCGCCATATCAGAGGGGGGCCCCGAACGCTCAGCCCAGAACAGCAATGCACCACAGGGGGCAGACGAGGAACTCTCTGACGGGCACACACACTCCCAGAATAAGGGATTGTATGCAGCTCACACACATAACAAGGGGAGCCCAGACCACACCAAGGGCTCTGCTACACCACAAACCCCAGCAGAGAACTACAGCCAGCCACAAAGCCACAAGGGGGGCACAGGTGCAAAACGAGCATTGCAGCATCTAGGTAATCCAGGGGACACTCACGCCTTGCCAGGTGGGAGTAATAGTCGCCCACAACAAACACGCAGGAGCAGCGCCACAACAACAAAAAATACGCCAGCCCACCCGACTTCCCCAAACGATTCCTCATCTGATGATGACTGGAATTGGAAAGAGCACTTGAGATCTCTCCCGACAAAAAGGGACTTCCAGAGGCTGGAGGCCTCACACAAAGAGGCGCTATCCCTTTTACATCAAGAGCTTAAACATGTGGGGAACCGCGTAAACGCGGTGGAGGAGGCACAGGAAAAAGTCCTTTCCACACTAGATACCCACAGCCAAGTAATCAATGCGCAAGCCCTACAAATGGCAGACATACTGGCACATATCGATGATCTTGAGAACTGCCACAGGCGCAATAACTTAAGGCTGAGAGGTTTATCCGAGGAGGTGTGTTACCCTCCCAACTAGAGGACTGGGCACGCAATCTCTATTAAAACGCAGCCCTGACCAGCCGGTTGTAATCGATCGCATACACAGGACTCTAGGCCCCAAACCGGATGACCCTAACAGGCCACGAGATGTCGTATGCCGCATACACTATTTCAAAGAAAAGGAAGCCATCATGAAGTGCGCCCGCGACAGAAAGGACACTCTAACCCACAACGGGGTCCCTATTGCAATCTACTCAGATCTAGCAAGACGCACCCTGCAATTGCGCAGAGCCATACGACCCTTGCTAGATGTCCTAAAAGCTAACAAAATCCTGTACCGGTGGGGTTACCCCTTCCAGCTCACGGCCACCAGGAACGACAAGACAGGAACTTTTAGATCCCCAGCCGACCTCCCTAGATTCCTAGGCACCCTGGAACTCCCAATGGTGGCACTGCCGGATTGGCCCCACCTATCATCACTACCCATATCTGGCCCCAGGGACACCTGGCACGAGGTGGGACCCCGGGGTCCTGGGGCCAGAAACCACACCAGCAAACCACAACGCTGATTGTAATACGCCCAAAGAAGCTGGTTCCCAGCGACTTGTTGCGAGCCGTCGAATCTAGACCTACAGCGCTGTCTGGACACGCCCACAGCGCTAAATATGCAGGGTCATGAACCAATAGACTGCAACGTTATTTGAAGGCCTGATGAGTGGTTACGCGCACTACTATGTTATTACTGTTGTTATGTTACTACTGTTATCAAAGTTGCCTAAAGACACGAGCCATATGGCTGACCTCAGGGTTGGTCGGCGGGGATGGCGGGAGGCCCGGCCATTTGGTACCGGTGATTTCCCCTCCTCTCCGGGTTGACGTCACGACAGTGCCGTCTATAGCTAACCGAAGGTTGGCTCCCCGCTAGCTAGACTAGGAATGTGTGACCTAGTCGACAGAATGTTCATTTTCTGTCATCTCATCCTGTATTTCCCTGCTCTCTTCCCACTATTAATGTCTCCCTTTTCCTTTTTCTACCGCCCGTCCTCGTCCCGAGTCCCATGGACAGCAATAGCACCTTGCTCAACCGTCAATGCCCCACCATGACAAGCCTATCCTTCTGCACATATAACGTCAGAGGCATGAACGCCCCGGCCAAAAGAGGCCAAGTTCTGTCCCATATGCATAAAAAAAATATCATGATAGCCATGTTACAGGAGACCCACTATAGAAAAGACCACATTCCTAAGAGTAACAATAAATACTACACAAGCTGGTACCACAGTACACACCCAGATAAGAAAATCTGTGGCACGTCCATTGCAATTCACAAGAATCTCCCCCACAGAGTCATAGCCTCCAGAGCGGATCCCGAGGGCAGATACATCTTTCTCAGAGTTGACCTAGGATGCCGCATAATAACGGTGGCTAACGTCTATTTTCCCAACACAGGTCAGATTGCCTTCGGATTTCGGGTTATGGGGGAACTGGACCAATTCGCAGAGGGATCGTACATAGTGCTGGGCGGCGACTTCAATCTTGTCTGGGACGCGGCTCTGGATACATCGGTGGGTAAGTCCAGTCTCTCCCCGGTAGCCCTGCGTAGGTTGCGGAGAAGATTATCCGAGCTTAAACTCGTTGATCTCTGGAGAACACTTCACCCGGAGATCAGGGACTTTAGCCACCACTCCATCGCCCATAATAGTTATGGACGTTTGGACTATTTATTTGTCTCCCACGGCCTGTTGGACTGGAAACCTAGGTGCTCTGTAGGTAACTTCATCTGGTCGGACCACGCGCCTGTATATGGGGCCCTATTGGGTGGGGAGGCGGTAAGGGGACTAAACACTTGGAGACTGAATGACAACCTCCTGGGCAACCCCTGCTGCCTGCAGGAGGTCAGGCAAACAATCGAATCTTTCATAGAAACCCACAAAACGGACACAACCTCCCCAACCATTCAGTGGGAAGCCCTAAAATGCGTCCTGAGGGGGGTCTTCATCTCTCACGGGTCAAGGCTTAAGAAAGATAGGGTAGCTAAATTGGCGAACTTGATATACCGGCTGGAAAAAACGGAACAGGCCAATAAGACTAACGCCTCCCCGTCTTTAAAAGCAGAGATATCAACACTACGCCAGCAAATCCTAGGGATTATGGACCAGACCTATTTGCATCTGAGGGATAGAACGAAAGGAGGTTACTATAAGTATAGCAATAAATGTAGCTCCTGGTTGGCTAGGGCGCTAAATCCGCGGGAAAGCCAGGCACATATTTTTTCAATGAACTCAGTAAACAAGGGCAAGGTCCACGCTACAAGCGACATCCTGGAATGTTTCAGAGAATACTACGGCGAGCTATACAACATTGGGGGGACAGTCGAAACATCCGCGATAGACCAATACCTACAAAAACATGCACCAACAATGATCCCAATAGAGAGTCAAGAGCTACTAGAGGAAGACATGTTGGATCAAGAAATACTAGCAGAAATTAAAAATTTGAAAATAGGGAAGAGCCCAGGGCTGGATGGCTTCACCCCTAGGTTCTATAAGGCATGTGGGGACTTGGTGGTACCTCTCCTGGGCAGAGCCTTTAACGCAGTTTCTGAAAGATGCCCCTTCCCGTACCAAGCCTTACAAGCGATCATTACAGTTATCCCAAAACCAGGTAAAGACCCCATGTCCTGCGGAAATTATCGCCCAATTTCTTTATTAAACGTTGACACCAAAATATTCGCTAAAACGATAGCCATGCGCTTACGTCCTATCGTCCCCAGACTAGTTCATAGAGATCAGGTAGGATTTGTAGCGGGACGAAAAGCTAGGGACAACACGATACGGACCCTAGCATTAATGGGGAGAGCACGAGAAGAAAATGTCCCGCTCTGCCTCCTCTCGGTGGATGCCGAAAAAGCCTTCGACCGTGTAAACTGGAGGTTCCTGGAGGCTATGTTAAGGAAGGTCGGACTGGGCAATAGGATGATTAACTGGATAATGGCCCTTTACAATAACCCCACAGCACAGATACGCATCAATGGGAGGCTCTCCAACCCAATTAGCATAAAGAACGGAACGCGACAGGGTTGTCCGCTGTCCCCGACACTATACGCCCTGGTTATGGAATCGCTGGTGAATGCCTTAAGGGAAAACAAGGAAATACTAGGTTACAAAACAACGAAGCAGGAGCATAAAGTTGCCTTGTTTGCTGACGATCTATTAGTATACATTACCAACCCTAACCGGGCATTGCCCGCTATCCTTAAGGAGTTTGATAGATACAGCCAGGTCAGCAATTTCAAGATCAACCTGAAAAAATCAGACATACTAAATATTACACTCCCGACGTCAGAAACCACGCGGCTTAAACACTTATTCCCCCTGAGCTGGCGAGAAGACAACATTAGATACCTAGGGGTGATACTCCCTACGGACCCCGGGAAGATCTATGACTTAAATTACGAACCTATATATTCTGCCATGATAAAAGACTTCGAGAGATGGAGGCCAATGAATCTCTCGTGGTTTGGCAGGATTAGCGCCATTAAAATGAACTCCCTTCCTAAACTCCTGTACATATTTCAAACACTACCCATACAAGTTCCAAGGAATTTCTTTGTAAAACTGCAAAAGGCAGTGACACACTTCGTGTGGGGGGGAACTAAACCGCGTCTAAGCTACAGGCTACTGACCCAACCAAAAAAAAGAGGCGGAACAGGTCTGCCAGACTTGCTACTCTATTATAGAGCTGCCATCTGCAGGACGGTGCTAGACTTGGTACATGAGGGGACAACTAAACGATGGGTAGAACTGGAGCAAGAGCTAGCGACAGGGAGGATCCGGGGACTTTTCTGGCTACGCGGCGGGCTAGGAAGGAGGGGAGTTAGAGTCTCCTCTTTTATAAGCTCTTTACTGAAAACGTGGGACAGCTTCGCGGCGCAGGGTGGCCTGGTGAGAGTCCCTGGACCCTGGACACCATTGAGAGGGAACCCGGATTTTCCTCAAGGAGACATAGGACTGCCCATACTTGACGGGCTGGGTGTTGAGCTACCCAGGGTTAGGGACGTGGTGGACGGAGAGGGCCTTATACCATTGGACGTTCTCTTGGGGGGTAGAGGGCAGGCGACAGGCGCGTGGTTCCAACATCACCAGATTGGTCACTATGTACGAGCCCTGGGTCCGATCTCGGAGCTGACGGCACCAGACACCCCTTTTGAAGGGATGTGCGGGGGACCTCAGAGGACAAGAGGAGAGATCTCCGCGGTCTATAGCTCTTTGGTGGCCGGGGAGAGACTGGACCCTGGAGGCGGGTCTAAGAAGGCGTGGGAAAAGGAGTTGGGAAGAGAGCTGACTACGGAGGACTGGGCCAAGGCCATATTCCTGACCCACAAGATGACAATCTCGAGTAGCCACCAGGAGCTCAACTACAAGCTGCTAACGAGATGGTATCGTACCCCTGTGCGCCTGGCTAGATACTACCCTGGGGTGTCTGACGTGTGTTGGAGGTGCCAGAGAGAGGTGGGCACACTTTCACACATATGGTGGTCCTGCCCACAAGTCAGGACACTTTGGAGAGAAATCGAATCCTTACATAACGCCCTGAACAGGGACTCTTTGGTGCTGTCACCCGAGATAGCCCTCCTGTCGATCCTTCCGGGATCAATAAGAGCAAACAAGAATAGCTCCCTAAGATTCTTTATTTTAGCTATGAGAACAGTGATACCGAGATTGTGGAGATCCCGTGATCCCCCCACAAGGGTGAACTGGGTGACCGCCCTGGACGAGATAGGCCATATGGAAGAGTTGAGAGCAAAAGACGACGAGAAATACTTAGCATACCACGCTACATGGGAGCCCTGGTTGACATTCCGCAACACCACGGGGTTTGGACAGTGGCTGGTGAGTGGGGTTTTGCTTAACTAATCCCATGTTTTATGAGCGGGGCCATGGAAACGGGACCAGGATCATTCCCCCCCCCTACACCCCCCCTCCCTTTTTCCCTTCTTCTTCCCCCTTCTTTAGTGTCTGTTAAATATGTATACACACAACGTTATTATTTTCTCTTTATCCTTTTTATTTCTCCCTTCTTCTTTTGTTTTCTTTTACCTAAGGCTCATAATGTTATATAAGTAATAAGTTTTAGAACACTCAAAGTCTATACCAAGCGTGTATTGATAGCAATTGATTGGGGTGGGTGGGGGAGTGGGAAAGTTCTATGGGTAAATTGTTTCCAAGCAAAGACCACCAGCAAGGGTTAAGCCGCAATATTTCTAACAACAGCCATAAGGGACAAGTCTGACGTCCCCCCAGGCCAAAGCACGGAGTTAACAGCGGCTTAGTCAAAGGAGAAGAGGTTTTTCACAAAGTTTGTACTACTGAAAGCTCTAATTTCATACTGTATGTACTGCAGAAAATTTCAATTTCATACTGTTTGTACCTCAGAAAAATTTTATAAAATACATTTTGAAATAAAAAAACAACGTAAGCTGGTTGTATTATTCAAGATCAGAGAAAAGGAGAAATAATAAAAGAAAAAAGGAAGAGTAATTATTCTAGGGACAAGATGCTGCCCCTATACCAAAGGTATCTGCTGTAATAAAAAAAGCAGCATGAGTGTAAGAGAAGTAAGGGCACCTGGTGTAAGAAGTGATTGATACTGAGATTATTGTTATATAGCTAATTTGGACCTACTACAGACTTTACAATTTTCTGAGTTCAATTATATAGACTGTGTAGAATTATATACATTCTATATATTTCTGCCTTATATTACATGTTGCACTGCTAAACTTATTGTTGCCTAATCTACAGTAAAGAAAGAGTTGATTGCATCCACTGTCTCAGTGATTTTACCACCATCCTCCTGTGTATATAACAGAACTGCAGATCTCTTCAAAGCTTTCTTACTATCCCTACAGCATAGTCATAGTCTGCATTTAGATTTTATTCACAGTGAACTTTACTATCCTCTCTACCTCCAAACTAAGGGGTCACTATGTAGTCTCAAATTGGCCCTTGCAACTATTTATCCCTCCCACCATCAGTTTTTTTTTTGTTTACTATCCTCGCTTACAAAAAAAACTATTTTAAATCTATTCAAGTTCTATACAAAGATCCACCTGCCCTACTCTCCTTTGCACAAGGAAAGACTAGAAGCAATCAAATGAAACTGAAAGGGAGGATAAAGATTAGATATTAGAAAAAACTTTCTGATAGTGAGGGTGACCAATGAGTAGAACAGGTTACCACGAGAGGTGGTGAGTTCTCCTTCAATGGAAGTGTTCAAACAAAGGCTGGACAAATATCTGTCTGGGATGATTTAGTGATCCTGCACTGAGCAGGGGGTTGGACCCGATGACCCTGGAGGTCCCTTCCAACTCTACCATTCTATGATTCTCAGGGGGGTTCTGTAGATTCAGTTGTACTGAAGTAGAGTTGACTTCTTCTTTCTTTGAGATATAGGTCTACCAGATGAAGCTGAATGGACATGTTTTTGGCATACATCTGGCTAATGGAAGTCTTGGTTATGTTATGAGGGCTGCTCAGTGATTAGCACTGTTTCCTTGCAACACAGACATCCCGGGTTAGATTTTGACCATGGTCAACTACATGGGATTTGTATATTCTCTCTGTCTTTCCACAAGGTTCTGTCTATACTCTGTATACTGCTAGGTCAACCCATTCATGCATGTACATCACAGAGGTGCGGCTTAAGTGTGAAGTGGACTCAGCAGCCAAGCCCATGGCATATGCTGGCTGTTCAAAACAGTTGAGCATATAAACTCCATGTAAATGGTTAGATTTGAGCCAAGGACCCAGCGCTACAAGGTAACAGTGCTAACCACTAAGCCACTCTCTATTAAAAATTTAATGCCTTCTTAACAAACTATTTTTTGATGGTGCAGGTCATTTGAAACTGTTCACAAACAATCGTGATTGGAGCCAACTGTCAATCCTCACCATGGCATGTAAGCCCTCTGCCAGAAGTGATGGTATTGTAGTGTTCCAGTGGCTGCAATGCTAGTGAAGGCTCACAGGGATACCTCTTGAGGAGCGACTTGTGGAAACCTCTGTGGATTCTCCATGTGTCCAGTAGTGCCAGCTCATGCGCCATAGGACTAATCACTTTAGTGACTGGAAAAGGGCCCACAAATCGGAGAGCCAGCTTCAAAGAAGGCACTTTTAACTTCAGGTTCATAGAAGACAAGTACACCAACTGGCCCACAGACCAAGGTTCAGAGATAGTATGTGTACCTCTACTCCTCCTAAGCACTGCATCCCTGGACTGCTCCAAGTTGCCACGTACCTTCTCCCACACCTCCCGCAGGTTCTGAACCCGAGCGTCTGCAGAAGGATTGTTAGAGAAGGAAAGGAAAGACACCTCAGATCTGGGATTAAACCCAAAATTACAGAAAAAGGAGACATGCCAGACGCCTAGTGTGTATGGTTATTAATAGCAAATTCAGCGAATGCTAGATAATTGACCCAGGGACTCTGACAATCACTGACATACATTCTGAGGTACTGAACCAGTTCCTGATTCATACGTTCCATCTGCCCATTAGACTCTGGGTGGAAGGCAGAGGAAAGCGACAACCCAATATCGATATTCTTACAAAACGCCCTCCAAAACCGGGCAACAAATTGGACTCCACAGTCGGAAACAATATCCTCAGGGACCCCATGCAGGTGCACAATCTCCTTGATAAATATGATGGGTAACTCAGGTGCAGACAGAAGCTTCTTAACCTTTTCCAATCCACTGTCTGACCTCTGAAGACATGATTTAAGGCTGTACAGCTCTGATGTTGGAAGACATCCATTGGGGTTCTCTTGCTGTATATTGCCAGCCTCACTGCTGCCGGAGCCTATCAAACATGTCACCTCATGCGGTACTGGCTTTAGCCAGCATATAGCGCCATTGTATAACGGCAGAAGAAGTAATCCCCCCGAGGAAATCCAGGATACAAATTGGATTGGAAAGGGTTAAGAGCAGTAAAATGCGCCATCTTGTAAAATCTGGCGACGACCACCCAGATGACCGAGCACCCCTGGGACTCGGGTAGGTCGTTAAAAAAACATCATCAGATGGGTCCATGGCCTCTCCGGAACGGAAAGAGGACAAAGCAGACCTTCAGGTCGTCTATCTACACTCTTCCCTCAAGCATAAATCGGGCAGGACTTGACAAATTCCCTGACGTCCAGAGACATTTGTGGCTACAAACGACCACACAGCTCCAGGGTGCCTCAGACCCCTGGATGCCCTGCTAAAACCGACGAATGAACTTCCTCGAATATGAGGAGCCGCAAGGCACAGGGAACAAATAGCCTCCCCTCCAGGAGGCCTTGGGAAACGGACTGCTGAGCCGTCCAGAGTAAAGCAGAGGTGTCAGACGTAAGAGTGGCTACAACCACACCCAGGCCCAGAATACTCTCCGGCTGAGGCTCAGAAACCCCGAAGCTGTGTGACAAAGCATCAGCTTTGACATTCTTGGACCCAGGCACATATGTGACTACAAAACTGAAACGTGAAAAAAATAATGCCCACCCTGCCTGACGACCGTTCAAGAGCTTGTCGGACTCCAGATAAATCAGATTCTTATGGTCCGTGAGGACCGTAATAGTATGACGAGCGCCCTTTAAGAAATGTCTCCACTCATCAAATGCCCATTTTATGGCCAATAATTCCCTGTTTCCAATATTATACTTGTGTTCTACCTGATTGAACTTCCTGGAAAAGAATGCACAGGGTTGAAGACCAGGTCGGCCGGGAGATTCCTGCAAGAGGACTGCCCCCACACCATGCTCAGAGGCATCCACTTCAATGATGAACGGGCGATCTAGCTCCGACTGAGCCAACACCAATGCTGTGGAGAAAGCCCTCTTCAGAAGTGCAAAGGCCTTCACTGCTTCCTGTGACCAGGAATCAACCTTAGCCCCATTCTTGGTCAGATCAGTCAAGGGCTTGGCCACCACCGAAAGTTCTCCGATAAAAGTTTGCGAACCCCAAAAAGCGTTGTAACGCATTTAGGTTGGCAGGTCACACTCATTCGGTGATGGCCTTGACCTTGTCCGAGTCCATCTGGATGGCTGATGGAGAAATGACATATCCAAGAAAAGCAATCTCCTGCACCATGAAAAGGCATTTCTCCAACTTAGCAAACAAATGATGGGCTCGAAGGCAGGAAAGCACTGTCCGTAAATGCTTGACATGGCTCTCCCAATCAGAAGAGAATATCAGAATGTCATCCAAATATACAACCATGAACGTGCCAAGAATGTAATGAAAAATAGCTGGCACGTTATATAACCTGGAACGTACTCGTCCGAGCTTGATATTCGTGCGAATATTAGGGTGTTCGGGATGCTCGTTACTCGTAACGAGTACCACGCGGTGTTCCGGTTACTTTCAGTTTCCTCTCTGAGACGTTAGCGCGCTTTTCTGGCCAATTGAAAGACAGGGAAGGCATTACAACTTCCCCCTGTGACGTTCAAGCCCTATACCACCCCCCTGCTGTGAGTGGCTGGGGCGATCAGATGTCACCCGAGTATAAAAGTCGGCCCCTCCCGCGGCTCGCCACACATGCCTTGTGAGTTAGCTGAGGGACAGTGGTATCGTGCTGGAGCTGCTGTAGGGAGAGCGTTAGGAGTTAGTGTAGGCTTCAAGAACCCCAACGGTCCTTCTCAGGGCCACATCTAATAGTGTGCAGTACTGTGTTAGCACTGTATTTTTTTTTTTTTTTCAAAATTGGATCTGCAGAGCATTGCGCCCTGCAATAGGGACAGAAGTGGTGGTTAGGCAGGGAGAGTGTTAGCAGTGAGTGTAGGCTTCAAGAACCCCAACGGTCCTTTCTAGGGCCACATCTATCCGTGTGCAGTACTGTCCAGGCTGCTGTTAGCAGTGTTGCATTTTTTTTTTTTTTCTCAAAACCGGCTGTGCAGACCATTGCACCCGGCATTAATACTACAGGGATAGAATTGTGTAGGCAGGGCCAAAAGACATACATTATTCATTGAATACACGCAGTGGGGCTTGTCCTTTGAAAAACAAGGGAAAAAATTGTATTTCGCCTGCCTCTGACAGTCCTCAGGGCTCTGGGTACGTGTGTGCTGCGTGCAGAACGTTAAAAAAAATCAGACGCAGCCAGCTACGTTTTACTGCAGGCTTGCGCCAATTTTTTTCCTGCATGGGATATCCCTGATCTGCTGGAGCCAATAACTTTGCATCACTGCAGTTCTCTGACACATTTGCAGGGCCACAACACAGTTATTAAACTTTGTAGTATTCATTGAATACACGCAGTGTGGCTTGTCCTTTGAAAAACAAGGGAAAAAATTGTATTTCGCCTGCCTCTGACAGTCCTCAGGGCTCTGGGTACGTGTGTGCTGCGTGCAGAACGTTAAAAAAAATCAGACGCAGCCAGCTACGTTTTACTGCAGGCTTGCGCCAATTTTTTTCCTGCATGGGAAATCCCTGATCTGCTGGAGCCAATAACTTTGCATCACTGCAGTTCTCTGACACATTTGCAGGGCCACAACACAGTTATTAAACTTTGTAGTATTCATTGAATACACGCAGTGTGGCTTGTCCTTTGAAAAACAAGGGAAAAAATTGTATTTTGGCTGCAGGCTTGCGCCACTTTCTTTCCTGCCTGGGAAATCAAATCACTGGTAATACACCATGCTGAGGGGTAGGGGTAGGCCTATAGGACGTGGACGCGGGCGAGGACGCGGAGGCCCAAGTCAGGGTGTGGGCACAGGCCGAGCCAGTGTGGTGGCCAGGGGTAGAGGCAGGGCCAGACCGAATAATCCACCAACTGTTTCCCAAAGCGCCCCCTCGCGCCATGCCACCCTGCACAGGTCAAGGTGCTCTACGGTGTGGCAGTTTTTCACAGAGACACCTGACGACCGACGAACAGTGGTGTGCAACCTTTGTCGCGCCAAGATTAGCTGGGGAGGCACCACCAACAGCATGCGCAGGCATATGATGGCCAAGCACCCCACAAGGTGGGACGATGCCCGTTCACCGCCTCCGGTTTGCACCACTGCCTCTCCCCCTGTGCCCCAACCTGCCACTGAGATCCAACCCCCCTCTGAGGACACAGGCACTACCGTCTCCTGGCCTGCACCCACACCCTCACCTCCGCTGTCCTCGTCCCCATCCAGCAATGTCTCTCAGCGTAGCGTCCAGACGTCGCTAGCGCCACAGTTTGAGCGCAAGCGCAAGTACGACGCCACGCACCCGCACGCTCAAGCGTTAAACGTGCACATTGCAAAATTGATCAGCCTAGAGATGCTGCCGTATAGGCTTGTGGAAACGGAGGCTTTCAAAAGCATGATGGCGGCGGCGGCCCCGCGCTACTCAGTTCCCAGTCGCCACTACTTTTCCCGATGTGCCGTCCCAGGCCTGCACGACCACGTCTCCCGCAACATTGTACGCGCCCTCACCAACGCAGTTACTGCCAAGGTCCACTTAACAACAGACACGTGGACAAGCACAGGCGGGCAGGGCCACTATATCTCCCTGACGGCACATTGGGTGAATTTAGTGGAGGCTGGGACAGAGTCAGAGCCTGGGACCGCTCACGTCCTACCCACCCCCAGAATTGCGGGCCACAGCTCGGTGGTGGTATCTGCGGCGGTGTATGCTTCCTCCACTAAAGAACCTTCCTCCTCCTCCTCCTCCAACGCAACCTCTGTCTCGCAATCAAGATGTGTCAGCAGCACGTCGCCAGCAGTCGGTGTAACGCGGCGTGGCAGCACAGCGGTGGGCAAGCGTCAGCAGGCCGTGCTGAAACTACTCAGCTTAGGAGAGAAGAGGCACACGGCCCACGAACTGCCGCAGGGTCTGACAGAGCAGACCGACCGCTGGCTTGCGCCGCTGAGCCTCCAACCGGGCATGGTCGTGTGTGACAACGGCCGTAAGCTGGTGGCGGCTCTGCAGCTCGGCAGCCTCACGCACGTGCCATGCCTGGCCCATGTGTTTAATTTGGTGGTTCAGCGCTTTCTGAAAAGCTACCCCCACTTGTCATACCTGCTCGGAAAGGTGCGCCAGCTCTGCGCACATTTCCGCAAATCCCACACGCACGCTGCCACCCTGCGGACACTGCAACATCGGTTTAATCTGCCAGTGCACCGACTGCTGTGCGACGTGCCCACACAGTGGAACTCTACGCTCCACATGTTGGCCAGACTCTATGAGCAGCGTAGAGCTATAGTGGAATACCAACTCCAACTTGCGCGGCGCAGTGTGAGTCAGCCTCCTCAATTATTTACAGAAGAGTGGCCCTGGTTGGCAGACATCTGCCAGGTCCTTGGAAAATTTGAGGAGTCTACCCAGGTGGTGAGAGGCGATGCTGCAATCATTAGCGTCACCATTCCTCTGCTATGCCTCTTGAGAAGTTCCCTGCAAAGCATAAAGGCAGACGCTTTGCGCTCGGAAACAGAGCCGGGTGAAGACAGTATGTCGCTGGATAGTCAGAGCACCCTCCTGTCTATATCTCAGCGCATTCAGGAGGAGGAGGAGGAGCATGAGGAGGATGAGGAGGAGGGGGAAGAGACAGCTTGGCCCACTGCTGACGGTACCCATGCTGCTTGCCTGTCATCCTTTCAGCGTGTATGGGCTGAGGAGGAAGAGGAGGAGGAGGAGGATCCTGAAAGTGATCTTCCTAGTGAAGACAGCCATGTGTTGCGTACAGGTACCCTGGCACACATGGCTGACTTCATGTTAGGATGCCTTTCTCGTGACCCTCGCGTTACACGCATTCTGGCCACTACGGATTACTGGGTGTACACACTGCTCGACCCACGGTATAAGGAGAGCCTTTGCACTCTCATTCCCGAAGAGGAAAGGGGTTCGAGAATGATGCTATACCACAGGGCGCTGGTGGACAAACTGATGGTAAACTTCCCATCCGACAGCGCTAGTGGCAGAAGGCGCAGTTCCGAGGGCCAGGTAGCAGGGGAGGCGCAGAGATCATGCAGCATGTACAGCGCAGGCAGGGGAACATTCTCCAAGGCCTTTGCCAGCTTTATGGCTCCCCAGCAAGACTGTGTCACCGCTCCCCAGTCACGGCTGAGTCGGCGGGAGCACTGTAAAAGGATGGTGAGGGAGTACGTAGCCGATCGCACGACCGTCCTCCGTGATGCCTCTGCCCCCTACAACTACTGGGTGTCAAAGCTGGACACGTGGCCTGAACTCGCGCTGTATGCCCTGGAGGTGCTTGCTTGTCCTGCGGCTAGCGTCTTGTCAGAGAGTGTGTTTAGTGTGGCTGGGGGAATCATCACGGATAAGCGTACCCACCTGTCAACCGACAGTGCCGACAGGCTTACACTCATCAAGATGAACAAAGCCTGGATTTCCCCAGACTTCTCTTCTGCACCAGCGGACAGCAGCGATACCTAAGCAATACGTATTATGCACCCGCAGATGGAAGCATCGTTCTCTTTCACCATCCAAAACGGGGACATTTCTGCTTCATCAATCTGTGTCTAATATTCCTCCTCCTCCTCCTCCTGCTCCTCCTCCTGAAACCTCACGTAATCACGCCGAACGGGCAATTTTTCCTAGGGCCACAAGGCTCACTCATATAATTTTTCTAAACAATTTTTATACGTTTCAATGCTCTTAAAAGCGTTGAAACTTTAACTTGAACCAATTTTTTGTTAAACTGGGCTGCCTCCAGGCCTAGTTACCACTTAAGCCACATTAACCAAAGCGATTAATAGGTTTCACCTGCCCTCTTGGTTGGGCATGGGCAATTTTTCTGAGGTACATTTGTACTGTTGGTACACCAATTTTTGTGGGCCCTCGCCTACAGTGTAATCCAATTAATTTTTTGCCCACCTGCATTACAGCTGACGTTACATCAGCTGTGTTGGGCACTGCAATGGGATATATTTATGTACCGCCAGTGGCTTCCTGGCACCCACCCATGCTGTGGGTCCACACGGAGTTGTGACTGCATGTGTCCACTTGTAAAGAACCCCAGTCTGACTGGGGCATGCAGTGTGGGCCGAAGCCCACCTGCATTAAGCACGACATTACTACCTCAGCTGTGTTGGGCAATGCAATGGGATATTTTTGTGTATCGCCGGTGGGTTCCAGGGAGCCACCCATGCTGTCGGTCGACAGGGACTTCACAATAGGGAGTTGTACCTGCCTGTGTCTATGAATTAAAAAGCCCGGTCTGACTGGGACATGCAGAGACACCTTGACAGAATGAATAGTGTGTGGCACATAGGTTCCCCATTGCTATGCCCACGTGTGCAGCTCCTGATGGCGGTGGCACAGGATTCTATTTCTCATTGCTTCTGTACAGCATTGTGGGCTATCGCCCCGCCCCTTTTAAAGAGGGTCGCTGCCTAGCCGTGCCAACCCTCTGCAGTGTGTGCCTGCGGTTCCTCCTCATGGCAGACGCACTTCTAAATAGACATGAGGGTGGTGTGGCATGAGGGCAGCTGAAGGCTGCGCAGGGACACTTTGGTGTGCGCTGTGGGGGGGAGGGGGGGCGGTTGGGCAGCATGTAACCCAGGAGAAGTGGCAGTGGAGTGTCATGCAGGCAGTGATTGTGCTTTGTTGGAGGTAGTGTGGTGCTTAGCAAAGGTATGCCATGCTAATGAGGGCTTTTCAGAAGTAAAAGTTGTTGGGAGGGGGGGGGCCCCACTCTTGCCGCTATTGTGGCTTAATAGTGGGACCTGTGAACTTGAGATGCAGCCCAACATGTAGCCCCTCGCCTGCCCTATCCGTTGCTGTGTCGTTCCCATCACTTTCTTGAATTGCCCAGATTTTCACACAAGGAAACCTTAGCGAGCATCGGCGAAATACAAAAATGCTCGGGTCGCCCATTGACTTCAATGGGGTTCGTTACTCGAAACGAACCCTCGAGCATCGCGAAAAGTTCGACCCGAGTAACGAGCACCCGAGCATTTTGGTGCTCGCTCATCTCTAATAACCTGAATGGCATGACTAGACATTCAAAATGCCCCAAAGGAGTATTAGATGCCATTTTCTATTCATCTGCCTCTCTGATACGGATGAGATTATAGGCTCCCCGAAGATCGAGCTTGGAGAACCAACGGGCCCCTAAAACCTGGTTGAAGAGGTCAGGAATCACGGATAAAGAGTACTGATTCTTGATCGTTATCCTGTTCAAGGCTCTATAATCAACACAGGGCCAAAGTCCACCATCCTTCTTCACGAAAAATAACCCTCCCCCGCGGGTGATTCGGAGGAACGTATATGTCCCTTGGCGAGACTTTCCGTAATATGTTCTTTCATCGCCTCGTGTTCAGGGACTGTTACATTATATATTCCCCCCTTGGAAATTTGTTTCAAAAACACGTCAGAAAAATCTTCAATATACGGAGGTAACCCCTTTACTTTACACTCAGTGGAATGCACCTGGACTGAGACCAAATGCTCACAGCAACCTTGCCCCCACTGTACTAGTTCAGAGCTGGACAAATCAAACTGGGGATTGTGAAGCCAGAGCCAGGGTAAACCAAGGACTAAATCAACGGAAAGGCTCTTCATCACCAGGAACGAACACATCTCTGAATGCAGCGCCCCTATGGAAAAAAACGAGTTCAGGAGTCCTCTTACTGATTAACCCTGCTGACAACGAAGTGGAATTAATACCCGAGATGGGAGGATTCACTGGTAAAAGACATGTAGACATAGACTTGAAAAATTCTAAATGAATGAAGTTCGCGGCAGCCCCCGAATGAATGAAAGCCCAACCGTTAAGGAGATATTATACGAAATAGAGAACGGCACAAACAATTTGGAACATCCCAGAAGTACCTGAGCTCCTAGGCGATCCCTCCGGACATCATCTAGAAGTGGAAGTTTTTCCAACGGCTGTTTCTTGGGGCAGTTGGTGACTCGATGACCTGGACCTCCACAATACAGGCATAATCGATTCCTTAGGGGACAAGGAGCCCACTTCCATTGCCTCGACTTCATTGTTAGCTGAGGTCAAGGGCAGATTCTCGGACCGGGTCATGGGCAGTTTAGTCCAAGTCTTGCGTCAGGCCCTAAGACAACAGTCAGCCTTTACCGCAATAGTCATAGCCTGGTCTAACATCTCGGGGTCTGGGTGCGACAAAAACAGATCTTTAACAGACTCAGACAACCCAGTCGGAAATAAATCTTTCAGAGTGCGGTCATACCATCTTGACTCTGGGAGCAGAATTCTTCCGCAGGAAGTCTTCCCTGCCAAAGACTCAATAACTTACTCACGGTGTACCCCGCCCTATCTGGCTCATCATAAATCTGCCCAAGGGCCGTAAAAAAGGCATCTACCGATTGGTGGGGCCCTGAGTCGGGGTACAGCGAGAACGCCCAGTTTTGAGGGTTGCCTTTCAAGCAAATTAGAATGCCTACCCTCTGGTATTCAGGACCCGACGAGTGAGGATGTAATTCAAAATATAACCGTCACGCCTTCCGGAAAACGAAGAACGTCCTACGGTCACCAGAAAAAACATCAGGTAGCACAAACTTGGTTTCGACCCCCAAGCCTGGGGCTGCAGCAGTAGTGACACAAATACCAGTAATGGTCCTCTCCTGTTGCTGGAGTTAAGTGGACAGATCTTGCAACCGCCTCCATATCAGGGTTCAAGTGGAAAGGTTGAAACAGGTTCCCAGCAATGATATGGGCCAGTGTTTCTGTTAGGGGAATGGCGGGGACAGAGAATCCCTACGTCAGGCTCTCCCATGTGCCTACCTACTTGCCCCCCTGGGCTAAGCCCCAGGGCAACAATTGGGCGACAGTCCCTGCACTGCTCTAATGACAGGGACCCCAAGGAAAGAGGGACTGGGAGACCGCAGGTGAGCACCGAGTAGCTGACAGGACACAACAACAAACAAACTAGAGAGTAGTCAAAAACAAGCCAGGTCAAACCAGGAAAACATGTGCGCAGTACAGGAGAGAAAAACAGAGTCAGAGTCAAATGCACAGCCAAGATCATAAACACAAAGAAGTCAGGTCAGATATATTGCAGGTGCAGGCAGACTAGGTCAAAACCAAACACTGGCAACCAGTGTCTGGGCCAGCAGAGTATATATGCAGGACTCCCTGCCCAGAGAGGCGTGGAGAAGTGACATGACGCCCGGAGGGAAACATAAAGCTGCCTCCCCCCGGTGGCACGCACCAGCCCGAGCGCCCTGCAGCCGACCAGTGGAAAGGCACCTTCGCGCACGACGCGGGACGCGCTGCTGGCCGCCGCGACCAACCACCAGAGTGGGAGAACTCCGGACAGAGCCGCCAGCCTGGGCCCCTGCCACACCAGGACGAGCAGCCTGCACCAACTGGACTCCGGTGCCCCTAGTGGTAACCCCATCTCTAACAAATATATGATGGTACATACTCCCTCATGGTCCAATGTCTAAAAGCATGACCATTGGTGGCCAGCAGAGAGACATGAATGGCTAAGGGCAGATGTACCATTATAGATTTAATGCAGCTGTCTGATGAAAAGGTCTGTGAACCTCAAAACGTGTTACCTGCTGGTTCTTAATAAACTGTATTTATATCTACACTACTGACTTCTCTCTTTGTTTGAAACAATGACCTGTCAACAGATTGGAAGAGGGAGAGCAATGCCCCACTCTCCCATCTTACAATAGCAGCTCTCATCCACTTCGATCAGTAGCCACATTGGCCATGCCAGGCTTCACCCCATCAGCCACACAGCAGGAGATTGTGGTGCATGAAGCACCAGCAAGTTACAGCATTGTGGAGTGTTGAAGTGTTAAGCTCTGACCCTACCCAAAAGAATGAGCCTAAAGGTCCCTTTACACGGGACAACTGTTTGACAAATGATGCAAGACACTCGTCCCTGTGTCTCCACGCTCCCGTGCTCCTGTATGGTAGCTAGCAGAGCAGGCTGGTTTACAGACCACCTCTCCATTGAGATAACACAGCGGCCATTCACTACTGAACAGCAGTTGTTTGAACTGAATGATGAGCGACGAGCTTCATCGCTGATCTTTTATGCAGCATAAAAGATCAGCGATGAAGCTTACTGCTTATCGTGTAGTTTAAACAGGCGCCATTCATTAGTGAACAGCCGCTGTGTTATGTGAATGGAGAGGGGCAGGGGAGCGAGAAGAGAGAAATCACCTGCACTGCCCTGCCTCCCTGCTGGCCGCTCCGTGAGCGAGACAGCTCTGCTAGCTCCCGTGCAGGAGCACGGGAGCGAGGAGACACAGGGACGGGTGTCAGGCATCGTTTGCCTGACAGTCGTCCCGTGTAAAGGGACCTTAAACCTTCTCAGTGCCCTATAAAAGGGAATTTTCTACTGTGCCAGAGAGAGTAGAATCACACTACAGAACGATGGATGAAGACCAGAGACAACATTGAAGAGTTTGTTGGCAACCACTTGTAAGTGAGGCTGACCTCAGTAAAATCGTCAGGCGTGCACACCACTATGGAAATAATAGTAAGTAAGCAGGCCTGCTGTGAATAGGGAGAGAGGCAATAGCAAGCCTTCAAATGCCTGTTACAATTTCTGGACTCAAATGGTTTCTATCTACCACCTCTTACTCTAGCAATTAGGGACAGGGACTGATGAGAATCTCTGTGCAGTGCTGCAGATTAAATCGGCACTGTATAAAGACTAAAATATTAAACATATTTTTTTGAGGAATTTTCACAGTGTAAAAGCCTAAAATGGTTGGATCCTACTCTTCGGCAGCCTGAACAGAGACACGTGGTGGTTACTGGGATCATATATTTCTGTTTACAACCCTATAACAACAGAACCTGATACTGGAGGTTATTTTCAAGCTTTCGGCTTTCGTCCCATACAGAATGTTTTTGTTCTTTTTTACAAACTTTTCTAAGCCACAAAATTCCCCAGAATCACAAAAGGACAATGGGAGAATCTCAGACTCGGCCCACAGGATTAGTTCACAATATGAACTTGAATCAGTCATACAATACAAGCTCAGCAAGGAACACAAACACTCTCAGGTTATATATAACCCGGCACCATGTCCAACATTCAGCTAGTTATTTGGACCCAGGCCAGATGGGGTTGATTGTAAGCGCAGGGGATACTCTAACTCTGCCCCTTTATGTATGAACTACTCGTATATTGTTTCATGTTTTTCTCAACTTTTTTCCGTAACTTGGTTGATTATGTTTTTGAAACTTCTCACAAGGGTCGATATACTGTACATGTGGCGCATTGGCCTTCTATACATTCTTCCTTGAAGCATAGTAATTACATGAATAGTTGAGTTCACATTGTTCAATAGGGGGAGGACACATTCTACACCCTGACATGGGATTATAACAATCTTCTGAAAACAACACAATATAGACGCTTCAGTTGACTTTAAGGTGAAACTGCAAATGGCCGTACGAAACGTAAGAAGTATTCTGCGCAGCAGAAGTAGCGTATAACACTTTCTATCCATTTAATGGAAATGGAAGATAAGTAATTTTCTTTCAATCGTCAATTTTTCAGATTTTTTTTTATTCTTGTTATTAGTCTAATGGCTTCAGGCTGCTGTCTCAGCCTTTTTTGCACTTCCCTGTATACATTTTTGACACATGCAATTTTTGTCACTTATTTTGCTGTAAAAAAGGCTGAATCCAGATGTTTGCTGGATATTAATAGTAAAATCTGAAAAGCCCCATAAACATTGCAGTTCTTTGTGTGGCTTCTTTTCTCACTTTTGATGCATTTTTTTTGTTCCATGGCATTTTTTTCAAAACCGCAGCTTGTTCGGCCATTTCTTCAGGTATTTCCTATCAGCTTCTCTAGAGGAAAAAAAAAATCACTAAAAAAATACATGTGTGAATGCAAAATGCCACAAAAAAACAATAGTAAAAAATGCAGGCATTATCCAAAAGCATGCTATTTCAGTTTTTCTTTTTAAACCTAAAATATGCCAGAAAAAAAAGACTATGCCTGTGGGTGGCTACGGCGGCTCCACAAGGACATCAGCCCAATTGCACGTCTCTTAGCTCAATGTTTTCACGCTATGAACAAGGCTTTTTTGCACGTGTATTTTGCTCCACTTTTTCTGCCCTCAGGGCATGTTCACTAATTAGTCCCTTATATGTTATTTTTCCAGAGCAATTTCAGTGTTTCATGCATCACCTTGTGTACTGCATGTGCATTTGCACCCCCCCTCATTTGACTTCTATGAGGACCTTTGGTGCACAAACACGCAGAAAGATAGAGCATGTTCCATCTTTTTTTTGCGCAGCCGAAATACATGTTATGCGATACGTTCGCACCTGCACAATTTTTTGCACAGTAAATGGGTGTATTTGGCACATTGCGCAGGCAGTGCTCGTTCACATGGGTGGTGGAATAAAACCTGCCCTGAGTTAAATAGCTAATTAGCCTTACGAGGTGTCGGAGATCACAGGTATGTACAGCGTTTAGCACACACCCATGTGGGCAAATTTGCGTGTTTGCGCACCTGCCATTGACCTCTATTGGGCTCTTTGGTGCAAATATGCACAAGATAGAGCAGAGCCTATTTTTATGCAAAGGGCGCAAAAAAGAAGTGAGAATGAAGCCAAAATCGCAGCGTATCACATTCGTTTGTTTAACCCCTTAACGACCAGCCCATTGCCTTTTTACGTCCTGCCCAAGTTTGCTTTATTCTCTGAGGACGTAAAAACATGCGTCCTACAGAGAATAAAGCCCCGTGGGCTGTGGACGTGACAGCTCCATGCTGTCGGTGCCCGCAGGTAGCCGACAGCATGGAGCTGTCATCCTGGGCTGTGGGCAGTCCCCTCCGGCATTGCGATCGACGTTATCCAATGGATAGCAATAAAGGGAAAAAAAAGTTAAAAAAGTTAAAGATTCAGCTGCCCTGATGGATCGGATCTATCAGGGCAGCTGAAAGTACTCACCCGGCTTCCCTGATGTCTGCCGCGGAGAATGGGTCCTCCGGGACCCGGCGTGGCTCCTCTGCGCATGCGCACCAGACGAATGACTTCACGTGCATGCGCAGAAGACTGGGAACCCCGGGGAGTTTAAAATCTCCTGGTTCCCGGCTCCTGAAGATAGCCGGGAACTAGGAGATGTCCCTGGGGACCGCGGCGAGTGGTCCTCGGGCCCGCGATCGCTGCTATCCATTGGATAGCGGCGATCTGAAAAAGTTTTTTTAAAAGTCAAAATAAGGTTAATTTCACCTCCCCTCATGGATCGGATCCATGAGGGGAGGTGAAAATACTCACCCCCGGTCCTCATCGGTTGACATCGGCCGCGTACACAGAGGGGCCCAGGACCCGGGAAATTTAAAATCCCTCTGCTCCTGGCTGCCATGTGTAGCCAGGAGCAGAGGGATGTCACTGCAGAGATGATCACTGTTATTCAATGGATAACTGTGATCATTTAAAGTAAAAAAAAAGTGTAAAAAAGTTTAAAAAAAAAAGTTTACAACGCTTACATTTCATCTCCCCTCATGGATCATATCCATGAGGGAGGATTAAATTACGTACCTAAGGCCCCCGGATTTATCCACGGACCTTACCACAGCTTCTGCGCATGCGGCCATCACCAAAGCGGCAGACGCATGCGCAAAAGCCGTGGATTGCCAGGATAACTTAAAATCTCCCTGCTCTTGGCTACAAAACTTAGCCAAGAGCCTGGAGATTTCATGGGGGGCCGCAGTGAGCGGTTCCTGATCACGTGTTCGCCGTTATCCAATGGATAATGGCGATCACGTAAAAGTTTTTTTTAAAAAGTTAGTTTCATCTTCCCTCACTGATGCGATCGGTGATATGAGATGAAACTTTTTACTGAAGGCCTCCGTATTTGCACCCCGACGTGCTCCTCATCCGTGAACTTACCCGGATTCTGCACATGCAACCGCCGGCAAAATACCGGACACATGTGTAGGAGTCTGGGAGCCCAGGAAACCTAAAATCTCCTTGAACGCCGAGAACCTGGAGCAGTGACGGGTGGCCTCGTTGAGCGGTCCCCGATCACGTGATAAAAAGGTAGCTATCTACCTTAGGTCCGTCTCACATGATCGGATAGGAATTACGGATTCCGCATGCGTCTGATCCGCGGTAATACGCTGATCAATCACATTGAATTACACAATTCTGCTCACATTAGTGGGTTGGAATTGTGTAATCCACTCGCAGAAAAGAGAACGCAGCAGGTTCTACTTTACTGTGGATATACGCAACATAGAGCCCATTGTGCTCCATGGTCGTGGATATACCCGCTGCCCATACGCAACTACGTTGTATACGGGCTGCGGGTACCCGCGTCATCGCTAAGCGACGGTGCGGGAAATACAAACAAAAAAAAATTGTACTGCGAATGACTGCCTGTGTGAGTAGGCAGTTATGCGCAGTACATTACGCGGCCGTGCGCAGGGTCACAGCCGGGCTCACAGATGGGATCCGCTGCGGGCCTCCGCAAGCGGATTCCGCCTACGGCTGCGTGAGCCCGGCGTTATTCAGACCACTACCTGTAATACATAATTTACAAGAAGCCCCGGGAATGTTCGCACCTCCGAAAGCTTACGAAGACTCACGAAACGCTACTTTTTACACCCCATCCCCACCACTGAGGTCAAGAAATGACCCCCAAAAAGCATGAGAGGAGGTTTTATTGCCCCATGTGCCCATTCCAACCAGCCTCCGTAATAACCCCTGTCTTCGGAAATACTACACAGTTCACATTATTACTTTTATCTAAGATTTGGGGAAAGCTGAAAAGGGCACGGAGTGTGTGTGGGGGGATATTTTTAGGGAGTCAATTTTTATTCTGTACAAATAAGCAATGGGGCCTGGAATTTATTCAGTTGTGCCCTGCAATCCAACGGGTGCTCCTTCCATTATAGGCTTTGCCATGGGCCCTGTAAGTAGATTAGGGCCACAATGGGTATGTTTCTGAACTCGGGACAAACGGGGGTATCCATTTTGGGGTGAACATCTTCATTCCTATGTACGCTGTACAAAAAAACCTGTTTTTAAATTGAAAAAATTGCCAAAAAATTGAAAATCGTAATTTTTTCCTTCTGCTTTGCTTAGATTCATTCAAATACTGTGGGGTCAAAATACGCAGTACACCCCTAGATGAATTTGCTTAGGGGTCTAGTTTTCAAAATGGGGTCATTTGAGGGGGTTCCTTATCGTTTTGGCCGCCCAATGGCTCTATAAGTGGGTGATGGGTTCTGGAATTTATTCAGTTGTACCCTGCAATCCAACGGGTGCTCCTTCCATTATAGGCCTAACCATGGGTCCTGTAAGTAGATTAGGGCCACAATAGGTATGTTTCTGAACTCGGGACAAACAGAGGTATCCATTTTGGGGTGAATGTCTTCATTCCTATGTACGCTGTACAAAAAAAAACCTGTTTTTAAATTGAAAAAATTCTCAAAAAAATTGAAAATTCTAATTTTTTCCTTCTACTTTGATAAGATTCAGTCAAATACTGTGGGATCAAAATACGCAGTATAACCCTAGATGAATTTGTTAAGGGGTCTATTTTTCAAAATGGGGTCATTTGAGGGGGTTCCTTATTATTTTAGCCGCTCAATGGCGATACAAGTGGGCAATGGGACCTGGAATTTATTCAGCTGTACCCTGAAATCCAACAGGTGTTCCTTTCATTATAGGCCTAGCCATGTGTCCTGTAAGTAGATTAGGGCCACAATGGGTATGTTTATGAACACGGGACAAACAGGGGTATCCATTTTGGGGTGAAAGTCTTCATTTATATGTGTGCTGTACAAAAAAACTGTTTTTAAATTGACGCAATTGCCCAAAAAATGAAAATTGTAATTTTTTTTACTGCTTTGCTTAGATCTATTCAAAAATTGTACGGTTAAAATACGCAGTACACCCCTAGATGAACGTGTTAAGGGGTCTAGTTTTCAAAATGAAGTCATTTGTGGGGGTTCTCTATTGTTTTGGCCACTCAAGAGCTCTACAAGTGTGCTATGGGGCATAAAAGGCCTTCAAGCAAAATTTATGTTCTAAAAGCCACCGACTGCTCCTTTCATTTTGGGCCCCGTTGTGCATCGACACATAAGATTAGGGCCACAATGAGTATATTTCTGAAAAAAGCACAAACAGGGGTATCCATTTTGGGGTGCAAGTCTTCATTTATATGTGTGCTGTACAAAAAAAAGCTGTTTATAAAATGACAGAATTGCCAAAAAAACGAAAATCACAATTTTTTCCTTTTGCTTTGCTTGAATTCATTCAAAAACCGTGGGGTCAAAATGGGCAGTACACCCCTAGATACATTTTTTAAGGGGTCTAGTTTTCAAAATGGGGTCATTTGTGGGGGTTTTCTGTGGTTTTGGGCGCTCAAGAACTCTACATGTGTGCTATGGGGCCTAAAAGGACTTCAAGCAAAATCTATGTTCTGAAAGCCACCAATTACTCCTTTAATTTTGGGCCCCGTTGTGCATCCAGACAGAGAATTAGGGCCACAATGGGTATGTCTCTGAGCACAGGACAAACAGGGGTATCCATTTTGGGGTGCAAAGCTTCATTTATGTGTGATGTACAAAAAAAGCTGTTTTTAAAATGACAGAATTGCCAAAAAAACGAAAATCACAATTTTTTCCTTTTGCTTTGCTTGTATTCATTCAACAACTGTGGGGTCAAAATGGGCAGTACACCCCTAGATAAATTCGTTAAGGGGTCTAGTTTTCAAAATGGGGTCATTTGTGGGGGTTTTCTATGGTTTTGGGCGCTCAAGAGCTCTACATGTGTGCTATGGGGCCTAAAACGCCTTCAAGCTAAATTTCTGTTCTGAAAGACACTGACTACTCTTTTCATTTTGGGCCCCGTTGTGCACTCAGATATACGATTAGGGCCACAATGGGTATATTTCTGAACACAGGACAAACAGGGAGATCCATTTTGGGGTGTAAATCCTCATTTTCATGTAAACTATAGAAACAAAATATGTCTTTAAAATGACATATTTGCAAAAATATGAAATTTTAATTTTTCTCCTCTAAATTTAATTAATTCCTGAAAAAAAACTGTGGGGTCAAAATACTCTTGACACCCCCTCAGTGAATTCATTAAGGGGTGTAGTTTTTAAAATAGGGTCATTTGTGGGGGTATCTATTATTCTGACACTCATGAGCCTTTGCAAACTTCGCTTGGTGCAGGAAAACAAAGTGTTCCTCAAAATGCTGAAAAGTAATGTTAAATTTGTACGTCTTCTAAATGGTTAAAAAAGCATAAAAGTTTTTCAAATGTGCATCCAGAATAAAGTAAATAGATGGAAATATATATCTTAGCAAAAGTTTGTACACTATGTTTGCATATATTTGATATATTACAATTGAAAATGTGAAAAAACGAATTTTTTTTCAAAATTTTCCCAATATTGGCACTTTTAATAAATATACACAAATTATATTGGACTATTTTCACCGCCTAAATGAAGTACAACATGTGGTGAAAAAACAGTGTCAGAATTACTTGGATATGCAAAACCGTTACGGAGTTATTCTATGTTAAATAGAGATGAGCGAACGTACTCGTTAAGGGCGATTTCGCAATCGAGCATCACTATTTTCGAGTACCTGACTACTCAGGGGAAAAGATTCAGGGGGCGTTGGGGGTGAGTGGGGGGTTGCAGAGGGGAGTGGGGGGGGAGAGAGAGAGCTCCCCCCTGTTTCCCAATGCTACCCCCCGCTCCACCACGCTGCTACCCGCCCCCCGGCGCCCCCCGAATCTTTTCACCCGAGTAGCCAGGTACTCGAAAATAGCGATGCTCGATTGCGAAATCGCCCTTAACGAGTACGTTCGCTCATCTCTAATGTTAAAGTACACATGTCAGATTTCCCAAATTTGGCCTGGTCATTAAGGCGCAAACAGGCTTGGTCACTAAGGGGTTAAGCCCTGAGGGTGCATTCAGACGACCGTATATCTGCCGGGTATTCACACCGGCCTATATATGGCGTCTCTCTCTGCAGGGGGAGGAGGCTGGAAGAGCCGGGAGCAGAGCACTGAGCTCCCGCCCCCTCTCTGCCTCCTCTCCACCCCCCTGCATTATTTTCAATGAGGAGAGCCGGCACGGGGGCGGAGCTAATTCCCAGAACTTGGCCCTGCCCCTGTTCCGCCTCCTCTCATTACAAATAGTACAGAGGGGCGGAGAGGGGGTGGAGAGGAGGCAGAGATTGGACGGGAGCTCAGAGCACTGCTCCCGGCTCTTCCAGCCTCCTCTCCCTGCAGAGAGAGACGCCGTATATCGGCCGGCGTGAAAACCCAGCCAATATACGGTCATCTGAATGGACCCTTAGACTGTGTTTCCATGGGTTGGTGCTTCTGTAGATTTTGCTGCATATTTTAAGGGAGATTTCATCACCCAGTTCTAAGGCCCCTGGCACACTAGCATATTTGGGGTCTGTTTGCGGTCTATGTTAATCCACGGACAAACCATAGCCCCATTATAGGGCTGTAAAGATGTGCACATTGACGTTTTTTTACACGGACCATCATTCCGAAAGAAAAAATTCATTGCATGTTCTATTCCTGCCCGTTCCACAGATGAAAAATAGGACGTGCTCCTGCATGGCAATGTGCTGGTCCCGTGTAAATAAGACAGTACATGGACAGGTGTTCGCCTGCTGTCCAATGAGAGTGGCTCCTCAACCTCTGCAGCGCAACTCGCATCCATGGAGAGCGCACACCTAGCCTACGAAGAGGAATCCGTACTTAAAATCCTCAGCTAAAGGACTTCTTCACATGGCCGTATGCACAACTACGCTCACCGCTAATTGACAAGGTTTTTGAGTAGTCAAACTTTGCATAGGTCCTGCACATAGTATTAACTACAGAGTATATTAGGGGGGGTTCTATTTTGACTATTCAAACTCCAAGCTAGTGCGTGACGTCATATGAGCATAAGTGCAGAAATGCGCACAATGTTCTTGCGCGGTCAGGGACTGTTCACATCAGTGTGGGGCACACCAGCGCCATGATTTAAAATACTGTGTAGTCTAATTAGACCCAGATGTATTCAATTCCCCGCAAAATTGTGCAATTACGCAGGTATCAGGTGCATATTTGCGCACCCCCCCCCCCCGTTTGGTGAGAAAATGCACAGAAAGATAGAGCATGTTGCATTTTTTGCGCATAAGTGAAATGCGCACGCAAAAACACATAATGTGCATTGAAATCAATAGGTTCTATTCTTCGCATAATGCTGCAATCAGGGGCAGCTCTCAGCTGTCATTCAGCTGTCATTCAGCTGAAAGCTGCCCCTGATTGGTCCCTGCGCTGAGCCAATCAGAGGCAGCACTCACTCACCCATTCATGAATTCATGAATGGGTAAGTGAGAGCTGCCTCTGATTGGTGAGGCTGTGACCAATCAGAGGCAGCTCATTCAGCAGGTGGGGATTTTAAACCCCCAGCTGCTGAATACTACTCAGAGCAGTTCAGGAGAACTGCCGGCCGGCCGCGGCTGAACTCCGTCTGCCGGGACCAGGTGAGTATATATATATTTTTTGTTTTTACACATTTCTGGATGAATTTATATTATATTTTTAAGCCCTTCCTGAAAATTCATCGTGCGATCGCCGGCAGCCCATTGCTTTCAATGGAGCCGGCTGTATTGCCGGCTCCATTGAATTCAATGCGCTGGACAGCTCTGGCCCGTTTCTACTGAAACGCGGCTAGGAGCAGTTTTTTCGGGCAATTTTTCGGCCCCGGTCACGCGATTTGCGGATGCGCATCCGTCATGCGATCCGCAAATCGCGGGAAAAAACGCCCGTGTGACCGAGGCTTAGGTGCAAAGAATTATTCATGAGATGGGAGGGGTGGCACTGTCCAAAATTTTGTTTTGCAGATCGTTGCCGGCGACTGTAAAAAATACCCAACTGCAACTAAATCCTCTAAGGGAATATAATGTTCAATGTTTTTTTTTAAAAAGTTTCTATTAAAAGGAGCGTTAAAACAGTATATAGTTCTAAATTCTCACTCACGACTTGAAGGTTGTGTGTGCAATCCCCACGTGGTTCAGGTAGCCGGCTGAAGGTTGACTCAGCCTTCCATTCTTCTGAGGTCGGCAAAATGAGTACCCAGCTTGCTGGGGGTAAAGATAACTGGGGAAGGCAATGGCAAACCACCCCGAAAAAACAGTCTACCAAGAAAACTTCACAACGTGATGTCACCCTAGGAGTCAGCCACGACTCAGTGCTTGTTGCACTGGAAGACTTTACCTTTATTAAACAGTTATAGCATATTGATATTTCATGAATGTGTGGTAGGGGTCCAGCAAATGGGCACCCCCATTTTCAGAATTGGTGAGGAAGTCTAGCTGTCACATCTTCACCATTAAATATCTATGCCAGATAATCACAGGTATTAGGCCTCATGTCCACGGCAAAAATGGAATTTTAAAAACCACGTGGGTCTCCCACGTGTGCGATCCACGCCCATAGGGAGTCATTGAGCACCCGCAGGCAATATAATACCTGTGGATGTCATTTTCCCCCGGCGTGTGGATCACATGTGTGGGAAAAAAACAACCGCAGCCTGCTCCATTTTTGTGCGGTTTCCCCTCAACGACGGCTCTCATGGCTTCCATTGAAGCCAATGGAAGCCATCCGGATCCGTGGTACGGATGCAGCTGTCACTGCGTCCATGCCACGGGACCGTGGGAAAGCAGGAGTTTAAAAAAAAAAACGGACAACGTGGCACATGCGCCTGGCACACCGCCAGTGTCCTGAGCACATCCGCCGTGCAGAAGAAAGAAGATCCAGCCTGCACAGAGGAGAGCCCCGCAGCGCCCCTGCACAGGAATGTATATTGTATTTTCTGGCCTCATGTCTGCGCGCGGTGGCATCCGCTGCAGCATTCTGCATGGGGAAACTGTGTGGGCCTGTGGACATGAGGCCTTAGTCTTTGCCAAAAAAGAGAAATAATTCATTATTGAAGCCAATGATTATATTCTATTTACCTATTTCCAGCAAAACATTTTTTTGTTTTAAGCATGTTTTATACAATTGCTGGGGTTGCCAGGATGTGTCACATAAATTTTCTAAAAAGAAAAAAGAAAATGGTTGAGATATGGAAGAGTATACCGCTTTTGAATGGAATTAATCATTGCATAATGCGTATACTATGTTCCAACTTCACGGCGTTTGAAGGTTGCCAAGTAGTTGTCCGATTGAGCTGACGTTTTGCACAGCCCGTTTTTTTGTTGATTGGAACAGAATTAGGAGGTGGGAGCAGCAAAAGTTTAACTTTCATAAAATTACCTATAGCTAGGGGGCACCCTATCCCGCCGCTTCTCTGGCCCTTGCTGCCTGCCTGCAATGGGAGGGGGCGGTATGGGGTGGGAGTTAGTGTGCTAATCTCCCACCCTGTCCCTTTGCCAACAGCCGGCGGAGCGGAAGAGAGAGTGTAGCAGAGCCGCTGCTAAACTCTCTCCCACCTCCCTTTTCCGGCAGCTATCATAGATTTCCATAGGAGTCTATGGGACCAGCCGGCGTATTCCAGCCGGGAGATAGGTCCAGAACTATCTTTTCCGGCTGGCTGGAATGTGCACCCCGTGCTCTATCTTTTCCGGACGGCCATTTTTATGTGCTGGAAAATCGCCCATCTGAATTGATGCATCGGAATCCAACACATCGGATGGTCACGATTTTCGGCTAGTGTTATATTGTGGGAAAATTGCTGCAATACAATGCTCATATTCATAAAGCCTTAAGGGCAGCTTCCCACGGGAGTATGCGCAAAAGACACACCCATAAGTGCAACATATTTGCACTGCGAACGTTGCGCTTTTGCATGCATTTTTGCACATTTTACTGTACTCTTTCCCTGTCAGGGACCTTTCACATGAGCACAGGACACACCCGTGATTTAAAAGGCTGTGCAGGCTAATTTTGTCCTATAGTGCATTACATTGCAGATAGGTTTTTTCAGGGATAGGACAAACCTTCTCAGCCCCAAGGCACAACTTTTCCAGAATGCATCCATCCCCTCCTGCCTGATTTTCTTTCCAATTTGCACATTTGAGTCATGTATGTATTACAACTTTATCATATTGCATGCCAATACCCCTCCCCACCATGGCACCCTAAACAACTGCCTCTTCTACTCTAACTACCCCTCAATCCAGGCCTGGATTGTTGGAAGGGTGGCATTCTATGACAGAAATCACGGAGCTTTTAATGTTTGTCTATAGAGAATGCATGTCTGATTGTTTGAACTCTTGGCGACAAACATGGCTGAGATGTCGAAAGCCACTCCATAGAAGGGTCGGCTTTGAACTTTGTTTTGCTACACTCAAAGGTGACTGATAACTGATTATATCAACCTATAACCTCTCTCCAGTAAAATAATAGACATCACCTGTATTGTGTGGGTGATGCCAAGATTAGCAGTCTCTAAAATAGGGATTACTTCTTTTACACCTTCTATTACACACAATATTCCACCTTATAAAAGTAGTGACTTGGATTAAATGAAGCAATAACTGTACAGATGAACCTTCTTCATAAAACAATTGCACCTTAAATGCGGTATCTACAAGCTGTCCATAAAAGGACTGACATTACTACACGATGCTTCCACCGACCTGCCTAATAGCCTCCTAGGTGGCAGTGCCCTGGTAGCCAATGATATAGTGGTTTAGATGTGTGCAGGTTTGGTAGCACAGTTTGTAGCATACAATATTTTAGTGCTTTAGTACTTGGCACCCACATTTCTTTGCACCAATCCATAGTAGTCAGCGAATATTACCCACCTGGACACTTCCTTACTCTTCAGAAAAGTAGCTGCATCCAAAATCAGCATATACCGCATGTTCTTTCCTTGTCATCCAGGTTTTTGGAGATTGTATCATGTTTCAAAACTAGATACATAGCTAGCTAGCTAGCTAGCTAGATAGATAGATAGATAGATAGATAGATAGATAGATAGATAGATAGATAGATAGATAGATATGAGATACACAGACAGATAGCTGCATAGATAGCTAGCTAGATATATAGATAGATATGAGATATACAGATAGATAGATAGATAGATAGATAGATAGATAGATAGATAGATAGATAGATAGATAGATAGATAGATATGAGATAGATAGAAAGAAAGATGATAGAATGATAGATAGACAGATGAATAGATATGAGATAGATAGATAGATAGATATGAGATATACCGATAGATAGCTAGATAGCTAGCTAGATAAATAGATAGATAGATAGATAGATAGATATGAGATATACAGATAGATAGATAGATATGAGATATACAGAAAGATAGATAGATAGATAGATAGATAGATAGATATGAGATATACAGATAGATAGATAGATATGAGATATATAGATAGATAGATAGATAGATAGATAGATATGAGATATACAGATAGATAGATAGATATGAGATATACAGATAGATAGATAGATAGATAGATAGATAGATAGATAGATAGATAGATAGATAGATAGATATGAGATATACAGATAGATAGATAGATAGATAGATATGAGATATACAGATAGATAGATAGATAGATAGATAGATATGAGATATACAGATAGATAGATAGATAGATAGATAGATAGATATGAGATATACAGATAGATAGATATGCAATAGATAGATAGATATGAGATATACAGATTGCTAGCTAGCTAAATAGATATATAAGAGATATATAGATAGATATGAGATATATAGATAGATAGATATGAGATATACAGATAGATAGATATGAGATATACAGATAGATAGATAGATATGAGATATACAGATAGATAGATAGATAGATAGATAGATAGATATGAGATATACAGATAGATAGATATGCAATAGATAGATATGAGATATACAGATAGCTAGCTAGCTAAATAGATATATATGAGATATATAGATAGATATGAAATATATAGATAGATAGATGTGTAATGTCCTATTAGAGACGCCAAAATTCTTGTAGGGTCACAGAGAAATGAACACTGTGGGTATGTCGGGAGGCCTAGTCCATGTCACGGTGTAGCCGAGTGGTGAAACTGAGGGGGAATGTTTGTGGAAGTATATATCACGTCGTGACGCCACCGTTTCCACACCTTTTTCTATACAGCGGAGTAATAAACACTGGACAAGTGTATCGTACCTCGGGTCCTCAGGAACGGTTGAGGCCCGGTAAAACTTTACTTAGATAAACTTTGCAAGCAGACAATTACAGGTATCATTCACAGCAGCAGTTACAGGCAGAAGCTCAGAGGTTGGGAGGAAAAATACACATGAACATTACGGCCCTATAGTCCACGTTATCTATATGTCACTGGTCCTCGACATTAAGTATACTCCAGAGGAGGTAAAAAGACAAGAGTCTCTCAACATTTCTGGCAAGAAATCACTTAGAAGAAGGCTTAGCCTATATGCACCCCATACATTCTCCGGGTGGGTGTCACAATCCCGTACCTCTGTGTGGTGACCCTACTGGCGGACGGACGCACAGGATCAATAATGCCGGTAGTGTGAATGGGTACCTGGTACGATGGGTCTCTGTATACAGAATTACTTGTCAGTTGCTCTCACTCTTGGGATTTAGTGACTCACTCGTTCTCTCATGCATTTCATATGCGGTAAGGCTGTCTCTCCGTCTCCTTCATATTAGACACAAGGAAACTAGAGATGTCTCCCTGCGCCCCTGTGGTTTCTCCAGCTGATCAGGGAAGAGGGAAGATCCTTAGCTCTTCCATAGGGAACCTCTCCTTCTTCTCCATTTTCAATGCAGGGAAGCTAAAGGTGCTTCCCTGCATAACTGTGGGTCCTCCAACAGCATGCATAGATGGATGATCAACCACCACCTTTCCCACTCTCAGACACTCACATTTATAACCTCACTTGTACCACATGACACAGTAGGATAGATACATTCAGCATGTAGACAGAGCTGACAGGCAATGATAATCTTTGACAGGCAGTTAATCTTTCAGACGCCGCAGCTATGCAACATACATACAGAACATTGACATGACGGTTTTGCACAGTGCAGCTACATAAGACAATATATCTATGACATTTATGGAGGGGTTCTGGGACACTAAAAAAGGATAATGGATAAATAGGTAGATAGATATGAGATAGACAGATAGATAGATAGATAGATAGATAGATAGATAGATAGATAGATAGATAGATAGATAGATAGATAGATAGATATGAGATAGATAGATATGAGATAGATAGATAGGTATGAGATAGATAGATAGATAGATAGATAGATAGATAGATAGAAGATATATAGATAGAGATGAGATAGATAGATAGATAGATAGATAGATAGATAGATAGATAGATATCAGGTAGATAGATAGATAGATATCAGGTAGATAGATAGATAGATATCAGGTAGATAGATAGATAGATAGATATGAGATAGATAGATAGGTATGAGATAGATAGATATGAGATAGATAGATAGATAGATAGATAGATAGATAGATAGATAGATAGATAGATAGATAGATAGATATGAGATAGATAGATATTAGAGATGAGCGAACGCGTTCGTCCGAGCTTGATATTCGTGCGAATATTAGGGTGTTCGGGATGTTCGTTATTCGTAACGAACACCATGCGGTGTTCTGGTTACTTTCACTTCCTTCCCTGAGACGTTAGCGCGCTTTTCTGGCCAATTGAAAGACAGGGAAGGCATTACAACTTCCCCCTGCAACGTTTAAGCCCTATACCACCCCCCTGCTGTGAGTGGCTGGCGAGATCAGGTGTTCGCCTAATATAAAAGTCGGCCCCTCCCGCGGCTCGCCTCAGATGCGGTGTGAGTTAGATGAGGGACAGTGCTGTTTATACCGGAGCTGCTGTAGGGAAAGAATTGGTAGTTAGTGTAGGCTTCAAGACCCCCCAAAGGTCCTTATTAGGGCCACTGATAGCTGTGTGTTGGCTGCTGTTAGCAGTGGAATTTTTTTTTTTCTCAAAATCGGCTCTGCAGAGCGTTGCACCTGGCATTAGGGACAGAAGTGCTGCATAGGCAGGGAGAGTGTTAGGAGTGCGTGTAGCCTTCAAGAACCTCAACGGTCCTTTCTAGGGCCATATTTATCCGTGTGCAGTACTGTCCAGGCTGCTGTTAGCTGTGCTGCATTTTTTTTGGGCTTCTCAAAATCGCCTCTGCAGAGCATTCCACCCTCCATTGATACTGCAGGGAAAGAATTGTATAGGCAGGGCCACAACACAGTTATTATTCATAGAATATACGCAGTGCTGCCTTTTGGTGGAAAAACAAGTGGAAACAAATCTATTTGTCCAGCCTGTGTCCGTCCTTACGGGCGGTGGACACGTGTGAGCTGCGTGAAAAACATTGCTAAATCATACGCACCCAGCTACGCTTTACTGCTGGCTTCGCCATTTGCTTTCCTTAATTGGGAAAAAAAATACCTGCTCTGCCAGAGTTATAATAACTCTGCTACCCTCACGTTCTGTGACACATAAGCAGGGACACAGCACAGTTATTACACTTCTCATGTTCATTGAATATACGCAGTGCTGCCTTTTGGTGGGAAAAAAACTGAAAACAAATCTATTTGTCCAGCCTCTGTCCGTCCTAACGCCTGTGGACACGTGTGAGCTGCGTGAAAAACATTGCTAAATCATACGCACCCAGCTACGCTTTACTGCTGGCTTCGCCATTTGCTTTCCTTAATTGGGAAAAAAAATACCTGCTCTGCCAGAGTTATAATAACTCTGCTACCCTCACGTTCTGTGACACATAAGCAGGGACACAGCACAGTTATTACACTTCTCATGTTCATTGAATATACGCAATGCTGCCTTTTGGTGGGAAAAAACTGAAAACAAATCTATTTGTCCAGCCTCTGTCCGTCCTTACGCCTGTGGACACGTGTGAGCTGCGTGAAAAACATTGCTAAATCATACGCACCCAGCTACGCTTTACTGCTGGCTTCGCCATTTGCTTTCCTTAATTGGGAAAAAAAATACCTGCTCTGCCAGAGTTATAATAACTCTGCTACCCTCACGTTCTGTGACACATAAGCAGGGACACAGCACAGTTATTAAACTTAGATTATTCATTCACTAGAGGCAGTGGGGCCTTTCGTTTTCCCAAAAGGGCAAAAATTATATTTGGCCTGCAGTCTTGCGCCAATTTATTTCCTGCCTGTTAAATCAAATCACTGGTAATACAGCATGCTGAGGGGTAGGGGTAGGCCTAGAGGACGTGGACGCGGCCGAGGACGCGGAGGGCCAAGTCAGGGTGTGGGCACAGCCCGAGCTCCTGATCCCGGTGTGTCGCAGCCGACTGCTGCGCGATTAGGAGAGAGGCACGTTTCTGGCGTCCCCACATTCATCGCCCAATTAATGGGTCCACGCGGGAGACGGTTATTAGAAAATGAGCAGTGTGAGCAGGTCCTGTCCTGGATGGCAGAAAGTGCTTCGAGCAACCTATCGTCAACACGCAGTTCTGCGCCGTCCACTGCTGCAAATCCGAATCCTCTGTCTGCTGCTCCTCCTTCCTCCCAGCCTCCTCACTCCACTACAATGACACCTGCTCAGGAGCGGGAACACTCCCAGGAACTGTTCTCGGGCCCCTGCTTAGATTGGGCAGCAGCGGTTCCTCTCCCACCAGAGGAGTTTATCGTCACTGATGCCCAACCATTCGAAAGTTCCCGGGGTCCGAGGGAAGAGGCTGGGGACTTCCGCCAACTGTCTCAACAACTTTCTGTGGGTGAGGAGGATGATGACGATCAGACACAGTTGTCTTGCAGTGAGGTAGTAGTAAGGGCAGTAAGTCCAAGGGAGCAGCGCACAGAGGATTCGGAGGAAGAGCAGCAGGACGATGAGGTGACTGACCCCACCTGGTGTGCAACGCTTACTCAGGAGGACAGGTCTTCAGAGGGGGAGTCAAGGGCATCAGCAGGGCAGGTTGCAAGAGGCAGTGCGGTGTCCAGGGGTAGAGGCAGGGCCAGACCGAATAATCCACCAACTGTTTCCCAAAGCGCCCCCTCGCGCCATGCCACCCTGCAGAGGCCGAGGTGCTCTAAGGTCTGGCAGTTTTTCACAGAGACGCCTGACGACCGACGAACAGTGGTGTGCAACCTTTGTTGCGCAAAGCTCAGCCGGGGAGCCAACACCAACAGCCTCACCACCACTACCATGCGCAGACATATGATGGCCAAGCACCCCACAAGGTGGGACGAAGGCCGTTCACCGCCTCCGGTGTGCACCCCTGCCTCTCCCCCTGTGCCCCAACCTGCCACTGAGATGCAACCCCCCTCTCAGGACACAGGCACTACCGCCTCATGGCCTGCACCCACACCCTCATCTCCGCTGTCCTCGGCCCCATCCAGCAGTGTAGTTCAGCGCACCGTTCAGCCGTCGCTTGCGCAAGTGTTCGAGCGCAAGCGCAAGTACGCCGCCACGCACCCGCACGCTCAAACGTTAACCGTCCGCATAGCAAAATTCATCAGCCTTGAGATGCTGCCGTATAGGGTTGTGGAAACTGAGTCCTTCAAAAGTATCATGGAGGCGGCGGCCCCGCGCTACTCAGTTCCCAGTCGCCACTACTTTTCCCGATGTGCCGTCCCAGCCCTGCACGACCACGTCTCCCGCAACATTGTGCGCGCCCTCACCAACGCGGTTACTGCCACGGTCCACTTAACTACGGACACGTGGACAAGCACAGGCGGGCAGGGCCACTACATCTCCCTGACGGCACATTGGGTGAATTTAGTGGAGGCTGGGACAGAGTCAGAGCCTGGGACCGCTCACGTCCTACCCACCCCCAGAATTGCGGGCCCCAGCTCGGTGGTGGTATCTGCGGAGGTGTATGCTTCCTCCACTAAAGCACCCTCCTCCTCCTCCTCCTCCTCCTCTGTCTCGCAATCAAGATGTGTTAGCAGCAGCATGTCGCCAGCAGTCGGTGTCGCGCGGTGTGGCAGCACAGCGGTGGGCAAGCGTCAGCAGGCCGTGCTGAAACTACTCAGCTTAGGCGATAAGAGGCACACGGCCCACGAACTGCTGCAGGGTCTGACACAGCAGACCGACCGCTGGCTTGCGCCGCTGAGCCTCCAACCGGGCATGGTCGTGTGTGACAACGGGCGTAACCTGGTGGCGGCTCTGCAGCTTGGCAGCCTCACGCACGTGCCATGCCTGGCCCACGTCTTTAATTTGGTGGTTCAGCGGTTTCTGAAAAGCTACCCACGCTTGTCAGACCTGCTCGTAAAGGCGCGCCGGCTCTGCGCACATTTCCGCAAGTCCCACACGGACGCTGCCACCCTGCGCACCCTGCAACATCACTTTAAGCTGCCAGTGCACCGACTGCTGTGCGACGTGCCCACACGGTGGAACTCTACGCTCCACATGTTGGCTAGGCTCTATGAGCAGCGTAGAGCAATAGTGGAATACCAACTCCAACATGGGCGGCGCAGTGGGAGTCAGTCTCCTCAATTCCTTTCAGAAGAGTGGGCCTGGTTGGCAGACATCTGCCATGTCCTTGGTAATTTTGAGGAGTCTACCCAGGTGGTGAGCGGCGATGCTACAATCATTAGCGTCACCATTCCTCTGCTATGCATCTTGAGAAATTCCCTGCAAACCATAAAGGCAGCTGCTTTGCGCTCGGAAACGGGGGCGGGGGAAGACAGTATGCCGCTGGATAGTCAGGGCACCCTCCTGTCTATTTCTCAGCGCGTACAGGAGGAGGAGGAGGAGCATTAGGAGGATGAGGATGAGGAGGAGGGGGAAGAGACAGCTTGGGCCGCTGCTGACGGTACACCGGCTGATTGCCTGTCATCCTTTCAGCGTGTATGGCCTGAGGAGGAGGAGGAGGAGGAGGAGGATCCTGAAAGTGATCTTCCTAGTGAAGACAGCCATGTGTTGCGTACAGGTACCCTGGCACACATGGCTGACTTCATGTTAGGATGCCTTTCTCGTGACCCTCGCGTTGCACGCATTCTGGCCACTACGGATTACTGGGTGTACACACTGCTCGATCCACGGTATAAGGAGAACCTGCCCACTCTGATTCCCGAAGAGGAAAGGGGTTCGAGAGTGTTGCTATACCACAGGACCCTTGCGGACAAGCTGATGGTAAAATTCCCAGCCGACAGCGCTAGTGGCAGAAGGCGCAGTACCGAGGGCAAGGTAGCAGGGGATGTGCGTAGATCGAGCAGCATGTACATCCCAGGCAGTGCAACAGTCTTTAAGGGCCTGGCCAGCTTTATGGCTCCCCACCAAGACTGTGTCACCGCTCCCCAGTCACGGCTGAGTCGGCGGGAGCACTGTAAAAGGATGGTGAGGGAGTACGTAGCGGATCGCACGACCATCCTTGGTGATGCCTCTGCCCCCTACAACTACTGGGTGTCGAAGCTGGACATGTGGCCTGAACTAGCGCTGTATGCCCTGGAGGTGCTTGCTTGTCCTGCGGCTAGCGTCTTGTCGGAGAGGGTGTTTAGTGCGGCTGGGGGAATCATCACAGATAAGCGTAGCCGCTTGTCAACCGACAGTGCCGACAGGCTAACACTCATCAAGATGAACAAAGGCTGGATTTCCCCAGACTTCTGTTCTCCACCAGCGGACAGCAGCGATACGTAAGCAATACGTAGGCTGCACCCGCGGATGGAAGCTACGTTCTCTCTCACCATCCAAAACGGGGACATTTCTGCTTCATCAATCTGTGTCTAATATTCCTCCTCCTCCTCCTCCTGCTCCTCCTCCTGAAACCTCACGTAATCACGCTGAACGGGCAATTTTTCTTAGGGCCACAAGGCTCACTCAAATAATTTTTCAGAACAATTTTTATAAGTTTCAATGCGCTTAAAAGCATTGGAACTTTAACTTGAACCAATTTTTCGTTACACTGGGCTGCCTCCAGGCCTAGTTACCACTTAAGCCACATTAACCAAAGCGATTAATGGGTTTCACCTGCCCTCTTGGCTGGCCATGGCCAATTTTTGGGATGTACATTAGTACTGTTGATACAGCAATTTTTGTGGGCCCTCGCCTACAGTGTAATCAAATTAATTTTTAGGCCACCTGCATTACAGCTGACGTTACCTCAGCTGTGTTGGGCAATGCAATGGGATATTTTTATGTACCGCCGGTGGGTTCCAGGGAGCCACCCATGCTGTAGGTGCACACTGAGTTTTTAATACATCTGTACACTTCTAAAGAACCCGTCTGACTGGGGCATGCAGTGTGGGCCGAAGCCCACCTGTATTACGCACGACATTACTACCTCAGCTGTGTTGGGCAATGCAATGGGATATTTCTATGTACCGCCGGTGGCTTCCTGGCACCCACCCAGGCAGTGGGTCCACAGGGAGTTTAACCTACATGTGTCCACTTGTAAAGAACCCCAGTCTGACTGGGGCATGCAGTGTGGGCCGAAGCCCACCTGCATTAAGCACGACATTACTACCTCAGCTGTGTTGGGCAATGCAATGGGATATTTTTGTGTACCGCCGGTGGGTTCCAGGGAGCCACCCATGCTGTAGGTGCACACTGAGTTTTTAATACATCTGTACACTTCTAAAGAACCCGTCTGACTGGGGCATGCAGTGTGGGCCGAAGCCCACCTGTATTACGCACGACATTACTACCTCAGCTGTGTTGGGCAATGCAATGGGATATTTCTATGTACCGCCGGTGGCTTCCTGGCACCCACCCAGGCAGTGGGTCCACAGGGAGTTTAACCTACATGTGTCCACTTGTAAAGAACCCCAGTCTGACTGGGGCATGCAGTGTGGGCCGAAACCCACCTGCATTAACCCTTTCCAGTCCACTGTGTGACCTGTGAAGACATTAGGGTTTAAGGCTGTACAGCTCCGTTGTTGGTAGACGTCCGTCGGGGTTCTCTTACTGTATATTGCCAGCCTCTCTGCTGTCGGAGCCTATCCTACGTGTCAGCTCATGCAGTACTGGCTTTAGCCAGCATATAGCGCCGTTGTATAACAGCAGAAAAAGAGTAAGCCCCCTAGGAAAACCATATACAAATTGGATTGGAAAGGGTTAAGCACAACATTACTACCTCAGCTGTGTTGGGCAATGCAATGGGATATTTCTATGTACCGCCGGTGGCTTCCTGGCACCCACCCATGCTGTAGGTGCACACGGAGTTTTTACTACATCTGTACACTTATAAAGAACCCCAGTCAGACTGGGGCATGCAGTGTGGGCCGAAGCCCACCTGCATTAAGCACGACATTACTACCTCAGCTGTGTTGGGCAATGCAATGGGATATTTCTGTGTACCGCCGGTGGGTTCCAGGGAGCCACCCATGCTGTGGGTCGACAGGGACTTCACAATAGGGAGTTGTACCTGCCTGTGTCTATGAATTAAAAAGCCCGGTCTGACTGGGGCATGCAGACACCTTGACAGAATGAATAGTGTGTGGCACATAGGTTCCCCATTGCTATGCCCACGTGTGCAGCTCCTGATGGCGGTGGCACAGGATTCTATTTCTCATTGCTTCTGTACAGCATTGTGGGCTATCGCTCCGCCACTTTTAAAGAGGGTCGCTGCCTAGCCGTGCCAACCTCTGCAGTGTGTGCCTGCGGTCCCTCGTCATGGCAGACGCAATTCTAAATAGACATGAGCGTGGTGTGGCATGAGGGCAGCTGAAGGCTGCCCAGGGACACTTTGGTGTGCGCTGTGGGGGGGGGGGGGGGGGGGGGGCGGTTGGGCAGCATGTAACCCAGGAGAAGTGTCAGTGGAGTGTCATGCAGGCAGTGATTGTGCTTTGTTGGAGGTAGTGTGGTGCTTAGCAAAGGTATGCCATGCTAATGAGGGCTTTTCAGAAGTAAAAGTTGTTGGGAGGGGGGGGGCCACTCTTGCCGGTATTGTGGCTTAATAGTGGGACCTGTGAACTTGAGATGCAGCCCAACACGTAGCCCCTCGCCTGCCCTATCCGTCACTGTGTCATTCCCATCACTTTCCTGAATTGCCCAGATTTTCACACATGAAAACCTTAGCGAGCATCGGCGAAATACAAAAATGTTCTGGTCGCCCATTGACTTCAATGGGGTTCGTTGTTCGAAACGAACCCTCGAGCATCACAGGAAGTTCGTTCCGAATAACGAACACCCGAACATTTTGGTGTTCGCTCATCTCTAATAGATATATAGATAGATAGAATATATGAGATAGATAGATAGATAGAAGATATATAGATATGAGATAGATAGATAGATAGATAGATAGATAGATAGATAGATAGATAGATAGATAGATAGATAGATAGATAGATAGAAGATATATAGATAGAGATGAGATAGATAGATATCAGGTAGATAGATAGATAGATATCAGGTAGATAGATAGATAGATAGATAGATAGATAGATAGATAGATAGATAGATAGATAGATAGATAGATAGATAGATAGATATGAGATAGAGAGATATGAGGCAGATAGATAGATATGAGATAGATAGATTGATATGAGATAGATTGATTAATTGATTGATTGATTGATTGATAGATTGATTGATATGAGATAGATAGATGGATAGATAGATAGATATGAGATAGATAGATAGGTATGAGATAGATAGATATGAGATAGATAGATAGATAGATAGATAGATAGATAGATATGAGATAGATAGATATATAGATAGATAGAAGATATGAGATAGATAGATATATAGATAGATAGAAGATATATAGATAGATATGAGATAGATAGATAGATAGATAGATAGATAGATAGATAGATAGATAGATAGATAGATAGATAGATAGATAGATAGAAGCTATATAGATATGAGATAGATAGATAGATAGATAGATAGATAGATAGATAGATAGATAGAAGATATATAGATAGAGATGAGATAGATAGATATCAGGTAGATAGATAGATAGATATCAGGTAGATAGATAGATAGATAGATAGATAGATAAATAGATAGATAGATATGAGATAGAGAGATATGAGGCAGATAGATAGATAGATATGAGATAGATAGATTGATATGAGATAGATTGATTGATTGATTGATTGATAGATTGATTGATATGAGATAGATAGATAGATAGAGTGCTACATAGATAGATAGATAGATAGATAGATAGACATGATATAGATAGATAGAATCTGTGGAACAGATACATACTGATATATAGTGATAGATTGATGGATAGGACATAAAATGTATTCCTGAATATAAGACTGGGTCTTATATTAGTTTTTGCTCCAAAAGATTTCAACTTTTTACATGTATAGCTGCCTGGACACTATTTAAATTACCTTTTTTGTTACATGTAACTAGGGTTTATTTTTTGAATAGGGCTTATATTTCAAGCATCCTCAAAAATCCTGAAAAAATCGTGATAGGGCTTATTTTCGGGGTAGGTATTATTTTCAGCAAAACAGGATAGATGGATAGATGGATAGATAGATAGATGCGAGATAGATAGATATTTGATAGATATGAGATAGATAGAAGGTAGATAGTTATATAATTATAAGATAGATAGATATGAGATAGATAGATAGAATCTGTGAAATAGATACGTTGTTGCCCTAAAAATAAGACCTGCCCTGAAAATAAGCCTTAGCATGAATTTTCAGGATTTTTGAGAATGCTTGAAATACATGCCCTACTTCAAAAATACACCCAAGTTTCAGTGAATAAAAAAAGTAAATTTAAATAGTGTTCAGGCAGCTATACATGTAAAAAAGTAAAAGCTTTTGGAGCAAAATTTATTATAAGACCCTGTCTTATGTTCGGGAAAACAGGGTACATAAGGATAAATAGAGATGGATAGGAAATAACATGTATTTCCAATATGTAGGGTCTTATAATAATTTTTGCTTCAAAAGATTTTACTTTTTTACATGTATAGCTGCCTGGACACTATTTAAATTAACTTTTTTATTAACTGTAACTAAGGCTTATTTTTCAATAGGGCTTATATTTCAAGCATCCTCAGAAATCCTGAAAAATTATGCTAGGGTTTATTTTCGTGATAGGTCTTATTTTCAGCAAAACAGGATCGATGGATAGATAGAGGATAGCTAAATAGATATGTGTACATAAATTGGCGGAGCCCACAGAAAACAGGAGCATCTCTTAATTTTTCATATTCATGGTGATAGATAGACAGATAGCTAGAAGGATGATAGATAGATAGATAGATAGATAGATAGATAGATAGATAGATAGATAGATATGAAATAGATAGATAGATATGAGATAGATAGATAGATAGATAGATAGATAGATAGAAGATAGATAGATATGTAGATAGATAGATAGAAGATAGATAGATAGGTAGATTGATAGATATGAGATAGATAGAAGATAGATAGATAGAAGATAGGTAGGTAGATAGATAGATAGAAGATAGGTAGATAGATAGATAGATAGATAGATAGATAGATAGATAGATAGATAGATAGTAGGGATGAGCGAGTATACTCACTAAAGCACTACTCGCTCGAGTAATGTGCTTTAGCCGAGTATCTCCCTGCTCGTCCCTGAAGATTCGGGAGCCACCGCAGCTGACAGGTGAGTCACAGCGGGGAGCGAGGGGAGCGGGCGGGAGAGAGGGAGAGAGAGATCTTCCCTCCGTTCCTCCCCGCTCTCCCCCGCAGCTCCCCGCCCCGCGCCGGCCCCCGAATCTTCAGGGACGAGCAGGGAGATACTCGGGTAAAGCACATTACTCGAGCGAGTAGTGCTTTAGCGAGTATACTCGCTCATCTCTAATAGATAGATAGATAGCGGTGCCCACAGAAAACAGGAGCCCAAGGAACATGCTGGAGCATCTTTTAATTTTTCATATTCATAGTGATAGAAACAGTGCCCACATTTTTAAAAAATGGCTACATTAGCACTAGTACAGTGCACGCCCTTTATTACAGTATTAGCTACGGTGCATCTTAGAGCAAAGACAGACAAAGTTCTTCATTATGGTGCCCCCATAAAAGAGTAAGCTCTGTTTACATCCTGGAGAGGAGGAGCTCAGTTTTTAGAACGGCTGCCTTGCAGTGTTGGAGTTCTAGGTTCAAATATGCCCAAGGACAACATCCTTATGGAGTTTTTCAAGGTCCTTGCAAAAGTCCTTGATAAGATTTGAACCTAGGACCTCAGCACTGCCAAGCAACAGTGCTAACCACTGAGACACATTCATTGAAGAGGCATTGTCACTACAAGATGTGTGGTTGCATTTCCATTCAATTTAAGAGCATTTAGCTGCGTTAGGGACCTTCTGAAGGTCAAATTAGTGAACCAGATTTTTATTCGGATGGACTGTAATAGGAATCAGGATCGGGTCTTCTCAATTATTTTTAGAAAATCGGGCCAATCACTCCCAACCTGATTGTTCCTATAATTAGTCATCACTAGTTGTAAGCAGGCAATGAAAAGTGTCAACATAGTCAGTTCCTAAAGTGGTGGGCAATGCATTCAATGCAAATGAAGGTGATATATCTGAATGTTCCGAAATGTATTTACAAACTGGAAAATAATTCCAAATCACATCACGTCAGCATAAGCAGATCTGAACTCTTCACCTGAGTTTTTATCTAACTAATTAAAGAGACTCTACCACCTCTGATCATCTACATTAACTAATGAGTGAATATTATGAAGGACGCTACAGCTAATCTATTACTACTGTCTAATACAGTGTTTCCCAACCTTTTCAGCATTGGGGCACCCCTGGGAAAAAATTTTTATGGCGTGACACCCCTACCAAAAGGGGGTGTGGCTATGGTGTGGCTATGGTGTGGTCAGGGGTGTGGCTAGGGTGTAGTTTATTACGACATATGATTTTTACCTCCATCGTTATAAATAGGACAGGGCTGTTTAAAAAAACATACCCGGAAGAACGCTGGAGCGCTGGATGGGCTATTGATATACATTGTATTTTAAATTAACATAGGAGTGATTACTAGGAGGGGCTGGAGAGGATCCAGCAGTCATGGTGCACGTTGGCACCAATGAACAAATTAGAGGTCAATGGAGGGCCCTCAAAAATGATTTCAGGGACTTAGGGTCCAAGCTTAGGGCGAGGACCTCCAGGGTAGTTTTCTCAGAAATACTACCTGCACCTAAGGCCACACTAGACAGGCAGCAGGATCTTAGGGAGGTAAACAAGTGGCTCCGGAGTTGGTGTAAGAAGGAGGGATTTGGGTTCCTGGAGAACTCGGCTGACTTTGCTGTCGGCTACAGGCTCTACCGTAGGGACAGGCTGCATCTTAATGGGGAGGGTGCAGCTGTGCTGGGGGAGAAGATGGCTAGAAGGCTGGAGGAGTGTTTAAACTAAGGACTAGGGGGAGGGCAAAAAGAGAAATAGGGGGGTAGTCAGTGTAGCTAGCGACCTGGGTCTAAGCAATGGGAAGGGGAGTTGAGCAGGGGATGGGGTTAGTACAGTTAGAACTGACAGATCGGCCAATAGTACCATTAGCAACAAAACTAATTTAAAGAACAAAAAAAACTGTATAAATTGTATGACCACGAATGCAAGAAGTCTGATCGGTAAAGTGGGAGAGCTTGAAGTGAGAATGGCCGATGAAAACTATGATATAGTCGGAATAACGGAAACATGGCTTGATGAAAAGTGCGATTGGGGGGTGAATTTACAAGGTTACAACCTCTTCAGAAGAGACCGTGGAAACCAGAAAGGGTATGTCTGTATGTTAAATCGTACTTATTGCTAAGGCTACGGGAAGATATAGGAGTAGGAGAAGAACACGTGGAATCTCTGTGGGTAGAAATACAGGGAGAAAAAAAATAACAAAATCCTGATAGGGGTTTTCTATAGACCACCAAAAGCAACTGAAGAAACTGAAACCTTACTACTAAGGCAGATAGAAGAGGTGTCAAACCGCAACAAAGTAATTATCATGGGGGACTTTAATTATCCAGATATAATATGGGAAAACGAAACCTGCAAATCTCACAAGGGTGATAAGTTCTTGAGAACAATTAAAGATAACTACCTTATCCAACTTGTGCAGGAGCCAACTAGAGGGTGGGCCACTCTGGACTTAGTACTAACTAACAAACCGGAACGTATAAAGGGGGTGCAGGTTGAGGGGCACTTGGGGAACAGTGACCACAATGTAATCAACTTCCAGCTGTCATTCAATAGGAAGCCTTATCAGGGAGCGACAAATAAACTAAACTTTAGTAAAGCAAAATTCGATCAGCTTAGAACTACTATCGGCAACATTAATTGGGACAACATCCTCAAAAATAACAGTACAGAGGACAAATGGGAAAAGTTCAAAAGGATCCTAATCACCTCATGTGAGCAGTTCAGTCCCTTTAAAAATAAAAGAACTTCAAGTAAAAGGAAACCATTGTGGCTCGACAAGATGATAAGAGAGGCAATAAATGAAAAAAAAGAAAGCGTTCAAACTACTAAAGCAAGAAGACAGTGAAGAAGCGCTAAAATCCTACAGGGAAAAAAACAAAATATGCAAAGATAAGATCAAAATTGCCAAGGAGGAGGCAGAAAGACTGATCGCCAAAGAGAGCAAAAACAACCCAAAACTATTTTTCAACTATATTAATAGCAAAAGGATTTGCACTGAGAGCACTGGCACTTTAACAAATAATGCAGGAGAAATCATTGAAGATGATGGAGGGAAGGCAAACCTATTAAATAGTTTCTTTTCAAGCATATTCACAAAAGGAAAAGGAAATGCCACATGAGATGCAGGGGAAAAAAATAAACCCCTCACAAAATATCTCATACCTAACGCAGGAGGAGGTGCGGAACCGGTTAAAGAAGATTAAAAATCGCCAGGCCCAGATGGAATACACCCAAGGGTACTAAAGGAACTAAGTGATGTGATAGCTAGGCCGCTATATCTAATATTTGTGGATACTATCAAGACCGGGGTTGTACCATTGGATTGGCGCATTGCCAACGTGGTTCCAATTTACAAAAAGGGGTCCAAAAGTGAGCCTGGTAACTACAGGCCGGTAAGTCTCACTTCAGTAACTGGAAAAATATTCGAGGGGTTTCTGAGAGACGCCATCGAAGAATACCTCAAGGAGAACAACGGAATAACTCCTCACCAGCATTGGTTCATGAAGGGTCGATCATGTCAGACCAATCTAAACAGCTTCTACGATGAAGTAAGCTCTAGACTGGACCTGGGAGAGTCTATTGATCTTGTATATCAGGACTTCTCTAAAGCATTTGACACCGTGCCGCATAATAGGCTGATATATAAAATTAGACAGCTGGGATTGGGTGAAAACGTGTGTATCTGGGTAAAGAACTGGCTCAGAGATAGAAAACAGAGGGTGGTAATAAATGGTTCATACTCTGATTGGGCCACCGTTGCTAGCAGGGTGCCACAGGGTTCACTATTAGGCCCCATTCGGTTCAATATATTTATCAACGACCTGATAGAGGGGCTGCACAGTAAAATAGCAATATTTGCAGATGATACAAAATTATACAATATAATCAATTCAACAGAGGACAATGTATGGCTACAAACGGAGCTAAATAAGCTGGGGGCTTGGGCAGAAAAATGGCAAATGAAGTTCAATGTTGAAAAATGTAAGGTTATGCACATGGGCAGGAGAAACGGATGTCACCACTATACACTAAATGGGGTACAGTTAGGGAAAAGTGATATTAAAAGGGACCTGGGGGTACTAGTGGATTGTAGACTAAACTGGAGTAACTAATGCCAGTCAGCTGCTGCAAAGGCTAATAGGGCCTTGGGGTGCATTAAAAGAGGTATAGGGGCGAGGGACGAGAACATTATCCTTCCATTATATAAGGCACTTGTCAGGCCCCACATGGAATACTGCGCACAGTTCTGGTCACCAGTGTTCAGGAAATATGTTACAGTACTGGAGGGGGTTCAAAGATGAGCAACTAAACTAATACATGGAATGAAGGGACTGGAATACCCAGAGAGGCTATCAAAATTGGGATTATTTACCCTGGAAAAAAGACGACTAAGGGGTGATCAAATAACTATGTATAAATACATGAGGGGACAATACAAGGATCTCTCCCATGATCTGTTTATACCCAGGACTACGACAGTAACAAGAGGGCATCCGCTACGTCTAAAAGAAAGCAGGTTTCATCACCAACACAGAAAAGGGTTCTTTACTGTAAGAGCAGTGAGACTGTGGAACTCTCTGCCTGAGGACGTGATGATGGCAAAATCAATAGAGGAGTTTAAAAGGGGACTTGATGTCTTTCTGGAGGGGAAGGATATTACAGGATATAAATCTTAGGTTAATTGTTAATCCGGGTATACAGGCAGGTAGGAACTATTAGGGGTTGATCCAGGGATTAGTCTGATTGCCATTAGGGAGTCGGGAAGGAATTTTTTCCCTTTTTCCCCAAAAGGGCTAATTGGCTCCTGCCTCTTGGGGTTTTTTGCCTTCCTCTGGATCAACAACATAGGAGGATAAACAGGCTGGACTAGATGGACATTGTCTTCATTCGGCCTTACATACTATGTTACTATGCTGCGGAATTAAATCCCGCACCACATATCAACATCCACACGGGTTTTGTACAGATTGTTTCCACACCGTGTTGATGATTTTCAAAATCTCATCCACTTTGCTGCTACAGCTACTATAAATTCCACAACTAATCCACCCCGTGAAGAAATAGTATCCCCCCCCCCTGTGTTGGTGGCCCTAGTAGTAATAGCGACCCCCTATATTGCTGGCCCCAGTAGTAATAGTGAGCCTCTATATTGGTGGCCCCACTAGTGATAGTGACCCCCCTATATTGGTGGCCCCACTAGTAAAAGGGACCCCCCTATATCGGTGGCCCCACTAGTGATAGTGACCTTGTATATTGATGGCCCCGGTAGTAATGGCGACCCCCTATATTGGTGGCCTCGGTAGTAATGGTGACCCCCACAGTGGCCTCGATAGTAATTATTGCGGCCCTGCCAGCAATAGTTGACCCCTTTTGCGGCCCCAGCAGTAATAGTTGACCCCTATTGAGACCCCGGTAGTAATAGGTGACTACTATTGCCGCTCCAGCAGTAAAAGGTGACCCCTATTGCGGCCCCAGCAGTAATAAGTGACCCCTATTGTGGCCCCCGCAGTAATAGGTGAAGCCTATTGCAGACACCAGCAGTAATAGGTGACCTCTATTGCAGCCCCAGCAGTAATAGTGAAACCTATTGTGGCCCCACTACAGAGGACACAGGGACAGTGACAGCGGGCCCAGCAGCAGCATACGTGGAGATGGACAGCGGGGCTGGTAAGGGGAAGAGGACAGCCGATGGGAGCGGGGACAGTACAGGGGAGACGGCCGGAGTTACAGCGGGGACCGCGGGTGGAAGAGGTCAGCCAGCCGCGGCAGCCCCAGTAAGGCTGGGTTTTCACAGGGCGGATTCTCGGCGGAAAACTCGCAGTTTGGCCGCAGCAAAAAGCTGCAAGATTTCCGCCAGGAGAACCGCCACAGCAAAACCCGTGGCGTCTTTGAAGCGGCCTGGCCGCTCACTCTTCCAATGCGGCCGGCGCTCCCATAGAGGAGAGCGCAGCCGCAGCGGGGAAAAAAAAGGAACATGCTGCGGCCGGCTTCTGCTGGCTTAGCCGCAGCGGATTTGCTGTCCCGTGTGGACGAGATTTCTGAGGAATCTCATCCACGTGGCTGGCTAATACCGGGATTAGCAGCTGCATGCGGATTTGCCGCGGCGAAATTCCGCACGGAATTTCCGCGACAAAACCACCCCGTGTGAACCCAGCCTAAAAGGGAGAGTGAGAGGGGTGAGCAGAGTTGCGAGATGACTAGCAGCGGCGGCAGCCCCAGTAAAATGCCGTGTGACAGTCGGGAGCGGAGGTGGGACAGGACTGCCGCTGGGAGCAAGGCCGGTGTGTTGTACTGCTCACCTGGCTCCTGTAGCAGCTGCATCTCTCTCAACGTCGCCGCTGCTTTTCCCGACGCCCAGGCACACAAGTTTCTGACTGACTGCCAGGACCTTTGAACCTGATGACGGGCAGGAAGCTGGCGGCCAATCAGCATCAGGGGGCGTCAACCCCCTGTCAATCTTGTCTAAACCAGGACTTCCCGATGGCGACAAGATACAATACTACCAACGTGATTTCCAGCCAGAGAGCTGCGGCACCCCGGTTAGGGAATCACTGGTCTAATACTTCAAGAGTGCAAACTTAGACTAGACAGTAAAATGCACCAGATTTAACACAGTAACCCTCTGAATGATGAATCTGTTGATTTTTTAAGATGTCTAGTCTAAGTTTAGATGTGTTAGCACCAAAAAACTGGTATCTCAGCGCCACTCAATAACGGTAGTGGGTAGTACTGTAGGACATACTATCTAACTTCTCTTTTCTATATATATAAAATTGAATGTATGTCTGTGTGCGTGTCTGTTTGTCCTTTATGCGCTACTACACCATTCATCCGATCGCCATGAAACTTTGGGAAGTTGTTAAGTACACTCCTGGGAAGATTATAGGCATAGTACAAATATCCTACGATAAATGGCGCGCGAGCATCGTCGAAAGTTACGCCCCCCCCCACGTAGATCGAATAAGTAAGCCACCTGCTATTGTGATGTCATCACTGATGTCATCAACATCGGACGCCCTTGAACATGCCCCAACATGTTCTATAAAGATGCATTGTGATGTCATTAAGGCTCTATTATGTCACGTACAGCTTGGAACCACTAGAGCACGCCAGCCAATTACCATTGGAGTTGGAAGTGGGTAAACAAGTACTAGGATATCTTCCTAAGAAGCCACAGCAGCCGGATAAATTGTATGTTCCACCCAACGGCTATTTTATTCAGCCCGCAAGGGGGAAGCAGCGGCCTACAAAATCTCATTCTCTCATTTCCTGATGTCATAGATAGATAGATAGATAGATAGATAGATAGATAGATAGATAGACTGTATGCAATAACCCTGATAGATAGATAATAGATAGATAGATAGATAGATAGATAGATAGATAGATAGATAGATAGATAGATAGATAGATAGACTGTATGCAATGACACGTACAGCTTGAAACCATAAATACTAGAGCACGCCAGCCATTTACAGTCAGTTTCCATTGGAGTTGGAAGTGGGCAAACATGTACTAGGCCAGTGATGGCGAACCTTTTAGGGACCGAGTGCCCAAACTACAACCCAAAACCCACTTATGTATCGCAAAGTGCCAACACGTCAGGGGGCGGGGCTTATCACAACGTATGATTTTACCCCCGTCGTTCTAAAAAGGACAAGGCTGTTTCAGAATAGACCGGGTGCAGATTCTGACTGCTTTTTGGACGCGGAAATACTGCAGAATGTCCTCAGCGGAGATTTATGTGGAAAATTCTGCAGCATTTCCACATCTAAAAAGCAGTCAAAATCTGCACCCGGTCTATTCTGAAAGAGCCCTGCCCATTTCTGCCACATGTACACATACCCCAGCGGTAATAGTGACACCTTCACCCCAGCGATAATAGTGACATCCCACAGCAGTAATAATAGTGACACTCCCCCCATTAGTAATAAGAGTGACATACCCCAGCGGTCCCCCAGCAGTAATAATGCCCGCTCCCCCCCCCCCAGCGGTTCCCCCAGCAGTCATAATACCCCCCCCCCCCCAGTGGTCCACCAGCAGTCACAATGCCACCCCCAGCTGTCCGCCAGCAATAATAATGCCCCCCTCCCCCCAAGTGGTTCCCCCAGCAGTCATAATGGCTCCCCCCCAGCGGTTCTCCTGGCAGTCATCATGCCCCCCTTCCCCCACAGAGATTTTCTAGATTTTCTTGGCAGTCACCATGCCCCCCTCCCCCCAACGATTCTCCCAGCAGTCATGCCTCCGCTCCCCCGCCAGCGATTCTCCCAGCAGTCAGAATGTCTCCCATCCCCCCCCAGCGATTCTCCCAGCAGTCAGAATGTCTCCCCCCCCAGCGATTCTCCCAGCAGTCAGAATGTCTCCCCCCCCAGCGATTCTCACACAACGGCTATTTTATTCAGCCTGGAAGGGGGAAGCAGCGGCCTACAAAACCTCAGTGGTCGCTGCTGCCGTCATCTAGATATATAAAAACGAAGTATGTATGTATGTCTGTCTTCGCAGCAACGCGCGACGGGTACGCTAGTTATTAAATAAGATAAAAACCAGCATGATATATGCATTTTAGGGTGACCGCCTTCATCAGTCAAGCTGAGTAGGACATCACTCTTGGGAATGGAAAGATATGGACCCAAAAGTGCTAGTGGCACCAGGACTGGAAAGAACTGGGGTTTTGAACACCAAGAAAAGTGGGGAAAATGCAACATGCTCTAAAGGTTCCCATAGGAGTCTATGAGGGTGTACAAATGCACGCATATGTACACACGGGTATGCGCAAAACACTGCACGTACCCATGAACACCGAAACCTAATTTGGCTTAATAGCCATTTAAATCAGGGCTGGGGTGATTCCTCCGCCAATGTCAATGAGCGGTGCCTGTGCAAATACGCACAGTATTTGCGCAGGCACGTGCATAAAAAACACTCCTTCAAGCCTCTTGCACACGGGCGTTGCAATTTTTGACCCCCCGCATCATGGCCGAAAATCCCATGAACGCGAGGAAGCCGCAACCAGGTCACGGCTTAATCTGCCATTTTCTGACCCGTTCACACAGCCTACAGAATTCCAAGCTGCGGCATATATACCCTGCTAAGGTCTCCTCCCCTTGTCAGCTGATAGCAGCAATAGAAGTTTCCATATAAACCTATGGGAGTTGCCGGCAAGGGGAGGGGGAGGGATTTTAGCAGCGCTCAGCAGCATATATACACTGCAGCCCAGAATTCCGTTTACTGTGTGAACAGGCAAGAAAATGAGAGATTAAGCCGCAACTTGGTTGCTGCTTCCTCCTGGTTATGCGATTTTCGGCCACAATGTGGGCGGTCGAAAATCTCAACGCCCAAGTGCCAACGCGAGCCGCTGCTAAACTCCCTCCCAGCTCCTGTTTCCGGCAGCTGCCATAGGCTCTCATAGGAGTCTATGGGAACGGCCAGGAAATTTTGGCCTTGCGTAAAAGCGGCTGGCCGATTTTACACACTGAAAAATCACCCATCTGAACAAATGCATTGGAATCCAAAGCTTTAGATGGTCGCAATTTGCGGCCGGCGTTTTGACGATCAATGTATTCTATTCTCTGCGCATTATGCATGTATTTTTTACGTGCGCAAATATGGTCGTCTGAAGAAGCCCTATACTGGAACTCAGCTTGCTGTATTTTGTATACACTGTCCAGAAGGCCTCCTGACCCATGGTCCTTCCAGCAGCACCTTCTGACAGCACTGCCCACATTGGAAAGATGTATGGACTGTGGATGCGCCTCTTGCTCAGGCTGCATGGTGGGCACTCTTAGTGCATAATAACTTAATCCTTTATGAGATTCTTGTTAGACACCATAAAAGCAAAGACTGTGTATGTAGCTATTAAATCATGCTCAGATTATACAGTATTCTCACGTCTGTCTCCATCAACCCCTTGAGGACCAGAGATTTTTCATTTTTTTATTTCTGCTTTTTTTTTTTGTCTCCACCTTCCAAAAGCCATCACTTTTTTATTTTTCCATTGACATACCTGTATGATGGCTTGTTCTTTTGTGGGAGGAGTTGTATTCTTAATGATATCATGAAATGTAGGCTATAAAGTATGGAAAAACTGTTAAAATTTTTTTATGAGGGGAGGGAGAAATAAAAAAGATGCATCTACATTTCTACCATATTTTTGCCATATTCTGAGACCTGTAATTTTTTTACTTTTTTGTCAAGAAGTAGTTTTTATTAGAACAAATTTGGGAAATATACGTCTTTTTAATCACTTTTTTTAAGCCTTTTGGGAGCTGGGATAACATTGCGGCAATTCTTCATTCATGCAATTTTACGTGTACGGGCGAATGTAAAAACGCACACAGTCGTGTGAAAGATGCCTAATGGTCCTTTTGCACAGGACGAATGTCAGGTACAAAATTATCATACAAGCGATAATGGCTCAGTGATTGGAGGTGGAGCTCAACAGAGATCTCTTCCGGCCTACCTGCTTGCATTCACAATAAACAGGCACTCATTCATAGATGAAAGACTGCCTGTTTACACATACCGATTGTCATTTGATTTTATGCCTGCACAAACTGAACTACGAATGATAAGCAAACGAATTCTCGCTCACCATTCAGTCGCTGCAAGCATTTACACTGAAAGATTAGCGTTCATTTTCCCGCAATCTGGCAACAATCTTAACGATCATTCACTGTAAAGGTACCTTAATTCACTTGAATGGGGCTGCTGTGCTGCAGTTCCCTACACAGTGGGTGGCTGGAACACTGCTCTATCAACATAGCATCCTTTTTATTCTCATCAGCTGGTCCAAGAGGTCAGACTGCTAGCAATCAAAAAGTTGACATAGCCTAGTGATATGCCATCATTTTCAGATAGAAACCCCCCAGTTAACAGCACAGCTAACAGTGATTTATGAGCCCTGCATCTTAAAAATAGAGCTCCATCTGCTGTAAGATATATTAATAAATTATTAGCACAGAATGTTGGACCTAAAAATGACATGGCCTTCAAAAGATAGACAGTCACTTGAAAAAAAAAATACTTCCACCTAAGGCTATATGCACACAATCAGTTTTTCTATAGGATTTTCAGAATAATTTTTGGTCCAAAAATCGGATGGAAATAGAAGCATTGATCTGAATGGGTGTATTCACGTGGGTTTTTAAACTCGAACGAATAGTCAGAGTAAAGAAAATTGCAAAATGTCCTATTCTTGTCCGATTCTTGGACGAGAACAGTATATATAAGTGTGTAGTACACTGCACATCGGACAGCACATGGACAGCACATGGTGTCTGCATGCTGCTGTCGAATGCAAGTTGCATCCGAGAATCTCACATAGGATAAAACCAAAAATACCAACCCAATAGCAAAGTACAAAACAGGGACTTAAATTCAGTAGGAATTTATTAGTTTATAGAGAAAGTGTTCTTTAACTCTTTGATAAGACCTGTTGCCAACTGAGATGCCATTATATTTATTGTTTTTTAATCATACATTATTATTATTATTATACAGCAACTTATTACACTTTTTACTAAAACTTTGACCCCTTTACATAATAATATTAATTTCACCTTTCAACATACATTCTACAGAAATAAAATCTACAGTATTATATAGATAATCATGGGTACAGGATGGATTTTATTATCACTAATATTCAAATACTACATTTATTATTTGTAGTTTAGAGTCCTGTAAATTATATAAAATTGTGTTGTCTCTAATGAGTAACAGGCTATTTAATAATGACATACAAATGTAGATAACAGATACATAGATGAATGGAAATATGAGCTAGGATACAGATAAGTGGGTATGACAGGGAGAGGGGGAGATGATAGATAGATATGAGATGATAGATAGATAGATAGATAGATAGATAGATAGATAGATAGATAGATAGATAGATAGATAGATAGATAGATAGATAGATATGAGATGATAGATATAGATAGATAGATATGAGACGATAGATAGATATGAGACAGATAGATAGATAGATAGATAGATAGATAGATAGATAGATAGATAGATAGATAAATAGATAGTTATGAGATGATAGATATGAGATGATAGATAGATAAATAAATATATAGACAGATAGATATGAGATGATAGATATATAGAAAGATAGATAGATATCAGGTAGATAGATAGATAGATAGATAGATAGATAGATAGATAGATAGATAGATAGATAGATAGATAGATAGATAGATAGATAGATAGATAGATGTGAGATGATAGATAGACAGATATGAGATGATAGATAGATAGATAGATAGATAGATAGATAGATAGATATGAGATGATAGATAGATAGATAGATATATGAGATGATAGATAGATAGATAGATAGATAGATAGATAGATAGATAGATAGATAGATAGATATGAGATAGGTAGATAGATATGAGATGATAGATTGATAAATAAATAGATATGAGATGATAGATAGATAGATAGATAGATAGAAAGAAAGATAGATAGATAGATAGATAGATAGATAGATAGATAGATAGATAGATAGATAGATATGAGGTAGGTAGATAGATAGATAGATAGATAGATAGATAGATAGATAGATAGATAGATAGATAGATAGATAGATAAATAGATATGGAACATTATGAGAAAGATAGCTATGTGTATAACATGTAAAATCCAATACATCGTAATGTAAAGGTTTGAAACACAAGCTACAGGTTTTGTACACCGATTTAGATTCATGTTGCTATCTATTTTAGTAAATATACATACAACCGAAGAGTTAAAAAACTATTAATACAAAGGACTGAACAGCTGAGTATAACGCTAAAGTCTTCTATTAGAACATACAATCAAATTAACGGGGCATGCAATGAAATTAGTCGCTCCTACATGTCGCACATTATCACTATTATCACTTGCCTGTGCATAAATGCCTATCTATACATACACAGATAGATAGATAAATAGCTAGCTAGATAGATAGATAGATCTATAGATAGAGTGGAAAATATTGACCTGTGATAAATGTGCGACATGTAGCAGCCTTGAGTTTTATTGTACATACCATACATTATTATTTAACCGTGATTATGTAATATATGTTTATTACTGCTATTTGTCAGATGTAAAGGGTTAAACGTACCTTGCAATGCTTCGCTATGGCATTAGGCTTTGCATTGACCTGACTTACATTAATCTCAATTATTCACACAGCAGTTCTTTTTATAATTCTCCTTGTCCCGTGATTGTACATGGAACAAAGAGAATGAACGGAGAAATTGCAAGACCCTCTTATGAGAAGAATTGGGGAGATCTACTAAGGACAGAGCACTGATCACATTGCCATAGATTGTTGTGGTAGATAGGTGAGATGGTCTGCAAACACAGCACCCCCAATTATAATGGGAAGAAGGGGGGTTGTGTAATTGAGGTTGAAGGCAAGCCCCCTCCTCTTCCTCTAGTGAATTCCTACAAACTTTCTTTTTTAAGAAGGGGCCTTTTGATTGCCTGCTACCTCTCTCCAGGCTGATCCCCCTCCCCTCCATCCACACACCCCTTTCTGATAATCCCTCTCTATTTTAGAACAACACAAAACCTGCTCCCATGCAGAGAAGCCTTAGTGGCTGCAGTGAAAGGACTGCAGAATGGAAAATTGCTTCTTCCCTCAATAGTCTTCCAAGGAAAAAAACATTTAATAAGATCCAAAGAGAAGGGGCTGCTTGTTAAACAGGTGGAAATGGGGCAATTCTCAATTCTCCATCTGAGGCCCCGGGTCATTCTGCTGCCTCTTCATCCACAAGACGCAAGATTCAATTATTACAAGTGTAATTCTACACTCATACACAAAGTTAAGGTGATGATAAAGCTTCCGAAGCCTGTCCCTCACTCCCTTCATACACCCTGATTGTGCATGGAGAGATTACACACACACATTATTTATATATATATATATATATATATATATATATATATATATATATATATATATACCTATGCATAATCTGGCTATATGAAGTGAGGGACAGGCTTCGGAAGCTTTATCATCACCTTAACTTTGTGTATGAGTGTAGGATATTTATAGATAGAAAATGAGATTAGTAATAAAATAGTAAAGGTGCAAATAATAAAATATACGGATGTAATTATTAGATGATGAAGGAATAAAGTATCTAAAGCTATATTTACTGTTTGGTTTGCGGTCTCTTTTTTCTCTTTCTCAGACTACTTTCCCACCTAGACTGTTTATGAACGTACAGTATATAATATCTGGAAATACCCCTGTTTAAATATAACCTACTTTCTAGGTGAACCAAAATAGCAATATCTCAAAATTTATAAACAAATTGAAAATAGTATTTATATTATGTATCAATAATAATGAATGCTAATGAAGGGTAGATAGATATATAGATAGATAAGATGTAATATGATAGATATATAGATAGAAAGAATTTACTGAATACGCTACCTACATAAAAATGCAGGAATAACTATGCACAATATTAAGTTCGCAGCTCTCCTGTTAATTGTGTCCTAATTAGCAGTAAATGCATATAACACATTGTGTCATGGCCGCTGATGTTGCTGATGCTTGTCCATTAATTTATGAGTTTCCCTCTGAAATTGGAATATGCAATAAGCAATGATTTTTACACGGGAGAATAAGCCATTAATCCTGGGGATGAGTAAGGGGCTTTAGCGCTGCTGCGAGTCCTCCCCATTAAACTTTGTTTAGTGTTTTGTGCTCAGTGCACCTCCATTAATCAGAGCTAGGGGTACTGAGACTCCACTTGGTGCTTCTATAACAACCTGTCATTCTGCTTGGAGTGACTGTGACTTCATGTGATGTCACTGAGACACTGATCTCAGTGCTGCCTGCAAAATGTGACAGCAGGGTCTGTACTCTGCAGCCCTCAGCTTCTGCTCTGCTAGAGGTAAGTGCATTTTGCAATGAATGGATAGAGATAATCATCATCATCATCATCAACATCATCATCATCATCATCACCACCAGCCTGCCTGGGTTTTACTAACAAGGTCCTACCTTGCCTGTTACTTTTGTGTGAGCTGCTTAATGAGCATTAATCTGGTATCCCTGGGTGTCATTGTTCAGGGGGTTTGTTCATTTGAATGTAAATAGATGACATGACATGAGCAAGTTGCTTATTAAATTGATTTCTCCTCTGGCTTCCTTGGAATGCAGAGAAAGAGAGAGAGAGAAGAGCAGTTGTGACTTCCAGTTGGCTGCTGCAGTTAAGTTCTTGCAGGGATGGCAAGCTCTGCAGCTTCATGCCCTCCTTCAGTCATGTCCTCCTGCCAGCGACTGGAAGGAAGAAATGGGGCATCCAGTACCCCCAAATCACTGGCTTTCTCCATTGAAAGAATTATGGCTAAGTCCTCAGAGCCTAAGCCTACAGTTTTCGACCAGAACCAAGGACTGGAGAGCGATGCTAAGAAGATCTTGAACCTTTGTTCTCCAATTCCATGCATGATCCCAGTTCAGTCTTTGGGGTATGATGTTCACTCCAAGACCCTTCTGAATTATTCGGAGCTCTGGAAGAACAGTTTGAGGGCTCCTATGTGTGCTGGGCTGTGCAAGGCTACAGGTAACTGTAGCATGTGCTGCAAGAACGATCTCAACATGGGCCACTCCGTTGTGCCAAGCAGTAGGGTGATAAAGCCTCAGGTCATCAACCAAACAGTAGGGATGCCACCAGGGACTAATGGACCCCTCTATTACTTCAACTACTTGGACTCTGCTTACAACCCTTCAGATATCCTTAACGGACAGCTTATTCCATCTAGCATTTTAAATGCCCAGTCCCAAGCAACACTAAGTGCCCATCATAAACTCTACTTATTGGAAAATGCTAAAATTTCTAGTCTTTGCCCAGACAAATATCCATTTCCTCAATATCCACACAAGGAGCGTTTACCGGGCCAATTGGACCAGGTGATGAAAGAAAACACTGCGCTCGCTGTGGACAGGAACCCTAAGAGCCACAGCAAACTTAGTGCCAACCCTATAGATGGGAAACCCAAGATCTTCACCTGTGAAGTGTGTGGTAAGGTAAGAGACAATCAGTAACCCTGGTGCTGTAGTATATTTTTAGCGTTTATTTAGTAATGTTATCACTGTATTATTTGACATGACTGTATTATTTGCTACTTTGCACGATTTGAAACATTATAATTAATTGACAGTTTAGTTGTTACATTTGTAAGATAAATAGAATATAAATATTAGTCTGGCAATTGAAAGGCAGGAAAGGGTTACTCTATCTGTTTGCATCCAAAAATAAAAACGAATGTTAATCTCATGACAGCAACATAAGAACTAAAAGTCTCAGCATGACCTGCTGCAGTTTGTAGGTCTATAGAAACCAGAACAGATTCTGCACTCCAAATCCATGGAAATGCATTATTTTTAACTATTATTTTTTGCACTTTTTTTTTAAAGATGTTTCTTTTTAGTTCCGATGTAAAATAATATAGCCGGCTTGTACGGGCAATCATTTCATTGATTTTTCGTTCTGAATTTTCCTTCCCAGGTTTTCAATGCACATTACAATTTGACCAGACACATGCCAGTTCATACAGGGGCCAGACCTTTTGTCTGCAAAGTTTGTGGCAAGGGATTTAGGCAAGCGAGTACCCTGTGCAGACATAAAATCATCCACACACAGGTAGCATATCTATCTATCTATCTATCTATCTATCTATCTATCTATCTATCTATCTATCTATCTATCGTATTCATATTTATCCATCTATATTTATCCATATTCACTGTATTTCTCTATCTAACTATTTGAAAATCTGATATATTTATCCTGGTTAGTTTTTATTCCCTTATCCATCTCTCATCTAACTTTTCTACATCTTATGCATCCATGTATCTATCTATCTATCTCATATCTATCTATCTATCTATCTATCTATCTATCTATCTATCTATCTATCTATCTATCTATCTCATATCTATCTATTTCATATCTATCTATCTATCTATCTATCTATCTATCTATCTATCTATCTATCTATCTATCTATCTATCTATCTATCCATCCATTCATTCATGACAGTATATTGACAATTAACTATTCCTAATTCTAGGAAAAACCCCATAAATGTAACCAGTGTGGAAAAGCGTTCAACAGAAGTTCTACCTTAAACACCCACATAAGAATCCATGCGGGGTATAAACCTTTTGTATGCGAATTTTGTGGCAAAGGTTTTCACCAGAAAGGTAATAACATCCAGCTTTACTAAAAATGTAACAATTTTTCATTTTGGTGTTACATCATATTGCAATTTTTGTCAAAGTATTTGTTTATTTTTAGAAGTGATTCTTAGTAATTATTATGTATTGTCTAGTAACTATTTTTTGTTGCTTTATTATACACCATTTTAATATTTGCATATTTAGCAATAGCAATGAATATTAAATGTACTATACTCTTACTATTTATTATTAGCATCACTATTGCTGCATATTATCCCATAACAGTAATTAGTAAGGCTTTCTTATTATTTGCACAAGCAACATTTGTATTTTTCAGTAGTCAATGTAAATGTTCACGTGTGCATTCTAGTATATAATATGTTTCATATTTTATGGACAATATATACATACATTTTAATGAACAAATCTGCACAAAAATGTCTTACTATGCAAACTAAAATATTCTGATGAAGAAGATAAATTCCTCCTGTATCCTGTATATTTTCTGCTTGGGTGCACACAACATATTTTGCTGCCAGTATTAACTACATTAATGTAAAAAGGATATGCCATTTCTTACCAGGTTTTTTCTTTCCCAATTTCTCCGGGTCAGAAACTTGACCTTTTCGTAATTTTTTAATTTGACAGTTACATGTTCAATTATCTTGATGAAAAGTAAGTTTGACAAGTTTTGACCGACTTGAGGGTGAAATCCTAATGAACTCTGTATTTTGTGCTGTTTCTAGATATGAAACTATGAACATTTTATTTTATATGTTTTTTTACTATTTTTATATATCTTTATATTTAGGAGTTTATAAAAAGAAAACCGGAAAAACAGATGCAATCTAAATGTGTTATGTATCATATTAAAAACTGATTTCATTGTTTTCATGTGAAATTTGACATTTTGTACTTATTTAATTTCTTTTTCTTATTCACAGGAAATTATAAAAATCACAAATTAACCCACAGTGGAGAGAAACAGTATAAATGCACAATTTGCAATAAGGCTTTTCATCAAATCTATAACCTGACCTTCCATATGCACACACACAATGATAAGAAGCCTTTTACTTGTGGGACCTGTGGAAAAGGCTTTTGCAGGAACTTTGACTTAAAGAAACATGTGAGAAAATTGCATGACAATGTTTCAGCCTCTTGTTCCATGAAGGAGATATCCAGGACTGTGCAGAACTGAGTGACGATAAATTGGTCCAATTCTCTGCAGATGAAATCACTGTGACACAACCGAGTATTTAATGGCTGGATCCCTCGTCAAGAGATTTGACACCTGAAACCTCAGAGGCCACAAGCACTAAACATGTGATAATTCCCATTAAGCATTTTTTAGGCTTCATCAGCTCTGATCCAGGTTCGTAAAGTAGAAAAAAAAACTTTACAAAAAAACAATTTAGCTTCTTTTTAATATTTTATGTTTTAACCTATATTTTAAAATGTAAAAAAATGAGAGATGATTTATACATTTGTGTAAATTAAAAAAAAATCTTATGTACAGAAGAATAATGGACGATTATATGACAATAAAAAGCAAACATAGTCACTAATTTTGCTAGTATTTGGCAGACCTATATAAAGGAGCCCTGAAATCTCCACACGGGTAAGAACAAATATATTATTTTTGAAATGTGATAATAAGGTTTATATTGTTTTGTAAAAGGGTCAGCACAGCAGGGAACAATACTTTACTTCAGAAGTCACATTTTATGCGCCAGATGTTAGTACTAACAAGTAGATTTTTTTTTGATAGGTAGATCAATAGGATATAGAAAAGTTAGATACTGTACAGGATGGATAAGTAAATAAATAAACACCAGATATGATGTGTTCACTTTTCAAATAAATAGATACATAAGATAAATAAAAGTGTTATATTATAAGATGGATAAGTAAATACAAGCTAGATATAACAAACATACTATATCAGATTCTCAAATCTATAGATATATTGTTAAATATGAGATAGATGCATGATAGCTAAATAAATAAATAGATAGATACAAGTTGGATAGAAGATGGATAAGTAAATAAAAGCTAGATAAATCAGATTCTCAAATGGATAGATACATAGATATGAGAGAGATGAACTATAGATAGATGCTCGAGATATAGGAAAGTTAGGTGGCTGAGGAAATAAAAGCTAGATAGGACAGATATATCAGCTTTTTCATTATTAGAGAGGGATATACAGTAGATTTGGATGAATATAGATGGATGAATAGAAGCAAAATAAAGTGAAATAGATAGATATGAGATAGATAGATAGATATGAGATAGATAGAGAGATAGATATGAGATAGATAGATAGATAGATAGATATGAGATAGATAGATAGATAGATAGATAGATATGAGATAGATAGAGAGATAGATATGAGATAGATAGATAGATAGATAAAGAAAAGTTGTATAGAAGATAGATAAGTAAATAAAAGCTAGGCATATCAGATTCTCAAATATATAGATATGAGATACAGAATAGAGTAAACAGATAAATAGATAACAGATAAATAAATAGATAAATGTATAGAATATAGAAAGGTTAGGTGTGACATGGATTAGGAAATACAAGCTAATTAGGATAAATATATCAGCTTTTCATGTGATTAGATAGAGATATACAGTAGATATGGAGGAATATTGATAAATAGAAGCAAAATGTATATGGAATAGATAGGAAGTTAGGAATGAGACAGATAGATAGATAGATAGATAGATAGATAGATAGATAGATAGACCGATATGAGATAGATAGATAGTTAGATAGAAATGGGAGAGATAGATAGGGAGTTATATAGTTATGGTCCAGAGAATGCTATAGACGCATAGTTAGACGCATAGATTTTTATTGATATTTATGTCCATTATTAAGAATTCTGGGTGTTATACTGAGTTTAAAGAGAATGTCACAGTTTCCAAGTCTGTTATTACTTCATTCTTATTCATCAGGCGCAAAAAGTGTGACCTTGCTTGATATGGTAATTGTGTATTTAATAACAATGTCCTAATGACAAGAACACCTGAGTGCTTTAATTAAGAGAAGCATTTAAGTCATTTCCTCAAGAGCTATCTCTTCTCCAGTGCTGAGGAAATGATCCTACCTTCACTTTCTAAGTAATGATCCAAATTAAGAGGCAAAACAGAAAACCTTCTAAAAGACTCCCCATCCAACCCATCCCATTACATAGGAGGCTCAAATTAACCCCTTAGTGACCTTAGCTTGGAATAATCAGCACTTGGGATGCAACAAGCAGGACTGGCACCCTCTATACCCCCTTCTGCTGATGTATGACAATCCATTCCCATCACGTCTTTGAATAGTGTTTTATAGGAGATAATAAGGGCCAGAAATGAGGCGGATGGCGGTGTGCGTGCCGCTTACACCAAGTTTACCAATAACACAGAAATTAGCAGTGAACAACCAGATCTCAGTGATTAATAAGCAACAGGGAATTACTTGCCTCCTATCAAAATGAGCATCTAGCAGCTGTGCAGTCCTGTTGGGCATCTCTAGGATGCCATAATGTGCACTGTGGCCCATCAGGTGAGTTCAAGTGTGTCAATGGCCCTATCTCCTGGCACTGTGAAATGCAATCTTGGCTATTTTATTTGTTGAACACAAATCACAGTTGCTTTTTTGAGACTGTTATCAACTCCCACACTCCGCATTGCATCAACTGGTTCTGTCAACTTGCAGGCATGGGCCAAGATCATTTGCAATGGGCATGAGATATTAAAGAGTGTGACTGTCCATAGAGACAATTCATTAGATAAATGACTGATATTTGGCCATTGTCGCTAACTCAGTAGAAAGATCAGGAGGGATTAATTGCAGTTGTTCAAAAACATTATTTTTTTGTGACTTTTAAAGCTTATTTCTGCTTCTCAAGTGAAGACAATTTGTATTTATAACATAGAAAAATAGGATGGGAATTGGAATTATTCCTAAACCAGGCTTAAAGGTCCCAGATTGAGTATATAAACTTCATCCGAGAGGGGAAAGTATATACAGGGTGTAGCCAAAGAGACTGATCCAGCGCAACATCTCACTACTAGTGTGCTATATTGAAATAACAATAGCGTACTTGAATAGGAAAGCATTGATGCGCTACATGATGGTATAGTGCACGGACTTCTAGGGGCACAGAACATGGATTAGAATTTTGTGTCGCGGTCCCTGTAAGAGATAGAGAGTAAAACCCAAAGGCAAAGTTGAAGAGTAGCATGTGAGAAGCAGAAATACGCTTTCCACATCTATCTAAGTCCCGTGGGCTAAGTGGCCTCCTTCTGCTTCTATACATGCATGGAGCCATTCGACAGGGCATCCAGGGCTGACACTATCATTGCAGGACCGTACAATTGAATGGTGAAGAGTCGATTCAGTGTAGATGCAATGCAAATTACTAGTAAGAACACGACCCAATCAGAAGACAATGTAAATTTCAGTATGAATGTGTGGGTAGGAATTTGGTGCGATCGTCTCGTTGAACTTATTTTTATTCCAGGGACTCTCAATGCAGATCGGTACCCAAATCTGCTGCAGATGACTTCCGGGAAGGTCTGCCCCTATTGTAGCCAAAGGAGGTCACTTTGAGTATGATTTCCTTACTTCAGTGATAGCAGCGGCCACACGGGACTCAGAGAGACCCAGAAAGCAGATTTCTGCTTCTCACATGTTACTCTTCAACTTTGCAATTGGGTTTTTCTCTCTCTCTTACAGGGGGCACAACACAAAATTGAGATCCATGTTCCAGGGACCCCTAGGGCCCATGTGCCATACCATCATGTAGCGTATCCATGCCTTCCTAATCAAGTGCGCTACTGTTATTTCCAGATAGGACACCAGTACTGAGATATAGCGCTGGATCGGACTTCTTGATTTCAAAAAAGTTGCAAGTCTTAATATATGCAAGAGTATAATCTGCACAATGACTCTAACTACTGGCAAATACAAAAGATGAAGGGGCAGATTTATTATACCATGGTAACTATGCAACATTCAACAGTGTTCTGGTGCAAATTGTGCTTAAAAAATGTCGAACATGCTTTGTACCACATTTACTATGGGGAAAATTTATGAAACTGTTTTAGCTGCCCCGAACAACCAATCACAGTGCAGCTTTTATTTTGTATTCTGCTCTGGTAAAATGAAACCTGAGCTGTGATTGGTTGCTAAGGGCAATTAAGTCTTTTCAGACTGATTCATAAATCTATCTCTATGTGTTTTAGAAACTTTTGGACACTTTTAATGAGTCATCCGGCAAAGGGGTATTCTTTGGTGTGAAAAGGGGTGTGGCCTAAATGTGGCATTCTGGCAGAAATTTTGACGCAAGTTTTGGTGTAAACTAATATTAATAATAAAATAAGTTGCACCCCTCTCCTATAAAGACACTGGGGTATATCTATTATGTCCTGTACACCAGTTTTCTGCACCAAAATTGCAACTTTTAGGAGCTTAGGCGTCGTGGACAAAATTGAATAGTGAAATCTGCGTGGGTCACCCGTGCGAATGATCCTCAGTTCATTATGCCCATAGACATTTATTCAGCATCCACAGGTAACTAATTACCTGCTGATGCCTTTTTTCCTGGTGTGCGGATCGCACGTGCGGAGAACAAAATGCAGCATGCCCCATTTTTTGCATAAGCTCCACACACATCACTGTATCATTCTTATCTTAGGTTTGAAGCACTATGCTATTTTTGAAGCATTCTGGAGCATATTTACTTAGACCGGCATTTCGTAGTGTAAATGCCCAAAAGTCACATTTTTGGAGTGTGCCTAATGTTGTGACTTTTGTACATTAGAAAATAAATATGTCCCTCTGTCTTCATATTTGCAAGCATCAATATTAGTGGCGAGCCTATTTTTTAAATTAGGGACCAGGCGATTTTCATTGTCACATCACAAGAGTCATAAATGGTTAACGTAGCCGTGTAAGAGCTTGCTTTTTTGGGTGGGCGAAGTTGTATTTTTTAATGGCACCTCTCTGGTGTACATGTAATGGGTTGCAGAACGTTCACTAATTTTTTTTGGGGGGGGAACCCCCTCAAGGAATTCCGCCATTGGTTTTTGTTTTTGTTTTTATGGTGTTCCATAGTCGGTAAGAATAACATGATCATTTTCTTATCTGGATCTGCATGATTACTGCAATACCAAATTTATATATTTTTTAAAATTATTTTTTACTACTTTTCCACAATAAATACGGTGCATGTTTTTTTTTAAAGAATAACAAATAAATCTGCATCGCCGCTTCCACGATCCACAGTAGTTTTATTTTTCCAGCAATGGAACCATATGAGGGCTTTTTTTTTTTTGCGGGAAGAGTTGTATTGGTACCATTTTGAGTTAAATTTGACTTTTGGATTGTTTTGTATTGCATTTTTGGGGAGGAAAACAAAAGAAAAATCGCAAGTCTGTTGGTATTTTTTTAAATTATTTTTATGACATTCATCATGCATGATAAATATTTTCATTGTTTAGGTTGTTACAAGCGCAGTAATACCGATTGTGTCTTGCTTTTGCAAAATTTTTCTTGCCATTTTATCCATTTCAAAAGGATTTGTGAGGAAAATCGATATTTTTTTAAAACTGGATTTTTTTTTTTTTTAAATTAAACTTTATTGAACTTTTTAGTACCTGAAAGGGATTTGAAGAGGCAATCATTCGATTGCTAGAATAGTACAAACATTACTTATGCAGTGCATTCTACTAAGCCTATGACAGCAGCCTATTAAGCCCTGCCAGAGGCAAGGTCTAATAGGCTGAGTTACATAGCAGACATGGAGGCTTCTTGCAGCCCCCTCCTCCTGTCATCTGGTTACAAGCTGCAGATGCTATTGATTGTGGCATGTAAGGGGTTAAACTTCCAGGATCTGAGGTTTCTCCGCATCTAGCAGTTAGAGCAGGAGCCTGGCTGTCAGTGCTCAGCCAAGCCATTGCCTTAAAAAGTGTATGTGCAGGGTTAAAGCCCATTAGTGAGGTCAGTAAGGGGTTCATATATGACCCCAGATATTAAAGGCATGTGAAGCAAATGGCCTTAGGACTGAGGAGCACTGGGACACTGATCCTTATGGGTTTTACATCATCATTTAGCAAACTAGAGGTGAATCCTGAGTATAGGCATTCGGATCGGAGAAGAACACTTCCTGCATAATACGTAACGCCAACTGTGGATGATCTAGAGGAAGAGCGATCATTTATGTGAAGAATTTGGCCACTTAGTTCTACTGCAAGGAAAATCTTTGAAGGGCTTTCTGGGACTAAACAAATCCCAGGGGCACTAATGGTGTAATAAACAGTAGTCACCTCTTCAATGGCCCCCGATGCAGCTCAGTGATGGCTATACAAATATGCCCTAATCTTAAAGATTGTGTAAGGTAAAGGTAAAGTCCCCTGGAGCAAGCACCAAGTCATGCCTGACTCCTAGGGTGACATCACAATGTGCCGCTTTCTTGGCAGACTGTTTTTGTGGGGTGGTTTGCCATTGCCTTCCCCAATAAGGTTGTGTATTTTTTTGCAAACATTTTTTTTTAGAATTTTCCCAATATATCTAAAACGAAAAGTGAAGCAACTTTGCAATGGGTTTTGATTAACAATTCCTTCCGCTTTGTTTCTACAGCCCTTATGCAGACTATGTGTGTCCATAGCAGATCTTGTGCATTGTAAGACTATGTGTGTCCATACACCTTCAACAACTATCGGACATAGAATCATTTATCCCACAGCTGTTCTTCCTGCTTTGCCATACAGATGTATGTTCGGCCCAACCAAATGTTTGTGCCTTTCGAGTAAGGGCTCCTCCAGACGGGCATGTGTGCTTTTGTGCACGCCTAAGTGCAATGCATGTGTGCTGTGAACGAGGCACATTTTACTGTATTTTTTGGGCACGCAGGGTATTTTCAAATAGGCGCAGGCACCCCTCGACGTGATTTAAATGGCTATTTAGCCTAATGAGGTTGAGATGTTTTATTTTCCTAGTGGTTTTGCGCAGTATGCCATGCATCCTGTTGCATGTTACATGCAGATTTGTGCACCCTCCATAGACTTCTATGGTGCCCTTTGGTGCGGAAATGTGTACAAAATTCAGTTTTTTTGCGCACCAGAGAAATACGTGCACAAAAAAAGAAAATGACAATGAGCCAATTGAAATCAATGGATTCTATTCTCTGTGTTTTGCGTGAAAACACGCGCAAATACAACCGTGTGAAGGAGCCCTATGACCCGTGTCACACGAACGGATTTGTGCAGCATTTTGCGCATGCTAAATTTGCGAGCACAATATGCAGTGAATAGAACCTATAGATATCAAGGGGTTTGTTCACATGAGCATATTTTGCACGCACGAAAACTGCTCAGCATGCTCTATTTTCCTGCAAATTTGCGCACGGAAATAGCACACATTGAAATAGTTAACCTAATTGTCCATTTCAATAAATGGGAGCATGGTTGCAATTTATGCATGCAAAAAGTACAGTAAAACGCACATGCGTGGCTAATACGCAACGCCCATTGCGCAAATTCATGGCCTAAAAGCACTTACGTCCCTTTACATTGAATCGTTCAGTGTAAGAGCTGCTACCAACTGAAAAAATAATGAAAATTAGTTCACTTATCGTTTGCCACTCAGTTCCACGCCAAATGGTGGGAAAATGAGACACCCGGATTCTTGGTCACGGATGTCGGACCGCATGGAGCAAATAATTGTCCCCGGCCCTTGGGATACAGGATACGTTTTAAACTTGGCAGAACCTTAAGGGCTTAAACAGATGGGTGTGATTTTGTTCCGTTATGTGGCCATTAAAATCCTGTCCGCATAAAGGGAAGAGACAAAACCACTGATTTCAATGGTTTCTTTCCACTATTTGGATTCTTGAGTGTTAATATTACTTGCGGGAAAGATAGGGCAGTACCTATCAGGCTAGGGGCCAATACGGAGCTGGCTATTGTTCTCTGGCTGGGCAGCATCCCTAGGACTACTATGGGGTCACTATTACTACTGGGTCCACTATGGGGATCAGTATTACTGGGACCACAATGAAGGAACTGTTACTACTGCGCCGACTATAGGGGTCATTATAACTACGCTCATGTGAACGAACCCATTGAAATCAAAAGGTTCTATCCACTGTGTATCGCACGCATTATACGCTGTGCAAATACGCTCATGTGGATGAGTCCTTAGGCCGCCATCACACAGGTGTTGCTGAAAGCCCTGCATTTATTTTGCTGCCCATTGCCGTTTTTAGCATTTAGCACTCCACATGACTGATGTGGAGCGTTAAACGTCCCAAAATAGAACATGCACCACTCGAAAATTGCGATCAAGCGGCTGCCTGAGCGGTCCCATTGAAAACAATGGGAGTATTATTTACCGCGATTAGCCCCTGTGTGAGGAGGCCTAACTATACAATTACAATCAGCCCTTTGAAGGCAACCATAAGGCTGGTGTGGCCTTCGGTGAAAATGAGTGTGACACTGCTGGACTATAGAAATTCTTTTATATCCATTTTATTTGTTTTATCAGACATATCATGACTATTCCTCTACAGTTCCCTTAGCTTTTTTATATTACTGCACCATGTTTCTGTTTTTACTGCAATTTTGGCATTTTATTGGTGAAAGCTGAAGATTGGACTAAACACTGCAATAGGTGCCACCCAGATGAGCACAGTCTATACAGAGAGAATATAAAAAAATTAACCTAATCACAATCAGGGTCGGCGCAAGGTTTACACGGCCCATTGGGAGGCTGAGTCAAACTGGGCCCTCTTAGTAATTTATCAGCCCCACTCTGTCCCCCTAGGAATTTATAGGTCCTACTGTGTCCTGAGTCCTTTAAAGGACCCACTTTGCCCCCTAATCAAGCAGTAGGGCACCACTGTACTCCTCCAATAAAATATAATAAACTCACTCACCTCTATCACGCTTCCATGGTGTTATCCATCCTCTGTCTTGGCCTCTTCTAGCCAAGATTGTGTGGAAAGATGCAGGTGGTGCCATAACATCATGATGAGGTCTACATGATACAGAAGATGCCGGGTGTCGAGACAGGAAGTGTTCTGCTTCTTGCAGTGCTGCTGTCATAGCGAATTGTATCCATGTCTATAACATGCATACAGTATATAATTGATTTCAAAGAATGAGGACTGGTTCGATCCCACCTGTGAATGGTCGCCCGCACCTGCTTACACCAGCCCACATTACAATTAATGATAAAATGAATAAAGTAATGAAATGTAACTAAAAGTATTATTATGCAGCAACTACAAGCTATGAAGGCTTCTGTCCTTGGAAAATGAGAGCTGCAAGTCACTGTGGCATTATTAGAAACATGACAGAGTAATGTCACAAGTATCGCTCCAAAGCAAATGTCCCCTGATAAAAGTTGATCTAGACTGGACAGATCAGGGGTTGACATGCCCTCAGATGTGGTTGGCAGGTGATGTCTATCTGCCTCTATGTGGTCAGCTTTCAATCATACTCACAGGCCACCATGTGTTGGCGCGGCCTGAGTGACATACAGCTGGGTATTTCTGATTTAAGTCTTCTATATGTGTCACCAGACTGGAAACAAATCCTGATATTAGCTACTCAATGTCTATAGCAGGATCACTCCATATGTAGCCAGATCAACATACATATCTGTTCACATGGGGCATAAATGCTGCAGATTGGATATTGATGGTTCAGACTCTTTCATCGAAGGTAATACAGACTTTATACAATGCAGACTCTTGCACACTTCCTTGGACCTTGTTAGGAGAATGTGTTTACGTGGAATTGACAGAGTGGAGCATCATGTCCCTAAGGATTCATATTGTTGAGTTGATGTCACTCCATGTGCCTCTTTATGGTGCCTCCCTGCCAAATAGTCTACTAAAAATAAGACTACTGTATACTTACACTGGGCATTCATGTGCTTGTGACAGGTTATGAAGGTAAGTGAGGCCGACCTCTAGGAGCACCACCATTGTTGGAACAAGGAGTTCCAAGTCTTTGTTCTCGGTTCGCGTGCAGGACAAGCATGTATCCTCTTATTCCATTATTGTAAATGTCTATGAATTGGTCATGTTTCCACAATTTTTCATAGACTGTGAAAGTAGAAAAACGAAATAATTAAATGGATCCAGTAAAATCCCCACTGATTTCACAATGGGACTTATTTAGCTTCAGTCTACTTTATAAGGCCTTGGTCAGACGAGCGTTTTTTCCACGCATGAATAGGTACGCAAAAAGATCACCCCTCGCGGGTGGAAAAAATTGCATGACGAGGTGAATTCCAGCTATTTGAAGTAGCCCGCTCACACGATCAGAGGTGCGTGGTGCGTGATTTCCAGTTCCCATACGAGTCTATGGAAAGCCCGCTCCAAAGACAGAACAGGTCCTATCTTTGTATGAACCACGGACCTTAGATGCGAGTTGCACTAGCATGTCCTATCCTCTGCAGGTGCGAGTATTTTGTACCTCTAAAAATGTACATGTGAACACTTTCATAGGAATGCATTGGTTCTAATAGACGCAATCTTTTTGTGCGCCAATTTGTGCATGGAAAAAACGCTCGTCTGACCGAGGCCTAAAAAAAAAAAAGACTGACCTGCAGGACTTTTTTCCTGCAAAAAGCGGAAATAACATGAATGAACCTTTCTTTTTTATATTGCATTCTTTTGGTAACGTGAACAAGCAGAAAATATTCTGCTTGTGTTTCATTTAACTTCTTAATGCTCCATGATGTACAATTATGTCATGGAGGTTCAGAGCTTGTATGGAGGGGAATTGGGAGCCAGTCCTCCTCCATACAATACAGGTGCACAGCTGTTTCTTACAGCTGACACCGGCCGGCAACAGCTGTGATCACTATTCGCATTAACCCTTTACATGCTACTGACAATGGCATTTAAATGCCCCAGTCGGAATTTGAGAGTCCCGAACGTCCCCCCACGATGAGATCTCACGGTGCCATTCGGTTGTCATAGCAGCCATGGGCCTTCTGAAGCCCCCCAGAGTTGCCATTGTAGGTTGCCTATTAAGTCATGCCTGTGGCATGTTTGATAGACTGCCTGTTAGATCACGGTATAATGTCATAAAGCAATTCCAGGGAAAAATTCTATTTGTGCCACAAAAAACAAGCCCACAGACATCTACATTGATGGATACATAAGAGTTATGATTTTTTGAAAGTGGGGAGGAAAAAACAAAAATGGGGAAAAAAAGACCTCATCATTAAGGTAGTTCAGTTTAGTACAACTGCGAATCAAGCAAAAAACGGATCCGTTAAAAACTGATCATAACTGATGCAAACTGAAAATCACTATCTATTTTACTGGCAGTTCTCCTTTGTATTACAATAAGGCTATGTTCACATTTGCGTTGGGAGCATCTGTCGCAAATCCAGCATGAAAAGCTGGATAAAAAAAAAAACGAGCATGCAAAACGTTTTTTTTTCCGTCTGGTAAAATGTCGAACAGTCGAATGGAAAGCAAACAGATCCCATTATAGTAAAAAATCCCTGGCATTTTTGTAAACAAACAGAGCTTGCTATGGATTTGACAATCAATAATAATCTTCTACTGTGGATTTGTTTCCGCAGTAAGTGAATGCAGTTTGTTAAAGCCCCATTCACTTACATTGCTGTGGAATGAACTCATCCTAAAAATAAAACAGGGGTTGGATTGATTTTGGGAGGATGTTTCCATAATCTCATTGGTAACGGCCATCTCATAAATATTCATTGTCAGGTACAACAAGCTGGAAAAAAACAATGTATTCTTCTCCAATGTCTGGAACCAACAGACCTACAGTCAGTTCTGTCTAATTGTCTGAGCTTATCTTTTTGACAGTTATGTGACAGATAAATCCTTCAGGTCAATGAACCTACAGAGACACATTTCATTCATGTAGTTTGTATGTTTCTCTGACATTACCCACTGTTAGTGGTGTTCTAAGCTATTATGTGCCAGAGGCAAAGCTAGGAACATGTGACCGTCCACCCCTCCACCACCATGTGAGGCTCTAATAAACACTACTTTAGTGTTCCTTCATATTACAATATAACGAACGATAACACTCCAAAACAAAAATGTCCTAATGTAGCAATTTTTACTGTGCACAGTCCATGGTGATGACCCATAAAAGTACTGACGCTCAATAAAATCCCAGGTCACACAAATCACTTTGTTTCCACTGTCCTGCTGTAGGGTTTGAGGGCAGCCTGTAAGAACAAAAAAAATGAGGTAGACTGTTTATCAACTTGTGATTAGTGAGCACTTGACCCTCTGAATCCCCACCAATTCAGAAGAATGAAGAGAATACAGTTTTTACTAGAAGTGCTGTGTGGTTCCTCCACTGCAGTAAAAAAACAAAACGGTATTATTGTATCTTGTCGCCACCAGAAGCTAGGGGTTTGATAGGGCTTGGATGGAGGAATACCCCTGTCAAACCCCTAGCTTCTGATTGGCTGTATAGCAGAAGGTCCTAGCAGCAGCATCTGTATTGAGTTGTTGCTGCCCTGCAGGGTTAGGGTTCGGGTAATTTTTCCTGTTAGGCTTACATTATTAGCTGTACATGCTTCCATGGAAGCATTTACAGCTAATAATGTAAGCCTACCAGGAAAAGTAACCCTAACCCTAACCCTGGAGGGCAGCCCAAAATCAACACAGACGCTGCTGTGACAGGGGAGCGCTGATGCAGCAGAGCTCAGCTACTCCCCATCACAGAAGCCTCCCTGCGGTGCGCGCCCTCCTCAGCTGCCACTTGTGTATAACAGTGGCAGCACCTGCGGAGACTGACAGCAGGGCTGCTAAGGGGATTGCTGGTGGGAAAAGACAGCCAGTGGCAGCAGGGCCACTACAGGGGAGACGGGGAGAGTGACAGCAGGAAGCGCAGGTAGGAGACAACAGCCAACGGCAGCGCGCCCAGTTTAGGGGAGAGTTACTGGGAGAGGAGATGGGAGAGGACAGCCGCCGGGAGCGAGGCCAGTGTCTGCAACGGTCCCCTGCCTACTCTACCTGCTGCAGCTGTGACCAGCAACAATGATTCCAGGTCCAAATTCTCTTCCTGATGCGCAGCCCACAAACTTTCTCACTCACTGCCAGGACCTACGAGTCTAAGGAAAAGGAGCCAGCTGCCAGCCAATGAGGAATAGGGGGCGTCAACCCCCTGCCAATCTTGTCTCCACCAGTTCTTCCTGGTGGTGACAAGATACAATAATACCCAACACAATACCATTCTTGCCTGTCTGTCTTAATCTGGTAATACAACACACTTCCCATTTTGTCAGAGCTGAACCACATTACCAGAGGCTGCCACACAGCTGGGAGAGGTTTTCTCTAGTGAAAGACTGAGTTTTTTTTTTTGCTGATTGCTGGAGGTCCTTGGTAGCGTTTAGAGAACCGAAATACTGGTAACCTGTTTTGAGTTGAATTTTTCTAAAAGTTCAGTTCAGTGCAAGTCAAAACCTCAGGTGGTTCCTCCTGGCAGAGCCCACTAGAAGGAAATAGAAGAAGAGGAAGAGGAGGAAGAAGAGAGAGAAGAAAAGGAAAATAAGAAGAGAAGAAGGAAAAAAAGGGGAGGAAGAAGAGGAAAGCTTCTTCCTCTTGATCCTTCTTATTCCTCTTCTTCCTCTTCCTGCTTCTTCTTCCTTCCTCCTTCTTCTTCCTTATTTCTTCCCTTTTTCTCCCTCTTCCTTCTGTTATACAGGTCTTTTATGGTTCTTTAAATGTCTTATACATTAGTTTAGGGGTACTGGTGACGTTACCGGGCAGTTTGGACTAGTTCCGACCAAACCGAATGTTTTGACCAAATTTAGTGAACCGGCCAAAGAAAAGTTTGAAAAAGTTTGCTCATCATTAGTCCTGGGAGTCGGACCCACATCAAAATTGTTGGCCATTCTAAAGGATGGGCTATCAATGTTATTTCCCTGAAAACTTTTGAACGTATTACCATTAAAGCACAAATAATCTATAGATATGCTTATTTTGGTTGTCATATCATTATATCTTAGGGAAACCTAAGTTACTGTTGGATCTTTAGTAGCAAATACATACACATAATATAGATGACCTGCAGACGATCTTCCTGAAATCAGTGGGTATGGCTGATTATATAATGTGTATGATGGCCTTCCGACTTTCCTCTGATGGCAGATATTGCGAAGGAGAAGGATAGGGCTGTTGGATTTCAACATTGCTGATTCTTTTCTTTTCAGTGGAGATACAGTTAGGGTCCATTTAGATGGGACGAATGTCGGGTAAACGATGCCCGACCCTCATCCACGGGAGCTAGGAGCGCTGACTCGCTCACAGAGCAGTCAGCAGGGGAGCGGGGAGGCTGCAGGAGATTTCACTCCTCACACTCCCCCGCCCCTCTCCGTTGACTTAACATAGCGGCGTTCAGTACTGCTGCATAAACAATGAATGATGAGCTGATTGCTCAATGTAAATAGCAGCCGTTCAGTACTGAATGGCCGCTGTGTTATGTCAATGGAGAGGGGCGGGGAAGAACGAGGAGAGAAATCTCCTGCAGCACGAAAGCGAATATGTGCGGGAACAAGTGCCAGACATCATTTGCCCAACACTCGTCCAGTCTAAATGGGTGTTAAGCCACCGCCAGGGAAGTCTTGCAGCAGCTTAATCTACTAACCCCATTCAGCACACATGCATGCTCTGCAGCACTGGTCAATCAAAGCAGGTGTTGTGTCTTAGTGTGCATCAGGCAGACCAAGAAGTTGGTGTGGCCATTTTTGTTTCTCCAGTCCCTAACAGTCGTTTTAATTGTGCCTTTAGTACAGAGTAAAAGGAAAAAAATAGCCAGCAGATATGGAAACAGACAACATTTTGTCATCTCAGGCATTACTAGAGTGTAATTTTTGTTAAGCTCTAAAACGCATGCATGCATATCTGTTGATAGCAACTTGTACTATATAGGCTGAGTAGTCCGTAACTATGAATACATATTGGTGCAAATGAATGAAGCAAAACAGTGAAAGTCTGCAGTAGAGACAAACAAAAAAAGAAGAAGCACTACCATATCTGTGATATTGTACCATATTGGAGTGCTGCTTCTTTTTTCCCTTGTTGACCTTTTTTGGTGTGATTGCAGTAGATGTGGATTTTATTGATGAGACCCAACCTTTATCCATACTGTATTTGAAATCCGCAATACCCACCTGTCTATAGTCATGTGTCATAGATTTTTTTGAGCCTGTTTGATAAGTCAAAGTTGGAATACATTGAATTACAAGTTATAATTATGCCCACGGCGTAGATTGGGAGCTGATTTGATTATAATAATGCCAACGGTTAACATTGAAATAATGAATCCTTTATCCAGACATGCACCATTGGTGTCCTGAAATCCAGAGCCCCACCATTTTATCATGCATTAGCCAGACGTGCTTTCTTACAACCCCACACCCTACATCTGCAGGACTAGATCAGCACCACTAGAGGAAAGACTCGGAGACAAGACTTGATACCAGACAGACCTTCATTATCAGAGTCAATTTTGAAATCTGGAATTGCTTGATGGAGGGGTGGATTAGCATGACATATTTGCACTGTAATGCCCTATTTCTAGAAAAATGATCATATCTTCCATTTTACCCATCAAAAACTATTTTTTACCATTTCACTAAGCTAAATTATACACTGACATGCCAAAAGCCATGGGACTGGAAGTAATATACGATAGGGCCCCCTCTAGCCCAGCGAAGTGCAGCAACTCGAAGTGGCATCAATTCCACTAGTGAGCGAAAGTCATCTGAGGGGGACGTGGGGGAAGGGGGGAGCGGTTCTGCCATGCCGTCTGGATAGCCATTCACAGCTCCATGGTATTTGTAGTTGCAGAATCTCAGGTGTGAATGGCTATCCACACCACATCCCATAATTATTCAATTGGGCTCATGTTGTGAAAAAGCGCAGGCCACACCATTCATAGGAACTCTCCAGAATGCTAGACAACTCCAATTCCACTTCTAGACAGCTTGCACCCAATAGTATGGTGCATTATCCTGCTGGAATATTCCATCATTGTTAAGGTACAATAAGTCCATGAAGGACTGCAAATGGCCACCTAGTATTGAAATGTAGCAAGCACTGGTCAATGACGTGTTTAGGCTGACCAGTGAACCCAACTCATGCAATAAGATCCCATACCACACCATTATGGAACCACCACCAGTCTGCACAGTACCTTATTGAGAACTGGGGTCCATGGCTTCACACAAACCCTACCATCACTCAGAAACAATTGGTACCATGATTCATCAAACCACACCACTTCTTGCAAGTCCTCTAGTGTCCAGTTAGTAACCTCTCTAGCCCAGGTGTGGCCGGTGGCCGGTGTCATGTTAACAGAGACACTCTGGTGGGTCTTCTGCTTCCATATCCCATGGAAGCTAAAGAAAACAGCACTGACCTGCAGGATATGCATGTGGGGCCTCCTGCATTGAATGTGGATGCAATTTCTGCTAGAGTTGCCTGTTTGCTTGTACAAACAATTCTAGCCAAATGCCACCGGTCATGATCATTAAGTGGGTGTCCACTGCGGGTGGTAATACCTTCATTTACATATTCCTGATACACACATGACAATGTGGACCAAGGTATGATAAATGTCCACACAACTTCAGAAATGAAATGTCCCATCCATCTGGCATCCACTAATATGCCTCGTTTGAAGTTCAATAATTCACATCAACATCATAATTCAACCTCACTCACAAGGTAACACCTCGCAACCTATACAGGTGTGGGCACTCCCAAGCCATCATTTAAGGTAACGCCACTTCATAATTAATTTACATACTCCTATTTAATGACTTTCGGAATATCAGAATGTTCTCTTAAATCTGTGTGTATATTTCAATGTTCCTTTCCATTTTGAATCAGCTTCTGCAGGGTTTTTAGTAGCCCTTTAAAGTCTTTTAGATGTCAAGTCTCCAGTCTTGTCCTAAGCGTTTATCTTGTTAAATTGCAATGATCCCCCCATGAATATGAGAGCAGGGAGTCTTTGTCACTTCTTGGCACAAAAAGCACTCCATCGTGTCTTGTACCATCTCTATGATCCAAGCTTGCTATGGGACATTGCTATCGAAATAAAAGGCATTGGGCCCGAGTCACTGGGAAGAGAGAAAGCACTTCTGTAAGAGATGGGCAGCCTCCTTTGACACAGGTACTGTATAGAACTGTTGGAGGACAAGCACATAGAACCTGCAAAATAATTCTGTTGCCCTTTTCTCTGCGTCTCACTTGGGAAATGTCTGAGCAACCAGTTTGCTCCCAGAAACATGTTAATTGACAGCGGAGCTCATTAAGGCATGCACATGCAAAACACAGCAAGAAAGATTAAATGGACAAAAGGGCAATAATGAACTGTCAACAATCGAGTACATCTACACTACCAGGATCACTGGAGAATGAGGCATTTAGTGGCAACAAAAGATTGTCTGGGCCAAGAAGAAAATACGACCTAGACTTTTGTTTAGACAACACAATTGATTACAAATGAGAGATTAACAGGATAGCTTCAGATTTTTTGAAGGAGGTTAAAAAAAAAGAAAAAGAAAAGTCCAATTAACTATACCGAATGTTAACTACATAGATTTCCATGCTTAGCCCGAAAGAAACTCTCATTAAATCATCCCTGGTGATCCTTTTTGGGGAGTAATTTGTCTCCCTGATGGAGGAAAGAAAAGGAGCCATGGATAAGGAAGCGTAAATTCTTGGCACAATGATCTTAGGAGACACGCTGGAAAGAGCCCATAGGGAAGTTAATGAACATCTGACAAGCAGCTTGGATCTGGTCCTGGAGAACAGCGATGAAAAGATGGAATTGGCCAACAGCATGTCTTTGTATCGAACATAAAAAGACCAATCTGAAACAGTGCTGCTGAAAGCTTGTTGAAAGTATATTACACAATAAGACAAAACAATGGGCAGTCAATTGTGTACTGTGAAATGAAGAATGAAGAACGGTGCATGAATATGCCGGCTGTGTCACATTTTGGAAAAATAGATATGTAATTAAAGACATTGTGTATGTAATCAATATTCATGAACTAATACACCATCCGAAAACACAGATTGGCCATTTCATTTAATATCAGATCTATTCAGGGTGGGACACAAACAAAAAATGCTGCACCTTCCAAAACTAACTCAGGAAAACTTCCAATATTGTTCCAAAATGCCCATATATATTGAACTTAAAGGGGTTTTCAGGACTTTGAGGTTTTTCTATTGATGACCTATTGTCAGGATAGGTCATCAATAGATATCGCCGGGGGTCCGCCGCTTGGGATCTCTGCCAATCAGTTGATCCCTGGCAGCACTATCAGTACAGACAACGCATGAAGTGCATTGCACCATCTGTACTGAAGTGGCCCGGTTGGGTAGTGCAAGCACCCCTTACGTTGAATTCAAAAGGAGGCTACACCACCAAATCGAACCACTGCAATATGGTTTGCTCAATCAGTTCCCTTTACTGTCTGTATTAACAATGAGCCTGGGGATCAGTTGAAAAGCATGGATCCCGAGTGGCAGACTCCTGCCAATCATCTATAAATGACCTGTCCTGAATCTTCCAAATGTCCCAACAACCTCTTTACACGTGTTATCCAGTTAAAAATTTCGTTTTTAACATTAGAGCCAAATGAGTGAAAACAATAAAACAAAGTGTACTTCTTCATCTTCAGCCCTGGTGATTCAGTGCTGTGGTCCCACGACTCTCTCGGTATGTGCTGAGAGCAGAAGTCAGGTGTCAGCTGCCAATCAGAGGCCACCATCCGCTTTCCTGGCATCAGTGCTCACATCCTGGGTGCCATATTATCAGGAGTTTGGAATGGTGGCACTACAGGCTCTGATTGGCAGGCAGCTGTCACTTGACTTCTGCTGTGATCAGATACCAGGAGAGTCATGGGGCCACTGTGCTGGTTCACCAGGTCTGAGGATTGGTAAACTACCCTCTGTTTGAACTCATTTGGCTCTAATTTTAAATACTTATTTTTTAACCAAACAACCTCTTTAATCCCTTAGTGACCACCCCGTAGTGTTTTGCGCAGATGCCGGCGTCAGGTCCTGGAAGACCAGAATGCCGCGGGACATCGCAAAGGATGGATGTGAGTACTCTCAGGTCCCCTCGCAGATCCAATCTATGAAAGGAGCTGAATCTTTAACTTTTTTTAACTTTCTATTTACTTTAATGCGGTCGCCATTATCCATTGGATAACAGCAATCTCAGGACCGGGGGTCACTCACTGTGGCCCCCCATGACAGCGCCACATGCTCAGCTACCTCTCGCAGCCGACAGCATGGAGCTGTCACATCCAAAGCCCCCGCGGCTTTAATCCCCAGAGGAAGTGTGTTTTTATGGCTCTGGGTATTAAAGCCCACTTAGGCAGGATGTAAAAGGACTATGGGTTGGTCACTAAGGGGTTAACAGTCTGGTCAGAACAGCCCAGGTGGTGGGCAATTCATTGATACGACCATCTAGGTTCTCGCATACAAATAATGCACCTTCCCAAACTCTGTTAACTACACTAAATCTCTTCGATTGCATCATAGACCATGTCCAGTGGTCAACAATCGCTACACAAGTTGAAGAAGAGGTCCACTACACACAAGCAGCCTCCGAGAGCCTTTTTATAGGCCAAGGGTGGCACCACTCTTAGGGACTCAGGTGGCAAGACCGTTCATCTAATCACTCCACAACTCTAATCATTTGCATATTTGAGATGTAACTGCATGCCACGTTTTGGTGACAAAAAGACAACTCCTTCTAGGTGCTTGATTTTTTTTTTTTACAAATAGCGGATATATGCACTCACAGGAGCACCATCTGTCCTCCACCAAATGGGTGGCAGCACAGCATAAAGGAACGTCCAAACCAGAATTTTAGTAAAAACTGGTAACTCATGTTTTTATTTGCACAAAACACATCGTAATCTTCACAATGTTGTAATAAGACATTACAGTGTACATGCCATAGACATAAATCCTAGCCATCTGGCCACTATCTATACAGGATCACAATTGCTAACTACCCAGGTCTATTGCATCAACACAACATCACAATGTCCATATATTATACCCATCCAGAGTGTCAGTCTAGGAAGCAGATGATTTGTACTGGACCCACTGGGCCTCCCAGGGACACAGAACTCAGCAACACAGGAGAACGTCTCTTCTGCAGACAAGCCCACCCTAGTGTTTACTGATCAACTAGCAGCAGGAATCCTTTTTCTGCTGGACATTGCCTCACAAAACCTTCCCAAAGGCCTCTTATTGGTCATATTTGGTAATGTCTTATATATATAACCCTTATACCTGAATAGCACATTGTCCCAAGCTATACACGTGAGTGGTTACATGGACCAATTCTCTACAATGTGCACTGTCCTTGTAGATTGAACAGCACACAAGCAGGTGTCCATGTGCTGTCCAGTGCATGTTGTGCCCAAATTTCTTCGGCATAACTTGCAATATAGCAGAGTAAATCTGGCCTTAATCTTTGGTTTTCTGGACTTTGTTCTGGAAAATCCAGCTTTCTGGCTCTGAGGGTCTATAAGTGTTAGATGATTGGAATGTTGGTGTGCATGGCTTTGTTGTTCACGAGGGTCCTACTAAGTGCTACATCCGCTGTCATGTAGTTGTACAGTGGGATCCTAGAATTAATTTTACTGGTTGGCCCTAGGCATCCAAGTCCGACCCTGCTCTGCAGTAATTAATGGCACTGTCTACCTTGTCATCCCATAGAGAAAATATACACTTACTATATGCAACCTTCCTTAGAGCCATAGTAAGCCCCCTAATGAAGAAAAGCAGTGGTAGATGGCGATACCAACTGAAATGCAAAGGTTAATAATTGTGAACATTCATTTCAATTATTATTTCAACATTTGAGCAGTAAGATAATTAAGCAATTAACAAGGGATGTGAGAGTGATGTGTGTGCGCAACTGAATTATCTGTGCCAGCCAATGCTTGGGTAAAGTTCTATATTTCTATACATAGCCTGGCAGGCATCTATATTGTTATCAGCGATATTCTTTTTTTCCATTACTATTACTACTAACAATATAAGTGACATGACAATTTGATTCATTTATACAAAGTCAAAAATATTGCCACTTCTCTTCTTTATTGTGGCAGCCATTTTGACAACAGGAAGTGCAGCCATATTGGTTGTCACTTTTTAATTGTCCTCTCGGCAACTGACAATTAAAATTATCAATTTGTTAAAAACAGAACATGATAACAAAATATTTATCACAAGTTTCTGAGAAGATCATTCTAAAGTGACCACCAATATGACTGCGCTCCCTATTGCCACTTTCGCTAAGATGGCTGCAATGACCGAATGCTAAAAGGGTTTTTCCAGGACTCAAAATTATTTATATATGGCTGTGGAAGGTTGTGAAATAAATAGAAAAAAGACATACCACCTTTAGTAGCCCCCCTATCCAGCAGTGGAGTCCCAGTCCCTCCTCCAAAGCTGGAAGAAGCTGACTGCAGTCATTCGGTGTTCATTATGCGTATGATCGCTCAACCAATCACAGTCTTCAACAGTGATGGCTGAAGCCTGTAATTGGCTGAGTGGTCACATGAACAGAACGTGACCACAGATGGCTCCTTCCAGCTTTGGAGCAGGGATGGGGTCTCCAGAGTTGGATGGGATGCCTTCAAATGCGGGGTGAATGCCATGTCAAAATCTGTACAGCATTGTAGAATATGTTGGCAATATAAATAAATGTGTCTGATCATTGAGTGAGAGAAAAGGTACTAAGAAAGGAGTCATATGATACCAATCAACTGAGAGAGATGTGGTTTTCATTATACAATACAAACTCTCTCTATGCCTGGTGTGAGTGATGATCTATACAGAGTATGTTGGAACTAAGAGAGAATTTATATTTTGATTTGTGTCAATTTTGTGGCATAGAAAAGTCACAGACCACACTGAATGTGTGCAAAATTGTTCATATTTTCTTGCCACTTCTCAGTTTTGAAAACAGGCCAGAAAACAGGAGAGAAGTGAGTATAGGGTCTCTGGGGGTTCCGGGTCTGATTCTGCTGCGATATTTCGCAGGCGGTATCCGACCCGGCCATGGGCATGAGGCCTAAGTGTACGTTTCTGCATAAGAAAAACTTCTTGTGGCTGACCTTATTGGCAAGTTCATGCTTCCACTGGCTGCCACGGCTGGGTGGAGTCTCAGTCGCAAGCAGTTTTTGTTACATGGGAGCACACCCTAAGTTTCAAGTTCTTGAAAAGCAAGAGCATACCGTCGAGGCACACTATGTAGCGGTTATGGGGCCCCTGAGTGTAAAGGAAATGGATGGAGGCATTAAGGAAGCACATAGTTTTCCTGTCCCAGGGGTGAAGAAATATTAGACACCACTAGAAAAAGGCCCAATTTTAAAGAGGTTGATAAGGTGATAAAAGTCTAGTAGATGCAGGTCTCACCACTGAGACCCCCACAAATCCCAAGAACGGGGACACTGAGCCCCACCCTTCTGTCACTGCAGACTCATTACACCAACACCGCAGTGACATCAGATTGAATAGAGCAGTGGTCAAGCATGTATAGTCACCACTCCATTCATTTTAATGGGGCTGATGGAAATAGCCAGGTAGAAGTGCTCAGCTATCTCTGGCTGGCCCATTGATTGTCTGGCAGTGCTGCACATGTGCGACCACCACTCCGTTCCATCTCCACCTCATTGCGGGAGGCAGAGGCGTAACTTAAAGCTTCTGGGCCCCGGTGCAAAATCTGTAACAGGGCCCCCAACTGTAATGCTTGTAATATGGAGAAGAGAGGCCTTCTCCCTAAGGCTCCTGGGCCCGTGTGCAACCGCATCCCCTGCACCCCCTATAGTTACGCCCCTGGTGGGAGGAGCAATAAGCAAGCAGTGAGGAGAAGGGGGATACAGGAACCCTGTTCTCAGGATTGGTTATACAAGTTAATCTTGTTACAACCCCTTTAACTTGCTATGAGACATTTTTTCTATTTGTTCACGGTTGATTCTAAGGAAATGTTTTCTTTGGCTTTACTTTCTTGGCTTTTCCTTGGCTGTCTTTATATTCCTTGTGATCTGATTGGATGCTCTGGAGAATACTGACTCTTTTTGTTACAACAGCTTATATGTGATGCACCAGGCTAATGTTGTATATGGCAACCAAATCCTAGCTTCCGGCACCGATTAGAAAATTAAAGCAGTAATGCGATTTGTTGCTATGGGCAACACTGACCCTTTTTGTTGGCCCCAATTTTCATGGAGGCCTAAGTGACTCACTCATGTAGAGATGTAGCATAGTTAAACTTGACTATTAGAACTTTCTATGACAGCTTATCTTATTGTAAAACATTGACAAGCTATTCATCTTAACCAAAGACAACAAAAGCCATTGGGAAGCCTTTGAAATGACAAAATAAACTAAGGCACAGGAAGTTGTCAAAACTTGTCAAGTTTAGCTTTGCTTATTATGTATGTAACACTGTGGAGCATATCATTAAAAGCATCCTGATAACACCTCCTGGAATTAGATATATTTTTCTCTCCTAATATGTGAATTACAACATTCGCAGCATCTGAAAGCAGAAAACTGAAAAATCCATGTATAATGGACTTCACAAAAATATATTTTTTAAAAATTGCTTTGAAAATCTACTAAAAAAATGATAGATTAATAATAAGGCATAGGAGAAGGAAATGTGTTAATTTACTGTTGTAGATGACAGACCGGTTAATTGCATTCCAGCATTATGGGGCTCTGTTTGGATATATAATTTATTAATCATGAAAATGTTGAGGTGGTGAAGGGAAAATAGAATACAAAGTGGACTATCTATCTACCTCATATCTATCTATCTATCTATCTATCTATCTATCTATCTATCTATCTATCTATCTATCTATCTATCTCATATCTATCTCTATCTATCTCATCTCTATCTATCTATCTATCTATCTATCTACGTCATATCTATCTATCTCTATTTATCTCATATCCATCTATCTATCTCATATCTATCTATCTATCTATCTATCTATCTATCTATCTATCTATCTATCTATCTATCATCTGTCTCATATTTATCTATTCATATCTCTCTCTCATATCTATACATCTCATATCTATCTCTCATATCTATATCTATCTTTCTATCTCTCATATCTATCTATCTATCTATCTATCTATCTATCTATCATCTATTTCATATCTATCTATTTTCTCATGTCTATATCTATCTCATGTCTATATCTATCTCATATCTATCAACCATCTATCTCATATCAATCTATCCATATCTATCTATCTATCATCTATCTCATATCTATCTATATATATCATGTCTATATCTATCTCATATCTATCAATCATCTATCTCATATCAATCTAGTCATATCTATCTATCTATCTATCTATCTATCTATCCCATATCTATCTATCCATCTATCTATCTCTCATATCTATATCTATCTTTCCATCTCTCATATCTATCTATCCATCCATCTATCTATCGCTCATATCTATATCTATCTTTCTATCTCTCATATCTATATCTATCCATCTCTCATATCTATCTATCTATCTATCTATCATCTGTCTCATATTTATCTATTTATCTCTCTCTCCCATATCTATACATCTCATATCTATCTCTCATATCTATATCTATCTTTCTATCTCTCATATCTATCTATCTATCTCTCATATCTATCTATCTATCTATCTATCTATCTATCTATCTATCAATCATCTATTTCATATCTATCTATATATCTCATGTCTATATCTATCTCATGTCTATATCTATCTCATATCTATCAACCATCTATCTCATATCAATCCATCCATATCTATCTATCATCTATCTCATATCTATCTATATATATCATGTCTATATCTATCTCATATCTATCTATATATATCATGTCTATATCTATCTCATATCTATCAATTATCTATCTCATATCAATCTAGTCATATCTATCTATCCCATATCTATCTATCCATCTATCTATCTCTCATATCTATATCTATCTTTCCATCTCTCATATCTATCTATCCATCCATCTATCTATCTCTCATATCTATATCTATCTTTCTATCTCTCATATCTATATCTATCCATCTCTCATATCTATCTATCTATCTATCTATCTATCTATCTATCTATCTATCTATCTATCTATCTCATATCTATCTATATATCTCATATCTATATCTATCTATCTCATATCAATCTATTCATATCTATCTATCTATCTATCTATCTATCTATCTATCTATCTGTCTATCTATCAACTGAAACCCCCTTTAAGAACTGTAATGATGACTTTGACATATTTAATAATTAAAACCAGATAGTGAAATATTTTCCGTTTTCTAATGTGTTTTTATTTTCTGATTGCAGATCCTTTAATTCTATTCTTTACATGATTATGTAGGCAGTTACTTTGCCTAAACTGCAGTTTAGAACACTTAGAGATGGGACTGTCATAAGAATAATAAACTGACAGATTTTCCCACTTCTGTGACCTCTAAAGATCTGCTGTAATTTATGGTGGGACCTAGCAGCAAGTGCTTTATGTCTCTACAGCGCACCTACAGGATAAAGGAAGTATTACACAATTTGCATTGGAAATTAATACACTGTCCATGCAATGCACATGCTGGGTCCTGCAGAGTGAAAAATATTCTTTGTGGCCACTCTGGCTAAAATAAATTAAGGTTCCAAATGAGTAAAGATTGACAGTTCTAGCGATCATTTTGCATAAAGTGCTACAGGACATTAATGTCCATTAGGACTTTATCAGCTTTATTTGAGTGTAAATGAGCCTCCGGAGCTGATTGCTGAACACAGCAGGTGGTCTTAGCTCTGCATTCAGCTCCTTTGTTCTCACATGAGCTGTCACGGGCTGTCAGCACGAATTCAATGTAATCAGCAGCTCCCGTGGAGAATCACAGTGTGCGGTCCCTGTTATCTCTCTTCGGCTGAAGAGTACATGATGGCAGCATTTACACGCAATGATTATCGCTTATATGCTATTGTTTGAATGAATTTTGAGCTATAATCGTTGCGTGTAAATGGAGCTTAAGGCCTCATGTTCACGTGGGACAGATCTGCAGCGGGTCACCCGCACGTGTGATCCGCGCCCTATAGGGATGCATTGAACACCCGCAGGTAATTAAATACCTGCGGATGTCATTAAATACCTGTGGATGTCATTTTTCCTTGAGGCGCGGATTGCGTGTGCGGGAAAACACCCACAGCATGCTCCATTTTAGTGCGGGTCTCCCGCAGAGACGGCTCCCGCAGGCTTCTATTGAAGCCTATGGAAGCCATCCAGATCCGCGGCACACCCGCAGCTGAATTCCTGCTTTCCGGCGCGGAAGCACGGGAGAGCAGGAGTTGAAAAAAAAATGGAGTGTACGGCGCTGGCGTGCCGAGCACATCCCCCGGGCAGAAGAAAGAAGATCCGGCCGCGACGGAGGGCAGATCTGCAGCATCCGGACAGGTAAGAAATGCTTACTTTTTAGCCTCATGTCCGCGGGAAAGGAGGGACCTGCTGCGGGATTCTGCATGAAGAATCGGCGACGGGCCTGATTTTACCTGTGGACATAAGGCCTTAACCCCTTAGTGACGAAGCCTGTTTGCGCCTTAGTGACGGAGCCAAATTTTGGAAATCTGACATGCGTCGTTCAACGTAGCATAACTCCGTAAAGGCTTTACATATCCAAGTGATTCTGACATTGTTTTTTTCGCCACATGTTGTACTTCATTTTGGTTGTAAATAGAGACCGATATAATTTGTGTATATTTATTAAAAGTACCAATATTGGAAAAAGTTTGCAAAAATTGTCATTTTTTTCACATTTTCAACTGTAATATCTCAAATATGTCCAAACATACTGTACAAATTTTTGATAAGATATATATTTCCATCTGTTTACTTTATTCTGAATGCACACTTGAAAAACTTTTGTGTTTTTTTTAACCATTTATAGGACGTACAAATTTAACATTACTTTTCAGCATTTTGAGGAACACTTTGTTTTCCTGCACCAAGTGTCAGAATAATAGATACCCCCCCAAATGACCCCATTTTAAAAACTACACCCCTTAATGTATTCACTGAGGGGTGTCATGAGTATTTTGACCCCACCAGTTTTTTTCAGGAATTAATTCAATTTAGAGGAGAAAAAATAAAATTTCATATTTTTGCACATATGTCATTTTAAATACATATTTTTTTCCTATAGTGCCCATGAGAATGAGGATTTACACCCCAAAATGGATACCCCCGTTTCTCCCCTGTTCAGAAACATACCCATTGTGGCCCTAATCTTATGTCTGGATGCACAACGGGACCCAAAGTGAAAGGAGTAGTAGGTGTCTTTCAGAACATAAATTTTGCTTGAAGGCGTTTTAGGCCCATAGCACTTTTGTAGAGCTCTTGAGCGGCCAAAACCAAAGATAACCCCCACAAATGACCCCATTTTGAAAACTAGACCCCTTAACGAATTTATCTAGAGGTGCACTGCCCATTTTGACCCCACAGTTTTTGAATGAATTCAAGCAAAGCAAAAGGAAAAAAAATGTGATTTTCGTTTTTTTGGCAATTCTGTCGTTTTAAAAACTGCTTTTTTGTACAGCACACACATAAATGAAGACTTGCAACCCAAAATGGATACCCCTGTTTGTCCCGTATTCAGAGACATACCCATTGTGGCCCTAATCTTATGTCTGGATGCACAACGGGGCCCAAAATGAAAGGAGTAGTCGGTGGCTTTCAGAACATAAATTTTCCTTGAAGGCGTTTTAGGCCCCATAGCACTTTTGTAGAGCTCTTGAGCGGCCAAAACCAAAGAGAACCTCCACAAGTGACCCAATTTTGAAAACTAGACCCCTTAACGAATTTATCTAGGGGTGTACTGCCCATTTTGACCCCACAGTTTTTGAATGAATTCAATCAAAGCAAAAGGAAAAAAATGTGATTTTCGTTTTTTTGGCAATTCTGTCGTTTTAAAAACTGCTTTTTTGTACAGCACACACATAAATGAAGACTTGCACCCCAAAATGGATACCCCTGTTTGTCCCGTATTCAGAGACATACCCATTGTGGCCCTAATCTTTTGTCTGGATGCACAACGGGGCCCAAAATGAAAGAAGTAATCGGTGGCTTTCAGAACATAAATTTAGCATGATTTAGGCCCTATTGCCCACTTGTAGAGCCCTTGAGCGGCCAAAACGACAGAGAACCCCAACAAATGACCCCATTTTGAAAACTAGACCCCTTAACGAATTCATCTAAGGGTGTACTGTGTATTTTTACCCTACAATTTTTAAATAAATCTAAGCAAAGCAGTAGGAAAAAAATTACAATTTTCATTTTTTTGGCAGTTGTATCAATTTAAAAACTGTTTTTTTTGTACAGCACACATAGGAATGAAGACTTTCACCCCAAAATGGATACCCCTGTTTGTCCCGTGTTCAGAACCATACCCCTTGTGGCCCTAATCTACTTAAAGGACACATGGCTAGGCCTATAATGGAAGGAGCACCCGTTGGATTTCAGGGTACAACGGAATAAATTCCAGGCCCCATTGCCCACTTGTAGAGCCATTGAGCAGCCAAAATGATAAAGAACCCCCTCAAATGACCCCATTTTAAAAACTAGACATCTTAATGAATTCATCTAGGTGTGTATTGCATATTTTGACCCCACAGTATTTGAATAAATCTAAGCAAAGCAGAAGGAAAAAATTACGATTTTCATTTTTTTGGCAATTTTGTCCCCGGTATAATATCTCTGCTCCTGGCTACACATGGCAGCCAGGAGCAGAGGAATTTTAAATTTCCCCAGGCTCTAGCCCCTCTGTGCACGCGCCCGATGTCAATCATCGGGCGCGCATGCGCAGACGGGGATTCGGGTCCCGGGACATCGAGACATCGGGGAGGACTTAGGTGAGTATTTTCACCTCCCCTCATGGATCCGATCCATGAGGGGAGGTGAAACTGACTTTTTAAAAAACTTTTTAAAAACTTTTTCGCGATCACCGCTATCCAGTGGATAGCGGCGATCGCGTGCCCGGGGACCGCTCACAGCGGTCCCCGGTAACACCTCCTGGTTCCCGGCTACCTTCAGGAGCCGGGAGCCAGGAGATTTCAAATTTGCCGGGGGCTCCCAGGCTTCTGCGCATGTGCATGACGTCATCGTCTGGCGCGCATGCCCAGAAGGCCGCCGGCGGGTCCGGGAGGACCAGATCTCCGGGGGACACTGCCGACATTACTACATTTTTACACATTTTTGTTTACTTTTTTGCGATCGCCGCTATCCATTGGATAGCGCCGATCGCAATACCGGGGGGGACTGCCCGCATCCTGGGATGACAGCTCCATGCTGTCGGCTACCTGCGGGCACCGACAGCATGGAGCTGTCACATCCTCAGGCAAGTGGGCATTAATCCAAAGAGGATGCATAAAACTACGTCCTCTAGGATTAAAGCCCACTTGCTGAGGACGTAGTTTCCCGATCGGGCAGTCGTTAAGGGGTTAATCCCTCACCCTGATTATTTACTAATTTTCTAACAGGTTGTTTAAAAAACAGACAACCTATTGTTGATAATGATAATTTTTGCATATGTACACTATCCTACCAAAAATGTATGATGTTTTATTAGCATGTCACAAGTCCTAAACCATACTACATAAAATGCAGATCCTTGGAGATGTCAGCCATGGTTTGTGATTGAAACTGCATGCTATTGGATATATGGGTTATGCCGATGCCCATAAATCATCCATCACAAAGCTCAAAGCATCAGCCCATGTACAATACTGCAAGGAATGTCATCATTGGATAGTTGAGCAATGGAAGAATGTTCCATGGAGTGATGAAGCACACTACCTGGGTGTGGAGGATGCTGGGGAACGCCTTTTACCTGAGTGTGTTGTGCCAACAGGTAGGTACTGCAGAGGTTCTGTTATGTTCTGGGGATGTTTTACGTGGCATGGTCTCAGTCAGTTGGTTGTAACGGCAAGAACCATGAACACAGAGGTGTACCCTGACACTCTAGACACTAATGTGCTGACGACAATGTGGCAATACTCTAGGAATGGTCAGCCATACTTCCAATAAGACAACGAGCCTTGTCACTAATCCAACACTGTTTTACATTGATTTGAGGATATAGATGTTCCACGATTGGACTGGCTGCACAGAGTCTGACCTCAACCCTAGTAAACATCTTTGGGATGAACTGAAATTTGATCAGAAAATATGTAGTGTCCATCTTCTTTGAGAATACTCGTCAGACATTTGCAGGAAGAATAGAGAGAAATACCAGCTGAAGAGTATCAGATGTTACTAGAAACTATGCCATGGAGAGCATCCAATGTCATTAGGGCCAATGGAGGTCCCATTAATATATGTTAATAAATACTAATTTTGATTCTTGCAGTGTCCAATTACTTTTGGTAGGATAGTGTACGTACCCCTGAGACCTGTACAGGGTCACTGAACCACTTTCATCTGCACTAGTTTTAATAAATCTCATGATATACTGGTCTTTTATATTTTAGTGGACGATGCTCTTTCAGTAATACACCACTAAGACACTCAGAAAAAAAAAAGAAGTAAAAATTCCTTTTTTTCTAGGTAATAGACAGTGAATTGGTGTCTGATGGCCAGTTGTGTCCAGGTGGATTGCAGATTTTCCTGTCTAAATAATTATCAGTAGCCCCACAGAGATCCTGAGCCTGCTAAGGAGAGCATTTGGCCCCTGCTGTTCCAGCGTTGTTACATTACAGTGGAGCTAATGTAGGCGATTTCTCCAGTTACTCTTGAGCTCAATGACTTGTTTGTTTTGTTAACGAGTTATTTGGATAGAATGAATAGAGAGAATGGATGGGAAAGCGGTCATACAGAGTGGAAATTTGTGCTATGCAGCATGCCAGCAAATCTGTAGCAAAAAGGGGGATTTGGTTATTGATTTAATTTCTTGCAATGTCAAGGGTATCTAGATAATATACAGTATATGTGAGTAAAGGGCATTGAAGAATGATCAGTCTCCTCTCAAATCTGTACTGATTTTATATGCAGCATTTCAGTGATGTTTTGTAAAACTCAATTCAATTGCATTGTACATATACAAATGCAGAATGTGTGAAGACGGTCTAGCAGTGATGCCGAATATGTATGGAGCCTAGTACAGGTGAATCCATGAGAGAAAAAAGATATACTGCATAACAGAAGGTATTCTGTCCCAGAAGCATCACTTTTAGGTTATCTACACACTGGCGAGCCCGATATTGGGTCGTGAAACTTGGCCTGATATTGCGCTCGCCAACGTGTAGTATACCTGTGGATGCAAGATGTTTTTCTGTCAAAAACGCCTCCCATCACTTCAGTAAAGTAGCAATTAGAGATGAATACTCGTTTAGAGTAATTACTCGATCGAGCACTGCGATTTTCGAGTACTTCCGTACTCGGGTGAAAAGATTCGGGGGGCGCCGGGGGGCGGGGGGAGGCGTGGCGGAGCGGGAGGTAGCAGCAGGGAACAGTGGGGAGCCCTCTCTCTCCCTCTCCCCCCACTCTCCGCTGCAACCCCCCACTCACCCACGGCGCCCCCTGAATCTTTTCACCCGAGTACGGAAGTACTCGAAAATCGCGGTGCTCGGGCGAAAAAGGAGCGTGGCCGAGTAGGTTCGCTCATCTCTAGTAGCAATCCTATGGTGTGGCTTTCAGCTGCATAGGAGGATCGGCAAGTGTTGCCCATTGTTTTCAATGGGAAACCTTGCATCACATGTGCAGATCACATTGAAAATAATGGGCGATGCCTTCCAAGGAAAGCGAAAAGCTAGAGCCTGTCATGATTTTTTCCTCACCGCGATGGGATGTGGTGCTGGAAAACATTGCTCATATAAATACATTAAGGGACAATACAAAGATCTCTCCCATGATCTGTTTATACCCAGGACTGTGACGGTAACAAGAGGGCATCCGCTACGTTTAGAGGAAAGCAAGTTTCATTGCCAACACAGAAAAGTGTTCTTTACTGTAAGAAAAGTGAGACTGTGGAACTCTCTGTCTGAGGATGTGGTGATGGCAAAATCCATAGAGGAGTTTAAGAGGGAACTATATGCCTTTCTAGAGCGCTATTTCATTACAGGATATAGACATTAAATAACCAGAAGGGTTGTTGATCCGCGGATCTTCTGACTGCCGGACATGGAGTCAGGAGGGAATCTTCTCTGAAGACTGTTGATCTAGGGATTATTCTGACTGCCATTATGGAGTTTGGAAGGATTTTTTCCCTGGATGAGGCAAATTGGCTTCTGCCTCATTAGGGATTTTTTGCATTCCTCTGGATCAACATGGGGTGGGCAAACAGGCTAAACTAGGTGGACAGTGTCTCCCTTTAGCCTAGCATACTATGTATATTGCTGCATTCAAAAGAATGGGATTCATATTCATGCGTCTTGCAACACACAAATCTCATGCAATTTTCTCAGCCATGTGAAAGCGGCTTGAGTTAGCAATACTATGTCTCAAGTAGGCATTATATTGTGACATGCAAACTGCCTGCAAGTCCTAAACACAAACTCTTAGTGGGGCAACAAAGCTTCAATGGACACAGAAATGCCATTACCAAAACCCCTTCCATGACTGGAGGGGCAATACTGACACCCTCTATTTGCATTCTGTCATACTGTTCTAGTTCCTGGACCCAGTGGCGTACATAGAAGATATGACGCCCCATACCAAAAACCATAAATGGGCCCCCATTATGGTGTCTGGTTTTATGATTGAGGACAGGAGGGCCCAGCGTTGGTTTTGGATTCTACATGTTTTAAAATGACCTTTCAGCCAATTCTCTTTGCTAACAATGCAGTTCCTCTTTGGAGGACTCTTGTTTAAATGTTCTTGCTACCTGGTAGCAAAAGGGATAGTGTAATCAGAGCTGGAGCTCCCTCTCTCCAAGGGTCCCATAGCAATCGCATGGTTTGCCTCTATGGTACATATGCCCTTGCTTGGACACTTCTTCCATCTTCTAAGCTGTGCATTAGTAGTCTAAGTCACAACATACTGCTCTCTCATTGGCCAGGGCTGCTCACATGAGCAATAATAGCCAATCTGAAAGCAGAATGTAGTGCCTCAGACTCTTGATGCACAGAATGTATGGGCTAGTGAGTATAGCACTGTGACCATCGAAAAACCGATGAGAGGCTCTGGAACTGGTAGATCTATGGCAGAACAATGCACCCAGAAATTTTGACCCTGGAACCAGATCGTCACTTTAAGATAATTTACCAAATTTCCCACACTCTAATATAAAACCACTGGTACCTCATAATGCAAATGGATTGGTTAGTCTGTAAAGTGACAATACAGCCTAAGAACTTGGGTATACTGTACAATGTTCTAGTTGTAATATAGAATTGAATGCACTCAATGGGGCCCTACTGTATGTCTGCAGTTTTCTATGGATGATTAAAGGAATTTTCTTCTACCCAGTGGTCATGGGCATAGACAGAAATTGAAGGGCCCCATTGCAATCGAAAAGCAGCCACTGAGCAGGCTGAACAGAGTGACAGCATATAGATGCCAACAACGTAAATTATGACAATTCCTGGCATTCTCACTAGGTACAGATATGTACTCCCAGAGCCGGCTTGTGAATGTCACAGTTAATAGAAATAGTGACGAAGAGATGACAAGAGCTGTGAAATTCATTGAGGGCAGATTGTTCTACATCATCTGTGCAGAGAAACAGGAAAGAAAATAAATAAAAACTCTATGAAATAGTTTTAGATTTTATTACATAGTATAGTACATTGACTCATCCTCAGAGCTTGAAACAGGATAACTCTGGGGCATACAAATACACCCTTAGGCCAGGCCTCTACTGTGAATTTACAAGACACAACTATTGCACTTTGCAATCATGGCAGATTGCAGTGTAATATGGCTTGTTATCACTGCTAATCAGGGATAGGCTGGGGCTATAATGTCTAAAGGGTTAGAAAGCAAAAGCAATTTTGTGGGCATATCTATGCAAATAAAGGGTGTTGGTGAAGGCCCTGGTGTAACTATAGGGGATAAAGGGGTGGGGTTGCACCCGGGCACAGGAGCCTTAGTGGACCCATAAGGCCTCTTTTTTCCATATATGGAGTCCAGTACTATGAATAAAGCATTATAGTTGGGGGCCCTGTTACAGATTTAGCACTGGGGCCCAGGAGTTTCAAGTTACTCCTCTGCGTTAACGGGTTAAGAGAAGTTTAGGAGCCCAAGATAAACTTTTGCACCGAGGCCCATGAGCCTTTAGCTATGTCCCTGGGTGAAGGAACCCTAATAGTTCCCCACTGACTTTCAAGTATTGTGATCTCGTCATGTGATCATGGTTGCAAATTCCCAGTCTGAACGTTAAAGGAGTTGTCGGAGTAGTAGCTTCTCTGTAAAACCCCATTCTCCATGTGCTAACAATTAGGCTTATTCCCCTCAGCTCCCTGCTGTGCCCTGCGCTGCTGCTCAGTCCTCTGCACCTCGCTTGTTTACACGCTGCAGTCCTGCATGGTTTACAGGCGCTTCAGCCAATGATGGAGCTCAGCGTCCTCTTAAGCTCTAATATGTCCTTCTAGAGTACAGGCGCCCAAAATTGTACACAATATTCCATGTGTGGTCTGACCAGTGACTTGAAGGGGAAGAACAATGTTCTCATCATGTGCCCCTAGCTAAGGTGACTAGACATCCCGATTTAGGGGGGACAGTCCCACTTTGGGACCCTGTGTCCCGCTTTCCCCAGGGTCCCAAGCAGAACAGCCATTTATCACACTTCTGAGACATCTGTCCTGCTTTTGTCGCAATTTCAGGACGTCTGCTTATCATGAAGGTGATTACCAACCGGGGTTCCGCAGCTTCCCGGCTGGTAATCACTCTGCTGTGTTGCTGTGGGATGCACACTCTGATGGCAGTGGGTGCACCTGGGATCATCCTCCCCTCACCTTTCCTCGTTGATTCTGCAGAAGTCCAGTTGCACACACTGCGGCCAGTGTATGCATCCCGCAGCAACGCCGAGCAAAGGAGCAGGGGAGCTCTGAAGACAAGGGAAAAATGAGTATATCGGTCTCAGGGAGGCTCTATTACTATTTGTGCTACAGTAGGGGTTACTGTTACCACTGGTGTCAATATAGCTGACACTATTAGTAATAGTGCCCCCTATATCAGCCCCAGTAGTAATAGTATTACTTCTGAGGCCATTGTGGTGGTCACTATTACTACTGGGGCGAATATAGGGGACATTATTACTACTGATGCCACTGTGGTAGTCACTATTACTATTAAGGCTGATGTAGGGGTCACCATAACTACTGGGCCCAATATGAAGGTCACGGTTACTGATGGGGCTAATAGAGGGGACACTACTAGAGATGAGCGAGCATACTCTATAAGGCAAACTATTCGAGTGAGTAGTGCCTTATTCGAGTACCTGCCCGCTCGTCTCTAAAGACGGCAGGAGGAGGGGAGATCTCTCTCTCCCTCTCCCCCTCCCCCTCCCCCCCCCCCCCCCCCGCGCTCCCCGCTCAACGCTGCATCTCACCTCTCACCCGCTCCGGCAGCCGAATCTTTAGAGACGAGCGGGCAGATACTCGAATAAGGCACTACTCGCTCGAGTAGTTTGCCTTATCGAGTATGCTCGCTCATCTCTAGCCACTACTACTGGGGCCACTGGGGACAATATCACTACTGTGGCCAATACAGGGGACATTATTATTACTGAAGCCATTGTGGGGGTCACTATTACTCCTGGGGCTAATATATGGGACACTATTAATACTGGGGCTGATATAGGGGATACCATTACTATTGAAGCGATTCTGTACGTGGCAGCATAGCTCAAGCTGACCTAGGGTGCATTTACACATGGCGGAAATGCTGTGAAGTTCTGAATTGAAGAGAGGGAGAGAGATTTCCCTTCCGTTCCTCCCCGCTCTCCCCCGCCGATCCCCACCCCCGCAGAATCGTTAGACGAGCGGGGAGATACTCGGCTAAGGCACTACTCGCTCGAGTAATGTGCCTTAGCTAGTATACTCGCTCATCTCTATTCCTAAACCTTTCCCATTTATTGTCTGTACTGTTATTTCTGAGGACACTGGCCCATTCGATAAGGTTAAGGGCTGGTCGAAGGTTGACTTCCTAAAGTTTAGCATTTTCGTAGCTCACTGATAAAACTCCCTTTTGAAAGACAAGTGCAAATTTATTATCTTACCTTCGACTTAAAAAAAGACTCCTCCCCTAAATGGCATCTAAAATTGAACACAAATATGCACAAGCAATTTCTCATAAAGTGCTATTTCCTTAGGTTTTACTGTGCATAGTCATCTGAGGTCACATTGCAAGGCATCACATGGGGAAGGTCGCTGTAGGACCCAGGCCTTAAAAAGATGTGACTCTTGATTATGCTTTCTGCTTTCCACTATCGATCTTCTTTGTCATTCACACTACAAATAAAGCTGTTTAATTTTCTAGATTTCCTTCCATTTGCTAGTCATTATTAGTATGTGTTTAATCAACAGTTATTTGGCTTAGCGAATGATGTTCTTGAGAGTCTGTTGAACATTACAATGACATCTGGTGGCCATCAAGGATTTAATGAACAGTTCTATTAAGTCCATTAGGCTTCCTTCACATACTTTTATGTAGCTTCTTGTGCTTGTAAAACACGCCATGAATTTCATGAGCTTTTTTTGTGCTTTTTTTTTTGGTTCTGATGTTTTTGACTTACGCTTTTTCATGCATTCTTTTTGCTATAGAGAAGTCTATCGAAAAATGCCTGAATAAAACGCAACAAAAACATGCTGGGTTTAAAATAAAACAGCAAAACGGTAAAAACACCCAGACAACAAAAGACTACAAAAAAATACTGTTTGTAGTGCGTTTCATAACTCCATCTCAGCAAAATATTTAAGGCTCAGACCCTGTGTACCTGAATAATCTGTAGTGCGGGTGACTGCGGTGGCTCGCCATTGGTCATGTGCAGTTTAGTTTGTTTTCTTTAACGTTTGTACTTCCCATGCTGTCGCTAAGCAATGGCGCGGGTATCCACAGCCCACACGCAATGTTAATTGTGGGCATACTACATATAAAATTGCAGTAAAAAAAGCAAATATTTTGTGATGTAAATCAAATCCTGGACATTTATGGCATATAAACAGGATACAGTAGGCCATAAATCTCTGATAGATGCAGGACCCACACCTGTGTGAAGAATGGGGGCCTTCCAACTCATCTGGGGAGGCTGCTCCGCGGTTGATGTAAATTCCATAGAAGAGAATAAAGAGATCCACACACATACACAACCACCTCTTCACTCATTCTCCACCTTGATACAACAGCAGTGGGCAGCCTCACCCATACATGGCATGTGTTCAATTTCTTTCAACGCACACATTGAGTTCAATGGGAGTTTAAAATTATCTCAGTTGGGCCACCTTCTGTTTTCTTTTTTCACGAAAGTGAAAAAACGTATTGCACTCGGATGACACGTGTGCGCTAAAAATGCAAAAACTGAACAAAAACTGATGTAAAACCCACATATACTCGCATTAGTATATAACCTAACAGTCATGCATTAAAGTCAATAGGTACTGAGAAAAAAGAAAAAAGGAGTGAACATGGATGATATTCGTACACTCCCTTTTTCACAGGTCATTGCTAAACAATGGTAGAAAAAGAACTGTGCACCCTTTCCATTTTGTTCTTAGTGCATGAATAAAAATGGATGACACATGGAACAAAACAAAGGGCACATGCAATGCATACGGATGCAGAGAGGATATACAGATAGCTCAAAATAGGTCTGTTTTTCAAAGACCAAAATCAGATAAGCTTGTCTGAATCACACAGTCCGGCACGGCACACAACCAGTATGCTGCCCATCTATGGTGGCCAATGGCTGCACGATTTTGCAGTAAAATAGTTCAGTCATTGGCCATTGCAGGTGGGTGGGGTTTGGCCGAATTTGACAGGCCAGACCGTGTGTCCTTAGTCTTAGTGTACAATCTGCAACGTATGAGTCTGCCCTAATGCTGAGGTGCAGGTGAAGAGTTAGAAGTCTCACCCAAGACCTAAAGGGGTCTGTAGACTGCTCTATCGCATGAAAATGAAACATTCTCCGAGTACAGCCTGTTTATTGCAAGCGCCTTGTGGGCGTATTTTTTTCACCCATATTATGTATAAGTGTCCCAGACCGGCCATGGGTGTACTGACCTTGAACTCATACAGCATTACAAATTTCTATAATACTGTGAGTTCGGGTCAGTAGACTCCAAGTTGGTCTGGAGGTGGGGGGCTTCTAGCGAAATTTAATTTCTTCTTTGCGTCTTGTCTCAGAAGTAGCCTTCCGGTTTCAGGACAAAATTCTGTCCTAGGAGCAGATGAGAGGCGGGTATATAACCAGCAGTTCTTCTTCTTTGCCGCCCACCCTGATTCACCAGTCTTGGGTCTTGTTTTCAGCAGTCCAAGATGGGCTAACACAATCTTTAGACTACCTAATCCTCATAGTGCATTGGTAGTGTTAGACTATTAATACACTATACCTGCTCTCTGATTTCCCAGAGCTGCTCATGTGATCAGCACTATCCAATAAGAGAGCAGTGTGCATTGAAGGAGATAGAGAATTGCTGCAGCCATCTTTGATGGCCAAAAACAAGGCCTGAAATTGGCAGATCAGAGGGGTGGCAAAGAAGAACTGCAGGTAATATACCTCCTGAGGGTCACTTTAAAGTCAGTACGTGGAATATGCTCACCTATAGAAGTGCAGAATATTACACCTATGGCTACTCCTAGTCGATAATACTGCAGAAAAAAATGTTGTGCTATTTAGCTAATAAGAGTGGCGAAAGAATAGATCAGACTGTAGTGATGAGTCCACTGTATTCACGAGGAGACGCTTTCCTGCCTTCTGCGTTGACTGATAGGTTGGCGATGGACAAGCTACTGTGTACATGTGCATATACGGCAACCTGACAGGCAAGGGAAGCATCTCTTCATGTTTGCATTGGACTTATAGCTATCAATCAGCTGTATTCTTTCTGCGTTCCTATTACATTTTTTTTCGCTGTTTTGGTTAGTTGCAGTACGGACCTGTAACTGACATTCTGTCCATACACTGGAGAGCACAGCAGCTGATAGTCACTTTAAAGGGGTATTCTAGCAATGGGACATTTTTCTTCAGTTCCACTGGATGGGTGAAAACGGATAGATTGGCGGAGGTCCAACTGCTGAGACTCCACAGATCCTAAGAATGGGGAACCCATGCACCCCCTATTTCACAGTTCAAGTTACAATCTCCCATTTCTGTAGTGTAGTAAAACAAGAAGTAATAAAATTCCATGAGAGATTCAATGCATTCCACCCCACCATAAACCTGACATTAAGCTACTCATATACTGAAATCAACTTTTTGAACACCACCATAAAAATTTTGAACAACTCAATACCGACATCCCTATACCGAAAACCTATTGATCGGCCCACATACCTCAGATGGGACAGTTACCATCCTAAGCACATCAAAAAGTCCATTGTCTACAGCCCGGCCATCAAATACAACCGGATCTGCTCCAACCCAACAAACAGAGAGGAACATCTATACGGTACCATCTTAAAATTACATTTCACCTCAACTGATGACCAAATCACCAGAGCCACCAAGATACCCAAAAATCAACTACTCCAGTACACAGAGAAGGAAGGAAACAATCATGTACCTCTAGTAGTGACCTACAATCTGCAGCTAGGGGTACTAAGGAAAACCACAAAGAAACACCATCACACCCTACACAAGCATGACCATCTGAAAAACATATTCCCAGACCCTTCCCTTCTGTGTTACAGACAAAACCCAAATTTGAGGAACTTTATAAATCTGGAGTGAATTGCCCTCTGACACACAAAAAGTAACTTATCCCTATAATGTAAGGAGCTGCCAGACCAGCTCACATGTACAGACCGCATATACAAATCCCCAACACACAGCAGGACTATAACATCCCAGGGACATTCACATGTTCCACGTCTGATGTTGTGTACCTGATCCTGTGCAGTAAATGTCCTGTTGCGGCCCTTTTATGTTGGAGAAACAGGACAAAAACTGAAAGCGAGGATGAGATCTCACCACCATATAATTGAAGAGAGAAAGATAGAACTACCTGTGGCGAAGCCCTTTTCTAGTCATGGACACAACATAGAACATATGAAAGTTATTATACTTACCTCAATTTCAAATCACAAAGCCACAGAAGAATTTGGGAGTACAAATTTATAACAACTTTTGACACTTTCAACAGAGGGTTAAATTGTTCAAGAGGATTCATGTGTGCATGGGAAGTATGAGAAATCTATAGCAGAGATAACACTCGGGCCTGGTGACCCCCTAACACTAATTTAGAGACCATAAAACCTTCACATCTTTAGCAGAGGACTATTTAAGCATTTATTTATTTCTCTACCCATCCTGTTGTAGTATACTTTCAAGTGCAAATTGATCACATCCATGTCTGTGCCTTGTTATAAGTGTGTGTATATATATCCATGCCTCTCCTGATCTATTTCATTATCCCTGAGAGGTTTGAAAGCTTGCTATAACATCGTGTATTTTTGTTAGCTATTAAAAGGTATCATATCTACAGGATTACTTGGTTTCTTTTGCTGGGAACAATCACATGTAGCATAGTGAGGAATGGAGCCACTGGTTGCACATGCGCTCAGCGATTTCTAACAGGTGGTTGGAAACAGAGGGATGGGTTTTTCTATACCGGCCACGAAACGTGGAGATGCGAAAAAATCCTTTAATTGAAAGCGTGAAATCAGCTTCAAATCAAAAACAATATCAAAAACTGCATGCTGTGGTTTTTGATGCAGATCCACGTCAAAGTGTCAATGTGCTTTGGATTTTGTCGAGGACCTACAACATATAATCTATGTGTAAAAATACCATAAAAGCTCTGAAGACCCCCTTTAAGATTAAGGCTGGCTGCACGCGACTGGGTTGGATTCCGAATGTGGGAGCCCGCAGCGGAATCCAACCCTATGCCCAGCCGGCATCCGCGTGTATCTGTTTTTCTTCTTCTTTTTTCTCTGTACTGTGGATGGACCGCACGGCAAACTGTCGGACATGTGAAATACAGTTGTTTTTTTAAAATCCCAGCTTTTCCGGCGTTGTTGCTAGTCAATGACGTGGAATCCGCAACCTTTCCACAATGTCATTGCGGAAGGGCTGCGGGTCAGATAGCTTCTATTGACTTTAATGGAAGCTGTCCGTGCGGAATCTGCACTGACATAGAGCATGCTACTTTTTTTTTTCTCCGCAGGCGGAACATTGTAATTGCTTTCCACAGCATGTTATGGGCGGTATTTGCTGCAGAATCCGAAGGCGAACACTCGCTCCAGATTCCACAATGCAAACCCGTCCATGTGCAGCCGAACGTACTCAAACTATGCTGAAAACTAGATCAAATCACTTTCCTCCTTGGTGTCTGCATCTGATAGGCAACATTGAAGCTTTGTATCAGATTTCTTTGATGCCCACAGTACTTTTGTATTCCATTACCTAGAGTTTTACATGCAACATCTGAGTGGCGTGGTTTCTATATGCAGAATGTCCCTCTGTGTGATCGCAGTTTGGCTTCATGGGGCACACTTTGCAACCTGCAAGCTGTGTGCACATTATATTCGTTTTTTTTTTGTTTTTTTTTAACTTAAACATTAAGACAAAAGCTTTCAGCTGGACGTCCATTTATTGTGGGACTACAATCCCCACTGTCCTTCCATGTACACAATCTATAGTTTCACCAGATATACTCAGACTGTGGACCATAGACTCCAAGCAGTGCATTCACTATAGGAAGTGGTAGAGCAAGACCGCAGTCCTATCCTGTGATATGAGGCTATCTCGGGAAAGTGCTTGAACTGTAGCCTGAAGGAGGCAGGTGGTTCTCTCTCTTTGGTGTCTGCAGAGTTTGGGAACCTTTTGGCTTTTGCTGGTTACGGTTCATACCGAGGGGCGACTGAGATTTTCCAAGTAGAAACTGCTCCCATTTGGGTAGTTCTTGTTCCACAGATTTCCAATACTGACTCTGAAAGACATAAAAAGAAAGAAGTCGTCCTTTGTTACAATGTTACCTGGGACTTTCAACAACACTATTCTCTACTCCAGATCTAATGGAAATGAACGCAAACACTGTCAAATGGACTTTGTTAATAACAATAAATAGATCTGTTCTTTCCCATTCAAGGTCCTGTTACAATACTCCGGCATCCAATAATGTGGTCTCACTATAAAAGATTTACAGAGGTTGTCCTGGGTTAGAAAAACATAGCTACTTTCTTGTAAATACAGCGACACCCTTGCCCATGGGTTGCGTCTGGTATTGCAGCTCAGCTGCCATTCACTTCATAGCAGCTGAACTGCAGTACCGCATACAACCCTATAGCCAAGGGTGGTGCTGTATTGGGAAGAAAGCAGCCATGTTTTTCTAACCCTGGACAACCTCTTTAGGAAAGTTTATTTAGAAGAAGTATCTTAAAGGCGATTTTCACGTGCGTTGTAAGATGCATAGAAATCGCACATGAAAAGAACCCATTAATTTATGTCTGAGATAGAAAAATCACAGCATGGTTTGGGCGATATCGATCATTATTCTCTATGGAACCCAAAAAAATTGGATCGCAATCACATGCCATAACATTTTTCTACTTTTTTACTATTGGTATGAAAATCACATGTGCAGTGATGCGTTTTTATTTTTAAAAAACATCCCGCTCACAATAAAAAAATTGCATGTTTGCAAGTGCGATATCATTTCGAATCTCTCAGAAAGATATCGCACTTGCCCATGTAAATACAACCTCACCCTGAGGTGGGGGCTTAAGAGGAAGGATTCTGGCGAACTGCCAACAGGAACCACCTTATATATTGATTCACCCACTACTGATCTGTCATTGATGACTTAATAGAATAAACACATTCTTAGTCACATTGGGTTGTTTTAGTTGGAGTTAGACTCAGACTTTTGTGGGTCAGACAAAACCTTAAATTGTGTACATAGAGAAGGAATTGTGTATATTAAGATTACATGAAGGACACTTAAAGGGGTTGTCCCGCGCCGAAACGGGTTTTTTTTTTTTTCACCCCCCCCCCGGTCGGCGCGAGACAACCCCGATGCAGGGAGGTAAAGAAAGCTTACCGGAGAGCTTACCTTAATCCCCGCGCTCCGGTGACTTCAATACTTACCGCTGAAGATGGCCGCCGGGATCCTCTGTCTCCGTGGACCGCAGCTCTTCTGTGCGGTCCATTGCCGATTCCAGCCTCCTGATTGGCTGGAATCGGCACGTGATGGGGCGGAGCTACACGGAGCCTGCATTCTGCACGAGCGGCTCCATAGAAGACTGCAGAAGACCCGGACTGCGCAAGCGCGGCTAATTTGGCCATCGGAGGGCGAAAATTAGTCGGCACCATGGAGACGAGGACGCCAGCAACGGAGCAGGTAAGTAAAAAACTTTTTATAACTTCTGTATGGCTCATAATTAATGCACAATGTATATTACAAAGTGCATTATTATGGCCATACAGAAGTGTATAGACCCACTTGCTGCCGCGGGACAACCCCTTTAAGGCCCATTTACACGGCCCGATGATTGCTCAAAGATCGCTCAAACGACAGTTTGAGTGACAGCTTTGAGCGATCATTTTGCATAAACTATTAAGTAGCTACTCAACTACTTAAGAGCAATTAAGTGTGCAAATGAAGCCTTGGCTGAAAGCAGTTAATAGCCTGAGGGCTCTTATCTGCATTCAGATCCTTTGTTCTCCAGCAGGAAACAATGCTATCAGCATTCCCTGTGGAGAACTGCTGATAAGGCTGAACTATGATTTTTAGGTTGAACTGAATTTAACAATCAGCTAGCAGTGCAAGATTGGTGCACATTTAGACGCAACGATTATCGCTAAATGATCGCCTTTTAGCGATATAGATATATATATATTTTTTTATAGCGATCATAGCTCGATGTAAATGGGCCTTTAGAGCGGTTGTCCGAGTTGTTATTTTATATTAAAACTCTGTTCGCTGAGCTCCATCATTGGCTGCAGCAGCCTGTGACACGACACACGCACGTGGCGGCAGCCTGTAAACATGGCATCAGGGGGGACTAATAGCAGTTGTGCGGTACACAGTGGGGATAGGGGAGTATATACTATATACTGGTTAGTTATGTTACTACATGGGAAACTGGATTTCAACATAAAAAAACAACTTGAACAACCCCTTTTAAGGAAAATGTCAAACTAGTATACAGAATTATATATCTTGAACTCAAAATATATTGACTTTTAATTATTACAAAAACTAGATTGTTGATTTTCTTTTTTTTTTTTTTAGTTCAGAGACTTCTGGTATTGGTAACTATGCCGCCCAATCTGCCAGTGGCATCTCCTGTCATCAGATTTAAAGGGCTTGTTCAGTTTAAAATTAACTTTTTAAAACGTTTTTTGAATTATCTAAAACAATAAAACAAACAGTGCTTACCCGTCCTCAGCCCCAGCGATCCAGTGTTGAAGCCCCATGATTCTACCAGTCTGTGCTGACAGCACAAGTCAGGTGACCTATGCCAGCCAATCTGAGGCCATAGCGTCACTGGCTGTTTTCCTGGCATCAGAGCTAACACTCTGGGTGCTATGATGGCAGAATGGCCTCTGATTGGCAGGAAGTGGTCACCTGACTTCCGCTGTCCATACGGACCGGGAGAATCGTGGGGCTGCAGCGTTGGATCGCTAGGGCTCAGCTGGGCAAGTACCATTTGATTTATTGTTTCAAACTTCTGGCAGATGACGCACTCAGGAGCAGCGCGGGAAATACATTTTGTATGCGATTAGATGTTCACAAAATCTAAAAGGGGCCACCAGCTGTCGACTATTGACAATGCTACTTTCATGCACTACATAAGGACAGTTGGCACACAACACATATAGTGGGTTCAGACATTCCAGCAATGATATGGTTGCTTCAGACCTACTACATGCTGAACCTGGTGCTAATCCTGAAGGGAGGTAGAAGAATAAGCAAATTTTCTTAATCGCCAGAAAGTAGCCAAATGAGCGGACAAAAAAATTTGTACGAACACTCATTTCCCGATCACTGGGCTCTGTGAAGCTGCCACTCATCACCTGACAAATGAGCAAACACCCATTTGTCAGGTAAGGGATAACTTGCTGAGATGAGAATACCCCTTTAATACTGGCAGTAGAAGGCATTGGGTCTCACCCTACCTACAGCACAACCTGCAGATTTAAACTGCATTTTGCATTTTCTTTATATAGAGGTTTTCCAGGTCTTTAAAACTGATGGCCTATGCTCAAGCTAGGCCACTGATATTAGATTGGTGGGCTCTGAGTCTGGGCATCCCCACCAATCAACTGTTTGAAGGTGCCATGGCGGTCTGGCAAGCACTTTGTCCCTTTCCTTCTGTACCTGGCACAGCTCTATCATTTTAGTAGTGGCTGTGCCGGGTATTACAATTTGCTACAGCTTCACCTCATTCAAGTGACTGGGACCGAGCTGCAATACTAGGCACCACCACTACTCTGAACTATAATACTCTATAAAGGTAAAACACTCACCTCGAGCTCCATGATGGTGCTGCTGGGGGCAACTTGTGATCTTTTCTTTAAACTCTTCTCAGCTTTCCGCAAATCCTAGACTCAAAGATGATTTGTGATGCACATAAGGGAAAAACAGCACTTGTTCGTCATATGTTACTCCTCTACTTCTTGCTAAGCTACAGGCCAGAAGAGGAGGTAAATGCAGGTAGTCTTATGCTTGCCGGATCAGACTACACAGTTTGTAGTCTGTAACCATAGAGACGCATATATCTGCATAAGAGCTGCAGACACAAAACAGCAATACATTTTTAACCACTTAAGGACACAGCCCTTTTTTTTATCCATTTTTGAATTCTCCTCCTCCTTTTTTTGGCGGGGCTTGTAGTATTTTTTCAATGGTACAATTTAATGTACTAAATAATGTAATGAAAAAAATTATAGAAAAAAAAATAATTTGCAATTTTGCCATCTTGGGGGGCTTACAGCGTACGCAATATGGCAAAAAAAGTAACAATAAGTTTATCCCGTGGGTCAGTACGCTTACGACAATACCAAATTAAGGTTTATTTACTGTGGTACTTTTTAATTATGAAATATAATTTAAATAATGAAATATCATTGAAAAATATATATTTTCTGTTGCAATCTTCTGATTGCCATAGCTTTTTTTTTATCTTTCTGTCAATGAGGTCGTATGAGGACTTGTTTTTAGCGGGATGATCTGTGATTCCTATCGGTACCATTTTGGAGTATATACGACTTTTTGTATGCTTTTATAAAAGTCTTTCTTTATCCAAAAAGTACAAATCTGGTAGTGAGGGATAAATAATGCGTTATTTTGATAAACCGGACTTTTATGAACACGGCAACATCAAATATGTTTTTAGCGTTTTTTTAATTTGTTTTTGTCGTGATTTAACTGGGGGTGTGGTTAAACTTTTAATAGCCTTCAATTTTTACATAAGAAAACAAATAAAAATATGTTTTCACTGATCTTTAGTTTTTTCCTAATCCCTATTGGACTTCTACCATATACTGTAATTCTTCAGTATTGCAGTATATGGAATTTCTGCTGGCATGCTATTAGAGCAGGACTCAGGCCTTTCTTAATAGGCACAGACATGTGGCAGAAGGCTCCTGGCACGGCACCTTACAATCTGATCGAGGGGGAGCCATTCTGGACCTCTAAATGACGATCGGCATTAAAATGCCACTGTCAGAATTGACAGTAACATTTAAAGAGTTAACAACCACAATCAATGTGAACACGGATTGTAGCTAATATGGCCCGATACTGGATTCTAAAGTATGTAGATAATATTAGATCTTCCCTGTCCTGGCCGCTGTAGGTGAAATTGCTGCCGGATATCAATTTTCCTCTGGAAAAGCGGCTGCTTTAGGTGGATATGGTAGCGTGGGTTGGGTTGTGAGCCAGTGACTCGGTTGTATGCGATGAGACAAACACTTTTAAGAAGTTGCTAATCATACAGTCCCTAATATATAAATTGAACGCAACCAATATGCTCCCTTGGTAAAATACAAATGGGACATACTGTATGCAATTTGGTGGAGACACTTCTAAAATTTAGAGGGGTTTTCCAACACTAAGGTATTAATCCCCTATCCTCATAATAGGTCATCAATAGAGATGAGCGAGTATACTCGCTAAGGCACATTACTCGAGCGAGTAGTGCCTTAGCCGAATATCTCCCCGCTCGTCTCTAAAGACTCGGGGGCCGGCGGGGGGCAGGGAGCGGCGGGGGAGATCTCTCTCCCTCCCGCTCCCCCCTGCTCCCCGCCGCAACTCACCTGTCACCGGCGCCCGAATGTTTAGAGACGAGCGGGGAGATACTCGGCTAAGGCACTGCTCGCTCGAGTAATGTGCCTTAGCGAGTATACTCGGTCATCTCTAGTCATCAATATCTGATAACTGGGTGTCCGCTGCCCTGAACTCCCGCTGATCAGCTGATTGAAAAGACAGCGGTACTTGGGTGAGGGCCCGGCCACTTCAGTCCATACCAGGCACAGTACTGAATATTCTATAGCTGCTGTGCCTAGTATAGCAGCTCACTTTCATTCACTTGAGTGGGGCCGAGCGTCTCTCCGACCATGTGACTGATGAACGTGAGGTCACATGCCTGAGAAGAGGTAGCGGCGCTCATGTGAATGCGCTGCCTCTTCAGACATCTGATTGGTTAGGGGTCCTGAGCAGTGGACCCCCACTGATCAGATATTGAAGACCTACACTGAAGAAGGCTGAGGTTTTATCCATCATCTACATGGAGATTTTCACAAAACTTACATGTAGAAGTGCTCGATTCCTGCTGTGTGCAGCCTCTGATAACTGGCCGGACGGCTCCTGCTGCTCCTCTCTGATTCTTATCTCCTCTAAGAGTTTACTTTTCTCTGCAGCTCTAATGAATACATAAGGAGAAAAGCCATCGAGATGCATTTATTACTGGTGCCAGGACTTTGGTGTAAGTCGCACCTTCTTTTTGGTACAAATCAATTTAGACAAACTTAAGGCCCACTTAGACGAGATGAATGTTGGGCAAACGATGCTCAACACTCTTCCCTGCATATACTCGCTCCCGTGCTGCTGCAGTATGGCTGGCTCACAGCGGGACAGCTGCAGGAGATTTCTCTCCTTGCGCTCCCCTGCCCCTCTCCGTTGACTTAACAGAGTGGCTGTTCAGTACTGAACGGCTGCTATTTACACTGAACGATGATCGTTCAGCACATCGTCCATCGTTTATGCTGCATAAACGATGGATGATAAGCTGATCGCTGAGTATAAACTGCAGCCATTCAGTAGTGAACGGCCACTATGTTAAGTCAATGGAGAGGGGCGGGGGAGCATGAGGAGGGAAATCTCCTGCAGCCTCCCTGCCCCCTGCTGACTGCTCTGTGAGCGAGCCAGCGATACTAGCTAGTGTATGCAGGGACAAGTGTCGGACATTGTTTGCCTGACATTTGCCCCGTCTACATGGACTTCACGGGCACCAAAAGGAACAGATGTTCAGCCCCATAAGACACTTTTCAAAAGTACCTAGACAAGAGTGCAGGGCTCAAATGGCGTGAGAGTGCAGTGTCCCAGCGTCCGCCTTGACACGAGGCCCACATTAAGGAGCTTGGAGGGTAGAGTTGGCACTTCCCAGGCTCCTCCCTGGAGGAACGCATGCCACCTCCGTCCAAGTACCGCTAGGCCTCTTCCAGGCAACGCTGGGACAGCGATTACCTGTATACATGTGGTAGACTGTAGACTTGTCACGTGTGACACCACCGTTCCTTACACATTGGTATGATCCTCAGCAGAGAAATGGAAGTCCACAAACACAATTAACTTTAGTACCTCAGTCCCTGGGAATGGACAGGGGCTGGAAAAGCTTTACTTGTAACTTGACAGCGTACAGCTTAATACACACCAGTGCAGGTAGGACAGTAGACTGTGAGGTCAGGGAGGAGACACAGGATGACATCGGTCCTACAGTCCACGTTATCTGTATGGTACCGCTCCTTGAAGAGGAATACTGTAGTGGATGGGAGTATGTGGGTAGGCACACTCAGGAGGATGGGGGTAGGCACACTCCACAGACACTCACTTGATTCAAATCAGATCACTGCATGGCGGACATCTCTCTCTCCACTCAGCTCTCACTTTCAGATAAGGGTTCCAGGGATAGGGACATCAGGATACCTCTCCTTTTCCTCCATCACTTCACCACATGAGGGTTGAAGGTACCCCCATGTGGCTGGCACTCCACTCCACGCTCAACAGTTGAAGACGATGAAAGACCTAGACATGTCCCACTCACTCATATTTATATGGTTTAACACACCACCTGACTAGACAGATATCAATACTTTTCCAGACATATCCCAGCCACTTTCAGACATTAACCTCTTATATGCTGCAGCTGTGCAATACACATAACGAAACACTAGACATTTTGCAGAGTGTATCTACACAAAAGACATAACATGTATGAAAATTAGAGAGGGGCCAGAAATATAGACTTCGGGCCACTACAAGGGTTTTAGACCTTTTAATCAATTGAGAATTTTAATTTGGTGCACTTTGTTCTGGACAGAGGGCAAAAAACAGTAACTGTTCCCTCTCCTGTATATGGGGAACGAATTCTAGACCAGAATCCTGGAACAGAAGTGCTACAAATAACCGTGCAACTCTGGTCTTTTGTAGTTTTTTTTTACAACGTTCATTATAAAGGGATAAATAAAAATAATGTGTTATTTTGTTAGATCAGACGATACCAAATATGTTTTAAGGGTTTTTTTTGGTTTTGCTTTTTTCATTATGAACACAGGAAAAGAGTGGGGGGTTAAAATTTTAATATCCTTCATTTCTGTACAATAATAAAAAAAAAATTCACTTATCTTTACTCTTCTTTAAAAAAAAAAAACCCATAGGGCACTTGAATTAATAACATACATTGCAATGCTTCAGTATTGCAGTATATGAAATTTCAGCTGGCATTCTATTAGGGCAGGCCACAAGCCTGTCTTAATAGGCAAAGATACGTGGCAGAAGTCACCTGGCTGCTATGACACCCGGATGGCACCTTGCAATCCGACAGCGGGGGAGCCATTCTGGACCTGTAAATGCTGATGGGGCATTAAAAATACGCATCAATCAGAATTGACAGCAGCATTTAAAAGGTTAATAGCCATGATCGGTGTGGACACTGATTGTAGCTATTGCGGCCTGATATCGGTTTTCAAAGTATGTAGGTATTGTTAAATCTTCCCGCTGCAGGTGAAAAGCCCTTGAGGTGCATTTATTACTACCGTAGTACTGTGCCAGAACTTTGGTGCAAGTTGCACCTTCCTTCTTGCGGCAGAAATCAAGTTAGACGGAAGTCAGAAGGAACAAATGTTAAGCCCCACTAGAAACTTCTCAAAAGTACCTAGACAAGTGGGCGGGGCTTGAATGGCACGAGAGTTTTAGACCTTTAAATAAATGGAGAATTTAAATTTGGTGCATTTTGTGCTGGACAGAGGGGAAAACACATTAACTTTTCCCTCTCCTGTATATGCGGTACAAGTTCTAGAGCAGAATCCTGGAACAGAAGTAATAAAGATAGTCGTCAACACTCGCTAGTTTGCAGAGTTGAAATTTTTTTTCACTGGTTATTTATATCCATAATTTCCCATCCGGCGTGCCTTGTGTTCGCGCTTTACTTTGCTTTGTGCCACTTTGCAGGAGATTACATCGTGTGGATGTACTACTGAGACATGAAACAGATCTGAAGCAGTCACAACATATGTTTGCAGCACAGTAATCGTCAGATGGTTCCATATACCGGGGGCGACGATGTCAGGTGTGACGCTCTGCAGCAATGCACTTACATGGCTTCATGCAGCTTCTGTAGCTCCGCCTCTCTGGATGAGAAGAAAGTCATTATATTCTTTCAAGTCTGCTAAAACAAAGCAGAAAAATCTCAATAATGCAAAGGAGATTCAATTCTAACATGTTAAAGGGGTTACCCCTCCAAAATCATTCATCCCAAGGATAGGTGATAAATAATCAATGGGGTCCAACCACTCCAGGGGTTAGGGGAACGACGCACCCTGATTCCCCCTAGTGATGGAAGCGATGGTGAGCGTGTGTGACCACAGCTAATTTCACTGTCTGAGCGTAGCACTCAGTTATTTCCGGCAGCCCTACAGAAGTGAATGGAGCGGTGATCACGCTGGTCCATGCACTATTGGGAGTGCACCATTCTCCATGGTCGGACCCACAATGATCAATCACCCACCTATCTTATGACCCCTCCCCATCTTATTCGCACATTGGTCCTTGATGTTGAGATATGAGAAGCTGTCAGGTGGAAACCTGACATCGTAGATCTTCTTTTAGCTGACCTGGTCGATGCCGGTAACATTGAGGGAGCATGGTGGTCACTGGTGATGTCCTTTCCTTGACTAAGAGCTCTTCCACAAAGGTCGAATTCTCAGCAAAATGTACCGATTGACACACTTACCGATCGTCGCTTGTTTAATTTTCTTCTACAACGACTGAGAATCTGCTTATAGGGATGGACGATCACTGATACATAACCCAAAGGTCGGTTATGTTGCTGATCACTGAGCATTTTACTGCTCACATAAACGAGCCAATTAGCGAATGGGCTAATCGTTGGTCCATTTACATGGCCTGATTGTCAGGCGAACGAGCGTTCAGAGGAATGACCAGGCTTAAAATAAAAGGACTATTATCTGGTGGAAAGTCTAGGAGTTATAACTGCCAGTGACCACAAAGATCCCCCCATGTTGCAGACAGGAAGCGCAAACAGCGCTCTATGGGTGCGTTCACACAGCGCTGATTTGCTGCTGATTTTGTTACAGCAGATTTCACCCCTTTAATTTGAACCCAAGTGAAAGGGTGAAATCTGCTGCAGATCTGCACCAAAATCTGCGGTAAATTATCAACGTGTGAACATACCCTAAAACCGTTTCCTGGACCCTTGTGTGGGGAAAGAGGTTAAGATGGTGGTACTGATAGTCCAGTGTATATACAAGAGAGTACTCTGTGATGGAAATGTGCACCTAATGGGACACTGGCCTAAAATTCTCCCACCTACAGTAGGCTGTCCTAAGAAGATAACCTCCATCCACAGCCCACCTATGAGCCAGTGAGCCACAGCTCTGGCAGACTGCAGATGTCCAAGGTGGGTTCACACGTGGCATAAAGATACGTCACAGACACACATCTTACATGCGGACTCTCATATGGGGGAGGATTTGCCACAGAAAATCTGCGGATTTTGTTCTTTTCCTTTCAGGGGTCTAATCCACAGCAATTCTGCTGCAATGCACAATGGATTTTGTGCTGGATTTGTATGTAGCCTATTTTTATGCCCTAAGGCACAGGCAAGCGCGATATCAGGCTGTAAGGCTGCCATCACACTGGCATGAAAAATCACATGAAATCTGTGTGCTGCGAGACGAACAAATAGGAAACCTATTCTTTTGAATGAGGTCACAGACATGAGCGATGTTTTCCCACATGGCACCATGATGCTTTGCAGAAAACAAATGGCAGCATGTTCTATCTGGCTGTGAGATCTCTCAGCGCCAGCACCATTGTTTTTGATTTGAGGGAGAACTCTGCGATCCTCTGCTGCACCTGTAACAGCCGCAGTGGGCATTCCCTTCATCCCCGCAGTGATGCCAGGCTGTTTTCACATGGTGGGGAGCGTGATATCTGGTCGCGAGTCATGGCCTGATATCGCCCTCGCCAGTGTGAAGGCAGCCTGCGTCACATAGCGGAGTGGTGTAGATTTACATCAAATGCCACTCTGTTGGCGCGGATTCTGACACAGATAAGCAGCAAACTTCACTCCTTCAACTAAGGCCTCATGTCCACGGGCATAAATGAATTGGGGAATCTATACGTGTTACCCGCATGTGCGATCCGCAGGGCAATCAGCCCCTAGACAATCATTGGGCATCCGCAGGTAATTGAATACCTGCGCATATCATTTTTCCTGATTTATATGAGGTACAAATCGCAGCATGCTTCATTTTCTGCGGATTCCCACACGGACGGCTTCCACTGAAGTCAACAGAAGCCATCAGATCTGCGGCACACTGTGGAGGAGCCGCTGATAAGCGAGAAAGCAGGCATCCGCCTTGCAGAAGAAAGACGATCTGGCCTGGACTGAGAAGACCCGTACCGCATCTGGAGAAATAAGAAAATGTCCATGGCTGTGGGCACTGGTGGATTCCGCACTTGGAATCCGCGCATACCATAAACATGAGGCCTAAGAGCGTGAAATGAGCTGCAGATCTTGGGGCTAAAAGCGGATCAAATTCGGCACTAATTGATGTGAATTTTTGCGCAGATCTTCACACATAGCGAAACTGGTGTAGAATTTGAGGTGGATTTTGAAGCAGATCTACAGCAGACTTCATCTAAAAAGGTGAAACCTGCTGCGGATCTGCCCCAGAATCTGCACCATTGGTTAGGATGGTAAACGCAGATTTTGGTGTGGATTTTTCCGCCATGCCCCAGTGGTCAAACACTCACACCCCATCTGTGGATTGGGGAGAAGTTCTTACGTTCGTTAGCAGGACAACCTCTGTAAAGGGATTATCCAACCGTGTAGAGCCGAAGGTCCGTCCTCCGGAAGAAATCCGTTACGCCAAAAGCGAGTTTATTTCGTTGCCCGTCTCCTAAAGACAAAATGGAATAAAACGTGATCAAAAAGTTGTATGTACCCCAAAATGGCACCAATAGAAGCTACAGATCATCCATAAAAAAACAAGCCCCCACCGGCTCCAGGGATGGAAAAAAAAAAGTGATGGCTCTCAGAAATGGCAGAAAGCCATTTTTTGGTAAAGAAAAAAAATATTATTTTTGAATGTATAAATCCATTCTAAAACCGCAGTGTATTCGGTATCGCTGCGGCCGTACTGACCTGACTAACATGTTGTAGCTTTCTAACTGATTCACGGAGGAGCCGTCAGATGTGACGAATGCATCAACGGGCTTGCGCCTCTTAACACATTTATCGCAGGAATGTCGGCACTCACTTTACTAAGGCCACTCATACGCAGCAATAACCCTCCATGGATCTCAAAGGGGTCTCTCACACATGTATTCGCCGCACGCAAAATTACACGCGCAATATACAGATAACAGAACCCATTGATTTCAATAGGTTGGCACACATTTCATTTTTTTGCGTTCGCATTTTGTGCGTGTGGAAAACAAACGCTGCCTGCCCTACTTTTGTGCAAAGGTCTCTATTGAAGTCTATAGAGGGTGCGCAAATTGTGCACAATACGCAAGGGGATGGGTGATACGCTGCGCAATTCCACAGGTAAAACACCACATTGGAACCTCATTAGGCTAAACAGTCATTTAAATCAGGGCATGGTTACATACCGCTATTCTCGTCTATGACAGTGGATGAGAACAGGACACACTGTGATTTCTATTGCTGTATTGTTTCTACAGACCGCCAGCCCCCGACCTCCTGGACAGGTTATTACGGGGTCCGTGCGGAATACATGGACAGCACTGGCTGTGTGAATAGACCATTGAAAGGTCCAGGATTTTAGCAATGTATTCACTGACAGCAAGCAGAGATCCTGAAATGGCACAGAACTAATAGCAAAAGTCTATTGCAACAGTTGCAGAAGGTTGCATTTCTACAACTTATTAGTAAAGATGACACGACAGCCGGAATCTTCACAGAACACAGTCCATCATAGACTGTCAGGAGTTGCTGGGATTTGTAGTGCACGCCAAGTAACAGCCACAACCTGTACAAGCTGTTCAAGAACACGTCGAGCCCACACTGTCACCTTCGGAGGAATCTCCTCTGCTGGTCATTATCTACACACGTGGCACATGAGGTTCTGCAGGGACTGCGGCCATCCATCATCTCATTCCTCCGCCGCTAACTCTTTACTTCCGTGTACGGCCGTAACCATAGCAACTAACCGGAAGCCGTGTAGAAGAGCTCAGACCCGTCACGTGATCAACATCGTCCCGCCTCCCGCAGATTAACTCGTCTGCTTTATGTATGAGCTGAGAAATACAAACTCCTGTGTGCCGCTGCTGCCCTCTAGTGTCAGTTCTGTGTAATTACATGAACTGCCGGTACTACACGATTTTGCTGATGTCCCCCGGTCACACACTTTCCCTCGTTTTTTTTTTAACCCGTCATAGACTTCTATGACAGCTTGCTGAGTGACACGCAGGAGGATAGGGCTGGTGCTATCTTCTGCTGCGCGCGACATACGCTCATGAGAGCAAGCCCATTAAGATCGGTGCGTTCGATATACCGTGTTTGGAGCGCTTGACACACAAAAATGTGCACAAACCCACTTATCTGTTTAAGCCCTGAGGCGATATTGACACGAGAGCGAATCTCACAAGAGTTTTGCGCGCTGTGAGACGTACAAGAGCCGTGCGAGTATGACCTCCATTCTTGTGTAGGGAGTCCCGGGTGATGTTTTCGCCCACAGCTTCGCTGTGAGGTAGTCAATCGCTGCATGTCCCATTTTTTCACGTCCCTCGGAACGCCTTGCCCGTTGTTTTCAATGGGACGGTCAAACACATTGCATGCCGCGCAATTTGCGCGCAGACCGCTTTTCTTCCAGGACATCTGTACTGCGGATGGTCCGCACGGCTCACTGTCAGATATGCGCAGTGAGGATTTTTTTTTTAAATCTCCTGCTCTTCCCGAGAATTGGGCGGCCTCCATTGACCTCAATGTAAGCCGTCCGTGCTGGAACCGCGCTGAAATGGAGCATGCTGCGATTTAATTTCCGCATGCAAAGATCCGCACATCAAATCTGCATGCTTTAATTTAGCTGTGGACGCCCATGTCTCCCTATGGGCGCCTGACCTGCGAATCGTCTGCGCGTGTGCCTCGCGCGGATTCTGCTATTTAAATCCACTTGTGGACATTGGGCCTTAGTGCGTGTGCAGAATTAGGGGGAGGGGAGGTTTGTGAGACCCCCTTCTTCCTTTAGGGACTTTTCACACAGGACAGAATATTCCAGAACCGTGCTGCAGAATACTACTGCAGAGTATTCCGCCCCTGAATTCCGCACGGCTAATGCGCAGATTTTGATTCAGAATAGCTGACAATTCCGTATCAAAATCCGCAGTTAGTCGTGTTGTGGAATATTCCATCCCGCGTGAAAGGTCCCATACAACTACCCTGTTTCCCTGTAATAAGACATACCCAGAAAATAAGACATAGCATGATTTTCCCGAATTTTTGAGGATGCAAAATGATTTTTCAGGCTTTTTGAGGATGCTTGAAATATAAGTCCTGCTCCAAAATTAAGCCCTGCTAACAGTTAATTTAAAAAGTCAATTTAAATAGTGTCCAGGCAGCTATACATGTAAAAAAGTTAAACCTTTTTGAAGAAAAATTAATATAAAAGACACTGTCTTATTTTAGGGGAAACACAATTTATCCAAATTCAGCATGATGAACACAGCTGTCTATTAGGGCAAACCCGCTGCCGTAGGATCAACTATACTCACTGGCAGAACGGAGCGAGCGGCGCTGGAACAAGGAAAATTTCTTAACTTTCGTTATCAGCTCAAATTCCAAGCCAGAGTTTGAAAAAAGAGTCGGGAAGATAGCCCATGTTCGATCCTCCCAGCACCATGTGTTCACTACCTGCGAGGAAGATCCTATGTTTTCTCAGTCGTACAAATCACGGAGAGAAATGCCAGCAGTGAAAACGAAACCAGTGAACGCCTATTGAGATCAGAGGTTTCGTTTTGTCCCATCATATGACGGTGATTATCATGGCCGTATAAGGGGAGAAAAACACGCTCGTGTGTCTAAGCAGCATGGCTGCTCCTCATTCTCTCTAAGTCCTTCCCATCCATCAACATAAAAGTCTGGGTACATTGGGCTGGTACTGGTGTATCTTGTCTCCACTGGAACTAGGGGTGGAGACAAGGGGTTGGGCACTGACAGGGAAGGTGCTGGTGACACCCCCAGCAGTGCATTGGCTGTTTCCCGGAGCATGTCTTGTACCAGCTCCGGCTGTGTTACCCTTTACTGCCAAATATCAACCTCTCTCCCCTCCCAGTTTTCAGCAGGTCAGGCCCCTGGTGGCTTACCGGTGTAGCATGTGTTGCCCCACCTAGGCAGCGGGTTAACGGAGTTTGCCTTCTGTTCCCCCCTTTCCCGCAGGTATCAGATTAGCACTGTCGCTCAGCTCAGAGAGTGACAGCGGGGGACGGTAAGACTGGTGGCGTCTTAAGCAGCGCTGCAGGAGATAGACCGCGCAGGAGCCGCAACAGCACAAGGGGCAGCGGCGGGGTAAGTGGAAACAGCAGCTGTGAGATGAAATGAGGGGAGGCTGACTGCGAAAGTGAATGGAGGCACCAGGGGAAAACTTATAGGAGAGTGCAGGTCCTCCTGCACTGCTGCTGCTACAGAAGCTATATCTGCTCCTGTCCTCCTCCTGTGCCACTGAAGCCGGTGCTGCTCTCTCCATGACTGGATTGAGGGCTGTGGCACCGCTGACAGCTGGGGGAGGTGCTATTTGGCAGTAATGTCTAACACAGCCGGGACATGAGCAGCCAATCCAGTGATGGAGGCATCACCAGCACCTTCCTAGTCAGTGACTCAGCCCAACCCATTGTCTCCACCCATAGTACCAGTGGAGACAAGATAAACCAGTACCCATTGGGCCCAGGGCATTTACAAGGCATCCACTTGGCCTCTTCCATCCTGGTGCTCCTCTAAGGACTGAGCAAAGTCTCTCCCCTTCAAAAGCGGTACACTCCAACTTCAGCCAACTCTCTGGCTAGACTTGGAAGTCCAAGCTGCACGGGTCTCGCAGGCATTCTCCTACTTCATCAACCTTGCAAGGCTACCTGGGATCTCCCACACACTTCTGCCAGAAGATTCCCTTTCATGCATCTTGCAAACACACACACATATATTATATATATATATATATATATATATATATATATATATATATATATATATATATAAAAAGCGCAGTCATATGACATGCAACATGATACATTTTTCAGACATAACCCAGACATTAACCCATGCAGTGCTGCAGAGGTGCAATATACGTCATATTCATACAACACAAAGGGTCTGACAATACAGTAAGCATGAGCCAAATACATTCATACTGATGGAGGGGCCCCACTAACTCTGGGCCACTACAAAAACATTGCAAATGTGAAGGTAACTATTGAAGGTCATTGGTTTTATAATTCTGCATTTTTACCCACACTCATATCGTGGGATTTTATCACCCGTGTGAAAACACCCTAAGGGTGGATTCAAACAGGTGTATTGGTGTACCTGTTGCGTGCGCAATAAGGGCAAATAGAATCAATTGATTTAAATGGGTTTGTTCACGTCTTTTTTTGTGCTCACATTTCATGCGCACAGAAACAATTTGCAGGATGCTCTGCTTTTGTGTACATTTGCGCACCAAATGTCCCCCTAGTAGTCTATGATGGGGGGGGGCAAATACATGCACAAAGCTGAAGAAGATGCACAATACACTGCACAATTCCGCAGAAATAAGAACACATCTGAAACTCATTAGGCTAAATAGTCATTTAAATTGGGGTGTGGTTGTTTCCCGTGCGCAAATAACCATGCCCTGCGGAGCAAACGGTGCAGTAAAATACGCCAATATAAGCTCAAAAAGCCTCGTTCACAGCGCAAATCAGTGTGCTGAGGTGTGTGCAGTTGTGCATACACTTGTATGAAGCCACCCTTAGGGCGGCTTCAGACGACCATATATCGGCCAGGTATTCACGCCGGCCGATATACGTCGTCTCTCTCTGCAGGGGGAGGAGGCAGTGCTCTGAGCTCCCGCCCCCTCTCTGCCTCCTCTCCGCCCCTCTGCACTATTTGCAATGACAGAAGGCGGGACGGGTTGGGGGGGTAGGGTGCTAAATACCGGGAATTAGCTCTGCCCCCATCCCGCCTCCTCTCATTGCAAATAGTGCAGAGGGGCAGAGAGGGGGTGGAGAGGAAGCAGAGAGGGGGCGGGAGCTCAGAGCACTGCTCCCGCCTCTTCCAGCCTCCTCCCCCTGCAGAGAGGGATGCCAATATAAGGTTGTCTGAATAAGCCCTTAGTTTGTGCCTTTATTAACCCCTTCACTCCTAAGCAAACAGCCAGAGGAGAGAGGCAGAGAGCTGGTGAGGGCGAGGGAAGGGGGGACTACTCAGATGGTAGTGTATATTGTCCCGCCGTGAAAACGGTGGCCAATATACGCTCCTGTGAATAAGCCCTTAAAGATTCTTTGCTAGCTACTGTTAGCCCTATGAGATAAACCTATTGGCGGAATGTAGGTGACTCGCTGAGTGCGGGGATGGAAGTGTTAGGCTTCCTACACACGGCCGAACACGATATTGGCTGTGAAACTCGGCCCAATATTGTACTCGCTCACATGCGGTGTACGGGCAGATGTGAGGCGTAAAAAATGCTTCTCACCACTTTGGTGAGTTTGGTAAGTGTTTTCCTTAATTTTCAATGGGTATCCTCGTGTGCCCATCGGACGCCGTGCAGTGTGCTTTCCAGCCCCATTGAAAATAATGGGCGAGCCGTTCCGTTCTCGCAACACACAAATCTCACATGATTTTCAGAGCCGTGTGAAAGCAGCCTTAAGCCCCTGCAGGCCGGATTCTACCTCTGCCGGAAGTGGTGTCCACCCGTATTGTCACTTTTCTTTTTCTTCTGTACTGCCTAGCGATGACGCGGAATCCGCGCTCTTTTCGTAATGTCATTCAATAGAAGCTGTCTGCACGGAATCCGCGGAAAATTGAGCACGCTGCAATTTTTCCTCCACTTGCAGAAACTGCAATTGGTTTCCACAGGTGTGCAGGAAGAATCGATTTCCCATAGCATGCTATGGGTGGTATCTGCCAAGGATCCGCAGTGTGGACGCCCGCCACGGAATCTGCAGCAAATACCTGGCCGTGGGGTGCCCTTAGGCCACTCCCACACACACTGCTTTAAAGTGTTTTTGAATGACGTTTTTAAGCACATTCATCAGCGGTTGTTAACACACCCCATTATTACAGTGGGTGATGAGGTGCAATAAAAGGCGCTGAAACACAGAAAAATAGGGCAGACAGCATTCGAAAATCGAGGCTTCAGAAACGCTGCTTTCGAACGTTTGTCTGAGAAGCCCCAGTGAAACCAATGGAGGTGTTTTACGGCGTTTAGTGTGACGTTTCAAACACCACGCGAAACGCTGTAAAAAATGGTGTGAGAAAGCGGCCTTTTTTTTAACTTTTAGTATATTTTATTTTTTGTAATAAGTAAAAGAAAACTTTATTCAACTTATTTTCACTTCTTTTCTTAGTATTAGTATACATCGGAAGTCTAAGGCCTCGCTCACACAAACGCTGTTTTAGCACATTATAGGCGCACAAAGAAAGTGCTTCTATTAGAACCAATGGTTTCCTATAGGACCGTTCAGAAGAAGGAGTTTTAGACTCACTGAATACTCGCCCCAACAAAGATAGGACATGCGAGTGCAAAGCTGCGAGGAAAGATAGGACCTGAGACCTATCTTTGGTGTGTGCTTTCCATAGACCCCTATGGGAGCTGGATAACACGCACCTCCGATTTTGCGAACGGGCAATTTCACAGGTAATTAAAATAGCTGGAAATTCGCTATTGAATGGCCATTCACGCAATGTTTAGTACAGTGTAGACGTGATTTTTTTCACACGCTTATACCGCGCTAAAACAGTGCTCGTGTGAACAAGGTCTAGTCTAAGACACTATATGCTCCTCTGGGTGGCCAGTGCTGCGTACATGGACTGGAAGGTTGCTTTAAGCCCTGCCATAGGCTTGGCTTAATAGGCAGAAATACATTACAGCCCTGGGGCCCTCCTAAGGCTTCTGGCAGCCATGTCATCCAAGCGTTACCCTGCAGTCTCATTGTGGGCTGCAATACAGGAGACAAAGCCATTGTCCGGCCATGTAGATACTGCTGTCAAGCTGCAATCACAGTTATCTACAATCATGCTGCTGTGGCCAAGTGGGGGCTATCAAAAGCAGCCAGCACCCTTCATGCATGGAGTATAATTGGCTCCATGTGTGCTGTCCTATTTGCATGGACAGAGCGGTTAGAAGTAGGCACATCAAAAATCGTGTCTAAGGATGAAGTCACACGAACGTATATTGGCTCGGTTTTTACGCCGAGCCGATATACGTTGTCCTCGTGTGCAGGGGAGGGAGGATGGAAGAGCCAGGAGCAGGAACTGAGCTCCCGCCCCCTCTCTGCCTCCTCTCCGCCCCTCTGCACTATTTGCAATGGGGAGAGGTGGGACGGGGGCGGGGCTAATTCTCAGAACTTAGCCCCACCCCCACCCCGCCTCTTCCCATTGCAAATAGTGCAGAGGGGCGGAGAGGGGGACGGGAGCTCAGTTCCTTCTCCTGGCTCTTTCATCCTCCCCCCCCCTGCACACGAGAACAACGTATATCGGCTCGGCGTAAAAACCGAGCCGATATACGTTCGTGTGACTTCACCCTAAAAGAGCTGATGGTTTCCTATGGGTTTTTTCAGATGAACGAATTTTTGATGCGCCGAAAAAAATCGTGTGTCATAAGATAGCACAAGAGGCGTGTTTTTTTACATCAAGATTTCTCTTTACCAAAAGATGGGCCAAGTCCTAACTTTCAACTGCACAATGCCAGCGGCTCCTATAGACTCCTATGGGAGCCGGCCGGCAAAGGGGGGAGGAGGGAGTGGGAGCGACATGTTCTCGAATACTAGCCGCGACGTGCTCACAGCTGGGATTTGTTCACACGACTCCTATGGGAGCCGGACGGCAAAGGGGGGAGGAGGGAGTGGGAACAATGGGAAACACTCCACAATCTTCTGCCACTGCTTTTAGCCGTGGCGGAGGATCGCTACTTCTCCGAAGTGATGCGAGGCTGTTTTAACACAAAAACGCCTCACATCCGCGAGAACATCGTGTGTTGGTGATCACGATGTCAGGCAGAATTTCACAGCCCGATATCACACTCACCCGTGTGCAGATGCATAGAAAAATAGAGCATTCTGTGGTCTTTTTTTGGCGCTACCCAATTACTTGCGCAAAGTACAAGTTTGTGCAATTCCTGTGATGTTGCGATAAAAAAAAATTGCGTCCTATGTTTATGCGTTTTGCGTTTTTTTTTTTTAATCGCCCAGGTTCTCTATGGAGCCTCCTTTTTATCGTTTTAAACATTAGAAAGTTCTCTTGACATTCGCACTATAATGCGCAATTGTATTGCAGGCGGCAGTAATGCGAGATTATTCTCAGAAAAAAGTGTCGGCGATGCTCAAAAGTCATGGGAATTTCAGCGCTATTTTCTTGTGGCAAAATTGTGATTGCCAGTGTGAAGGAGCCTTTAAATACAGGTACCTGTTGTATTTTCCGAGCATTGGATGCAGCTAAACTTCCTCCCCCTCCCTTTTTTTTCAGCTGCCATAGGAGTCTGTGGAGACAGGGAATTTCAGTCGCTGATGTCTTATCTTTAAGTGCAATTTTTTTGTGCGGCTTAAAATTGTTCATCTACATTGGTTCTATTAGTCGCGTGTAACTTAGCTGCGCAAAATTTTCCATTTTCCATGTGAACGAGGCCTAATGATGAGAGTAGCGCACTGAACTGCATGCGCTTATCGATCCAACTTCACTCGTTGATGACACTTATTACTGTAGGTGATCTTTGAGTAACATTGCGCTCACCTTGTAGTCATAATATAACCCCAAATATATGCAAACGATGGAAATATTGCACTAAATTTTGCACGCTTACTAATACAGTTCATACCCATTCATACACAAGGTCCCTAAGTAACATATCTCTTGCTCTAAACTCTTAGGCTGCCTGTTCATGGGCGCTGCAAAATCCCGCTGGAGCCGCGACCCAGAAGCAGGAGTCGGCAGATGGATCTCCACGGTGAGCCTATCCGACAGACAGGCTCACAGCGGAGAATCGCGGCAATTCTCAGCATGCTGCGATTTGCTGGCCGCGAGCAGAGAATCGCTATGATTCTCCGCTCGTGGACAGGGGGGGCTGCGCTTTCCATAGCAATGCTATGAAAAGCGTTCACTGCGTTCCCCGTGGCCGGATAATCGCTGCAGAGAATGCAGTGAAAATTCGCCCGTGGACAGGAGCCCTAATTGGTACAGGACATGAGTTTTGGCTGCGTGGTACTTAAGCCTACATCCTGTGGATGACACAGGATCAGAAGAGAGCCCACATTATCCCGAAGCGGAAGCCAACTGATTGCCAGCCTCCTGCAACAGCGGGGAATCAAGGAGAACAGATATCCCCACTGTAAACCCCCTACAAGCTGCGATCTATGTAGATTGCGGCATGCAAAGGGTTCACAGAAGCGATAAGAAGTCCCACAATGCATTATCATAGCAATCATAGCTGTTTTAAGTCCCCTGTAGGGACATAAAAAAATGTAAAAAAAAGTATAAAAAATGCCTGTAAAAAAATTACGAAAAAAACTTTTTTGCGCTCTTTTCCCATATTTTTATGAAAAAAAATTTAAAAACCCCACACATATTTAGTATCATCGTGTCTGTAGTGACCTGTACAATAAATTGAACACACTATTTATTCCGCATGACAAAAAAATGTAAAACTAAAGTTAAACCTTGATAAGCAGAGGCAAAATCCTTATTTTGTTTGTTTTACCTCTGAGAAAATGTAGTAAAAGTTATTAAAAAAAACGTATATACCCCAAAATAAGGCTGAATTCACACGAGCGTATATCGGTTTTCACACCCGGACGATATATGCTGCCCCTTGGATGCATTGCTTTAAAATCAGTGCACAAGGGCGTATTTACGCCGCGTAAAAGCGCCCGGCCGGCCAAGATAGTGCATTTTACGCTGCCGACGGCTGCATAGACTCCTATGGGAGCTGCCGGAGAAGAGAGGTGGGAGGGAGTTTAGCAGCATGACTGCTAAACTCCCATCCCCTTCCCTTCTCCTCTCCGCCTCATGCCGGCTGTTCACAATAGGAGGAGTGAGATGGGGCAGAGCTAAGATCCTCCCCATCCCTCCCCCTCCTATTGCTGGCTGCCAACAAGGGGTGGAGAGAGGGCGGGAACTTAGCACACTAGCTCCCACACTGTCCCGCCTCCTCCCCTTGCAGACAGCCGGCAAGGGGGAGGTAAGTGGGAGAACAGCTTAGCAGAGCTAAAGTGTCTCCTCCCCGTCCAACGGCATTGCGGCCTCGGTGTATATGCATCAGGCTCGGGATGTCTGAACGGGGGACCAAACATTAGATTTGTGTACCTATTCACACGTTTTTATGGCGCCGGCGGGCGCACATGAAAACTCCTACAGTCATGTAAATCCACCCTAATACCGATAAAAAGCTCGTCACACAGAAAAAAAAGCCCTCACAGAGCTCCGACCATGGAACAATAAAAATATTATAGAGCTTTGAATGTAACGATGTAGGGAAAAAAATTCCAAAAAAGGGTTTTTATTGTGCAAAAGTGGAATACCTAAAAATTAATCATTTTGGTATTGTCATAATTGTACCAGCCCGCAGAAAAAAAGTGTCATGTCATTTATGCTGCCCGATTAACGCTGTTAACAAAAACCAAAACTGAGGCTAGTTGATGTGTTTTATTTCCCTGCTCTAAAAAAAAATAATAATAAAAGTTTTACATTATATGCACCCAAAATAGTACCAATAAGAACTACAGTTCACCGTGCAACAAACAAGCCCTCAACGGCCACGTCAGCGGAAAAATAAAAAAGTTATGGCTTTTGAAAAGTGGAGATGAAAATTGTTGCTTCTCTTGGGCCAAAATAGGCCGTGTCCTTAAGAATTTAAAAACCAGAATAACCCTGAATTATAAGTTAAGCGATGGAAATAACAGAGCGAATGCCGCGGGTTCCACCTATATGTGTATGACCAGCTGGATAGTCAGCACCAATACAGTATGCAGACCGCATGGGACCTTAGTATGTATTACTGCAGGCCAAATTGAAGTTGAGTATTTTTACAAATTCTTCTAGAGATGAGCGAGCACCAAAATGTTCGAGTGCTCGTTACTCGTGTCGAACTTCCCGCGATGCTCGAGGGTTCGTTTCGAGTAACGAACCCCATTAAAGTCAATGGGCGACTCGAGCATTTTTGTATATCGCCGATGCTCGCTAAGGTTTTCATTTGTGAAAATCTGGGAAATTCACAAAAGTGATGGGAACGACACAGCAACGGATAGGGCAGGCGAGGGGCTACATGTTGGGCTGCATCTCAAGTTCCCAGGTCCCACTATTAAGCCACAATAGCGGCAAGAGCGCCCCCCCGCACTGTGAGCATAAAGATCGTTCTCCTCTGCCACAGCTGTAACAGCTGTGGCAGAGAAGAACGATGTTAGCCCATTGAATTCAATGGAGCCGGCAATACAGCCGGCTCCATTGAAAGCAATGCGCTGCGGGCGATCGCGGGATGAATTGTCGGGAAGGGGTTAAATATATAAGCCCTTCCCTGCAATTCATCCAGAAATGTGTAAAAATAAAAAAAAATATATACTCACCCTGTCCCGGCAGACGGAGTTCAGCGGCGGCCGGCGGCAGTTCTCTGAACTGCTCTCTGTAGTATTCAGCAGCCGGGGATTTAAAATCCCCGCCTGCTTAATGAGCTGCCTCTGATTGGTCACAGCCTGACCAATCAGAGGCAGGTCTCACTCACACACCCATTCATGAATTCATGAATGGGTGAGTGACTGCTGTCTCTCATTGGCTCAGCGGGACCAATCAGATTGGTCCCTGCGCTGAGCCAATGAGACGCAGCAGTCACTCACCCATTCATGAATTCATGAATGGGTGTGTGAGTGAGACCTGCCTCTGATTGGTCAGGCTGTGACCAATTAGAGGCAGCTCATTCAGCAGGCGGGGATTTTAAAGCCCCGGCTGCTGAATAGTATAAAGAAGCAGTTCAGGAGAACTGCCGGCGGCCGCAGCTGACCTCCAGCTGCAGCGGAAAGGTGAGTACATATATATATTTTATTTTTACACATTTCTGGAGGAATTGCAGGGAAGGGCTTATATATTTAACCCCTTCCCGACAATTTATCCCACGATCGCCCGCAGCGCATTGCTTTCAATGGAGCCGGCTGTATTGCCGGCTCAATTGAATTCAATGGTCAGTGCTCGTTTAATCGAGACGAGTACCGCGTGGTGCTCATCTCGAGTAACGAGCATCTCGAGCACCCTAATACTCGAACGAGCATCAAGCTCGGACGAGTATGCTCGCTCATCTCTAAATTCTTCCCATTGGATGAGCCGATGTGATAGAGCAGTGGTGGCGAACCTGCGGCACGCAGAGCCCTCCCTGCTGGCACGCGTCACCTTTGGCCGCTCACCATGTTAGTGAATACCGGCAGGGGCCGCGGCTCCCCTGATGGCATTCACTAAGCAGTGCTGCTATGTGCGCTGATCCCGACCACCAGAGGCGTAACTTGAAGCTCCCGGGCCCCCGATGTAAAACTTGTAACAGGGCCCCCAACTATAATGCTTTACTCACAGTACTGGGTTCCCTATATGGAGGAGAGGCCTTATGGGCTCCCTAAGGCTCCTGGGCCCGGGTGCAACCGCATCCACTGCATCCTCTATAGTTACGCCCCTGCCGACCGCATATTAACGTTTTCTTCCCCACTTCTGCCCTAATCAGCAATTCCAGCAACCTGATTGTATGTTTGGTGAATCAGTCAACTCAAAGAATCAACTTGTCTTATGCTGCGAACCGTGGTAAGGAAACAGCATGGGACTAGGGACAGGCAGGGTAAGGGTTAAGTGTAGCGAACGCAGCAGGGGGTGGGGGGAGGAGCTAAGGCAGGAAAAGCAGAGGGAGGGGGAGCGGAAGAAGAAGAAGACCAGAAGACGGGAGACACGTGGAGAGGAAAGAAGTCTGGAGCAGAAAAGAAGCCCACCCACTCTCCCGGAAGGCCTGGCCAAGGGAGGAGAAAGAACAGTGTTAGGAGTTAGTTGAGTCCATCTTTTTAATTTTAATTTTTCTTTTTAGTTTTTCTTTCCGGAAGTTGTCACAGCTAGTGGTTGGCCCGGAATTGTCCATGCTGGTTAGGGATGGTTGAGGAGGGTTTGCAAGCCAGAGGATCGTGGGCTTACGAACGTCCTCTGGGACGGTTTATGGACTGAAAAAGTTAAACTGCATACAGCATGGATAGGTTTCGTGAAAGTTCAGGATTAACGTTACTAACAGGTTATTTAATAAAGCTGTGGCCTACCCCACATTTGTTCAGCAAGAAGTAGTCGGAGTATGTTATTTACTAGGTAAGTGAGCTGTTAAGAATTAAGTTATTGTCCCTAGTCCTGGAATTCCTGATTAGGACAGAAGTGGGGAAGAAAAAGTTAATATGCATCCCGGCCACACTGTGATGTCAGTGTGCAGCCGGGATCCTCCTCCCCCGACGTCTCCTACTTGGTTCAGCACTGCTGGAGGGCGTGCCGAGCAGAGGAGGAGCGGGGCTTACACAAGGAGGAGGGGGGAATGGAGGGTCACTGCGGGGTGTCACTGTGCTACTGGGGGGCCACTGCAGGGGGTCACTGTGCTACTGGGAGGCCGCTGCAGGGGGTCACTGTGATACTGGGGTGCCGCTGCTGGGGGTCACTGTGATACTGGGGGGTCACTGTGGGGGATCCTCTGATACGGGAGGGTCACTGCTGGGGGTCACTGTGATACTGTGGGGCCACTGTGCGGGAACACTGTGATACTGGGGACCGCTTGGGGGGTGGGTGTCACTGTGATACTGGGGGCCGCTGTGGGAGGGGGGGGGGGTCACTGTAATACTGGGGGCCGCTGTGGGGTTGTCCCTATTATTGCTGGAGCCGCTGGGGAGGGTCGCTAATATCGTTCTGGCCGCATGGGGGGGGGGGGGTCACTATTATAGCTGGGGTATGTTTACATGTGGCAGAAATGGGCAGGGCTGTTTCAAAATAGACTGGGTGCAGATTTTGACTGCTTTTTGAATGCGGAAATGCTCCACAGAAATTTCCGCTGAGGACATTCTGCAGTATTTCCGCATCCAAAAAGCAGTCAAAATCTGCACCCAGTCTATTTTGAAGCGGCCCTGTCCTTTTTAGAATGACGAGGGTAAAATCATACGTTGTGATAAGCCCCGCCCCCTGACGTGCTGGCACTTTGCAGTAAATAAGTGGGTTTGGGGTTGCAGTTTGGGCACTCGGTCTCTAAAAGGTTCACCATCACTGTGATAGAGAGGCTTGGGGAACTTTCATATGTTTATACCAGTTATGGAGAACCTCCTTTTGACTTCTGGACTGCATGCGACAAGCCGCTAATATTATGTTATTATATACTGATGAAGCTCCATTCCCATGACAGTTGAAATACTGCGTTACCATTGAGACTGCAGTTTGTTGTACTGCTGAACGTGTTCTACAGTAGTTGTTCCTGATAATTGATGATAGGAGTGAGACGCAGTACGGAGCAAGTTATGTGACTTTTTTCCTATCTCCCTTATTTTATACTTGTTACAATAAAAGTTTATGTTCTTGTAAGTCTGGTGTCCACTTCATATCCTGGTACCTGTGTCGCCTACCATCTACCGCAACACATTGGCTCTCCCTTGACTTTCAGAACCGCAGCAATTTGTTGTGGCCTCGAATCCACTAGTTGTTGAAATTGTTCTGCAGGAATATCGGCCCCTGCGGACAGGAAACTTCTTGTAGTTGCTGCAAATTAGCTGGAGGCACCGATATGTACTGACCGGCTGACAGGAAGGGGTCATCGGTTCATGCTGCTTGTGCCAAATTTTGACCTCCCATCAGCACGGTGCAACAGAAAGCTAGATTTATCTGACCAGGAGATGGTTTTCCACTACATAGGGATCCAACTTTTGAGCTCTTTTACCCACTGAGGTTCCACCTTTCTGTTTCTCTAAGGGTGGCTACCCACTAGCGACATTTTTTCTTGCGCTGTGTGAGCGAGTGCCTCGCAGCGGAGAGAAAACTCTGCAATATCACACACTGTTTTCAATTGGGCCAGCGGCAGCAGCGCTAGCCCCATTGAAAACATAGGGAATACAGCGTGGACTTCTGCCACAGCTGTGACAGCTATGGCAGAGGATTCAATGAATGGCTGAACGCTGCCTGTGATTTGCTGAGCACTGTGACCAATCACAGGCAGCGCTCAGCTATCATTCAACGGCTGAGCACTGCCTGTTATTGGCTGAGCGCTGAGCCAATGACACCAACACTTTTTGGGAGCAGGGATTTTTCAATCTCCGGCCTCCAGAACAGAGAAGACTACTGTGACAGAGAAAAGAGCCGGATGGCTCTTTTTTTTTACAGCTAGAGCTGATTTTCAGGGAAGGTCTTATATTTCAAGCGCTTCCCTGAAAATCATCGCTGCGGGGGTTGCCTGCAACACACTGCTTTCAATGGGGCTGCAACAGTGCTGACCCTATTGAAAGCAATGGGATAGCATCATAGACTTCTGCCACAGCTGTGGCAGAGGATTCCTTCATCCCCCAGGTCCTCGCGGAGATGACGAAATCCTCTGTCACAGCTGTAGCAGAAGTCCGCGATGAACTCCCTATGTTTACAATGGAGCTAGCGCTGCGTTGTATTCCACTGCAACGTTCACAAGGTCCCCTTGCTCTAGATGTTTTTCCGCAATCAAGCCATTCTTGGTATACTCTCCACACCGCTGTGCAAGAAACTCTACAAGGTTGGAAGTGTATGAAGTCCTGGCCCCAGCTAGTCTACTCTAGCCTAGTTTGAAGTTGCTCAGATCACTAAATATATATATGCAGTTCGCAAGGTGGCCAAGGAGGGTTATTAACCTGTTACTTAGGAAATCACATTTACACCCAAGTGCCTAATTGACCCCTTCAACCACTCCATTGTTAGTATACAATAGTCACATCTCTTGCCCTTCCCTGGGACATCGGGGCTCAGCACAGGCTCACTGGTTACTTTAGTTTAATGTAAGCACTGGGGCTCCTGTATAGAACGCAGTGCGGACAGTAATTGGAGGCGTTGTACATAGCAATTATCACTATTATTTTCTAACATGGAACACAGGAAAAACTTTTGGTCACCTTATATGAAACTTGTCTACATATAAGAATCATATACAGCGAGGCTTGGCATGACACAGATTTTATTCCTATGGAAATCCTCCCCATATACAGGCCACAGCCCAATAATGGCAGCTAATGTGCCATAAACAAGAGTGCCCCCAATAAAAGTAGTGCCAAGAAAGTGCCCCCCCCCAATAAACAGGAATGGGAGTTGGGGAAATACAGTCTCTTTTAAGATTAGAGGTGGATCTAAATTATGTTCTTATTTAAGGAGATCTAGTCTTGTGTCTCTATTAGTTTAGGGGGTCCATACTTAAGGAGTCTGGGGTCTCTATTGGTTTAAGAAGTCTTGAGGAGTCTGTATTTAGGGGTTATAAGCGAAAATGTATTTAGATGGATTTCTTTCTGAGTTTAGCGGCTCTGGGGGTCTGGTCTGTATGTATTAGTTTAGGGAGTGTTCTGTGTGGTTTGTATTCATTTTGGGGTGTGATGAAGGAGGATCATATGGTATGTACTATGTGCAATTCAAATGTCGTAGGTTGGGACATGCCCTATATAAATGAATGGGGCATACAATCCAAAATTTTGTATGATACATCGTAGTACACCACTTTGTATACTGCTTTTCCTATTACTAAACTATCCTTTCTCCAATCTCTCCTGAATCCAGCAGCGAGGCCCATCTTTCTGGCCAATCGCTAAACTGATGCCTCCACCTTGTGCCAGTCACTACACTGGTGCCCTCACCAGTCATTGTGCTGGCTGCCCATCTACTATAAAATACAATTTATACTTAGTCTCATCCATAAAGCTCTTCTCAGTGCTGCACTGTCCTGTATCTTCTCTTTCATTTCTACCCCATCCCCTGCTCTCCGCTCTGCTAATGATTTCAGACTAACATCTTCTATATTCTGAAACTCCCATTTCCCAGACTTTTCTCAAGCTGCACCAGTTCCCCGGAATGCGCTATGACAGATAATCAGGTAAATTCTCAATGCCCACAACTGTGCCCTAAAACACATCTCATTAAGGAAGCCTATTACATCTCCAAGTTTAACTCTTCTTCATCTACCCCTCTTCTTCATTCTCCCTCTAAGGCCTTATTCAAACAAGCATTTTTAAGTGGCTAATATAGCCGCCTTAAAAAAATCGCAACCATCTGAAGCATTGGATTCCAATGTATTCATTCAGATGAGTGATTTTTAGACCACGTAAAAACGTCACGCTGGGAATTATAGGACATTGGCAACCAAATATGGCTGAAAAACATAGGTCTTGCCCTATCTTTTGGCCAATATATGCTGGTTGTTCCCATAGACTCCTAGGGGAGCTGCAAAAAAAGGGAGGGGGAGGGAGTTTAGCAGCATCCAGCATCCACCGTAACTACAGGTGCCTCTATTTAGGCATTAAAAGACCTCCCAGGGTTTTCCCACGCTGTGGCATAGATACGCCGCAGCCGCTTGTGTGAATGGATAAGAAAACGCGAATTTCGTCCGCAACTTGATCCCGATGCGGTCAGCATGAAAGAGCCCTAAACCTGATCCCTTCATCCCATTGTATCCCCCACACACCCTAATACAGCTTTATGTATAGTACCTCACTTATATAAGATATGCCACCATCGAGTCCTGATCTATAGTGTATTTCATGCTATTCACACTGGCCACTGCTGCCTATATGCCAAAAAAATATGCTGAAGCGTTGAAAAGCAGCGATCACCAGAAATCCTCAGAATGACCAATAATGGTTAAATAGAGCCAGCCGTCTGCTTTTCCCAGCGTTGTACCCCGGGTAACTCCCTCCCACTCCCTTTTTTCCAGTTTCCATACGAGTCTATGGGAACTTGGTGCATATTTCGGCAAAAGATTCCCCTGTAGTGACCGACAGAAGACAGAGTGGCTGCTTTGTGCCCCCACACTGTAATAATACCCCATTTATGCCCCCTATAGTATGCCTCCCCATAAAGCAATTAAGACAATTAAGGGCTTAAAGGAGATGTCTCGAGGAAGCAGTGAATTTTTTTTTTGCCCAGTCCCCCTAATTAAGCATACATTACTAAGCCCCCCTGTAAATGACTTTTCTAGATGGTTTGTACTTACCGTTCCAGCGTTTCAGCAACTTATAAAAGTTTCCCCAAGATGGCCGCCAGCTCTTTTCCCGTCGCTTGCTGCAGCCCGATGTGCGCGCTCCCGAGACGCTACCAGCTGTGTCTCCATGGCAACCAGACGCCCCACAGCCGCCGACCAGTCACCCACCGCCAGGCAGCAGGTAACTGGCGCTAGCCCCCGGCTCCCCAGCGCTACGCTCCCGGCTCCCCAGCGCTAGACCCTGACAACAGACGAAGGCCCCGGAGCCCAGCGCTAGGTTCCGGAGCCCAGCGCTAGGTTCCGGAGCCCAGGTGAAGGCCCCGGAGCCCAGCGCTAGGTTCCGGGGCCTTCACCTGTTAGAGAAGATCACCCCCCGACCCATCACTTACCTGGGCGGCTTCTCGGGGCTGCTGGGCTGGGCTGGGCTTCTCCGCTGGGCAGCTCCAGTTTCTGCACCTTCCTCTAACAGAGGATGGTACAGAATGGCCGCTCCAGCGCGCTCCCGAGCAGTGACAGCTCGTCTGCGCATGCGCAGAAGAGCTGTAGCGGGGAGCACACTGAAGCGGCTCGTGCTGAAAGGAGAAGACCGGACTGCGCAAGCGCATCTAAAAAAGCAAGCTGCCAGCGAATTTAGACGGAACCATGGAGACGAGGACGCTAGCAACGGAGCAGGTAAGTGAATAACTTCTGTATGGCTCATATTTAATGCACGATGTATATTACAAAGTGCATTAATATGGCCATACGGAAGTTTATAACCCCACTTGCTTTCGCGAGACAACCCCTTTAAGGGTTAATAATTGTAAATATTCCTGGCCCAGTGAGTCCTGCAGCTTGTATAGCACATATAGCAAGGGCTTCTGCAGTAACAGGAAGAAGGCAACACAGATGTCTCATGCCAGTGAAGTCCAATGATGTTAGTGGTGAGGGCTCCCCTAGCCTATGGGCCCGGATGCAATTGCAACCTCTGCTAGCCCTATTGCTATGCCACTGTGCTATAGAAATAAAGATTAGTATTATTATATTGTAATTCTGCTGACGTCTCTTCTCCAACCTTGGCGAGTGTGAAGTCCCGACATAAGATTGCAGTATCTTGGAGCTGCCAGACGCAACGATTCTGAGAGTCCACCGTTCATCTACATGGAACATGGGCACATTGACTTTCGCTTTTATTGTTAACTTTAGTATTTCACTTGGGACACGTCCTCAACAAGGTTATCTGACGTTAAGGCCAACATCCCACGGGCGTATAGAGAATAGAATCCACTTATTTCCATGGCTTCATACACATCCGTGTATTTTCTTCTGCACATTTAGGTCACTAAAAAAATCTACAGCACGCTCTACTTTCCTGCACGTTTGAATACCAAAAGTCCCCATAGAAGTCAATGAGGATGTACAAGTGCATGCAAAATATGCTAGGAGTTGTGTGAAACGCTGGGAAAAGAACACATCCAGACCTCATTAAAGTAGCCATTTCAATCGGTGCGCATTTTTCTTTGGCCGCGTAAATGAACAAGCCTTGTGGGCACAAGCAGTACAGTAAAATACATCGATACATATGCAAAACAGTATCGTTCGTTCCATAAAAGTGCTATGAGCATGTGCACGCAAATACGCATAGACTGGTGTGAAGCTGGCCTTAGGGTCTACGGAAACATCAGCAGAAGACCTTTGAAGGCACTCTGGCCTCTCCTGCAATCGGACGCACTGTTTTGCGCATTCTATGTATTAAAAAACATTTTTGCGACTTGACTACAAAAGCAGAAACAAATAGGTCGTCTGCTAACTGCAATGTGGCCACTAGATGGCACCACAATACAGTTAGTGAGATGCTGGGACGCGGGTCCTTTGACCTTATTTCTAGAACGTCAATCCGAAACGTACAGAAATAAAATGTCCTCGGGCTTTCGCTGTATTTCTCATTTTCCTTCAGATCCCCAATCTGTAAAGAACAGGACAGTCGCTATCTGAAGTATCAGCGTCTGCTTTGCTGCTGCTCAGGATTTTAGTCTTTCTATGCCTTCCGGAGTCGCACTTTCAGAAGCTTCTATGCAAATCTGCTCTGTGTGTGTCAGTGCGCAGCGACTTATCGGCTTCTGCATTGTGTCTGAGTATCACTGACACCCAACATCTGTGCAGATGGTAATATATTGCTCTACCCAAGTTGATGCCTGGCTACAGTTAAAACAGACTTACGGCTCGGCGCACGCTACATATGACTATGAGAGTCGGGCGCAATTTGCATCAGACAGCACCCAGATGCCAGTTCACGGTCTGTCCCACGGACAATGTTCATGGACATTGGCTTGTCCTATTTCTTGTGTGTGAAGCAGGCAGGAATGGGAGTTCTTCCATGCGGACCGGCGGTATCTGTGAAGAGAACGTCCATGTGTATACAGCCTCATCGGCTATAGTAGGTCCATGTGCTGTTCGTGGAAATACACGGACCCAAAATACGCCACTGTGGTAGATATGACTGATACGGGCATATTAACACATGACAAATGTGCTGTGTATTTTCAGCGGTGGATTGGCGTGCGTAAAATAAGGGCTCTGTTACACATACGCATTTGTGCGCACAAAATATGCGCATGCATTGCGCAGAGAATAGAACAATTTTTTTCAATGGATTCATTCTCACTTTTGCATGTGCAAAAAACCCTAAACGAGAAATGCTCGATTTTGGTGCGTATTTGTGCACTTAAGGGTGGTCGCACACGGCCATAAGCGCATATACACTCGCTATTGTGTGATGTATATGTGCTATGTAGGACGCACAATAGTCTGCTATAGCACCCAGATTGGGCATTTTTCTGTGCTTTTTTGCACTGCCGGTACCGCTCACGTGTTTGAGTAAGCGGAGCAGCCAACTTAGTAGATGGGTCACCTGAACTACGTAGTAGTCAAGCCAGCCCATGTAGTCCCAGGTGTTACTGTTTAACCCCACGTTAGAGCTTGACTTTGGGCTGATGGGGGCTTTTGGTGCGCAATTGCAGTGTTCTCTAACACTTTAATAGTTCTGTTATAAACATAAAGCAAACGGATGAGGAACAGATGTATAATGAAAACAGTAAAGCCCCCTTCACACTGCTGTAAGCGTATTTGCGCACGCCTAAGCGCCATGTATTTGCAGAACGAACAATGTTTTTTTGTGCGTGTATCAGCATTAGAGATGAGCGAACCCACTGGGCCACGCCCCTTTTCCCCCCGAGCACCGCGATTTTCGAGTACTTCCGTACTCAGGTGAAAAGATTCGGGGGCACCGTGGGTGAGTGGGGGGTTGCAGCGGGAAGTGCGGGGGAAAGGGAGAGAGAGAAGGCTCCCCCCTGTTCCCCACTCCTACCCCCGCTCCACCACGCCTCCCCCCGCCCCCCGGCGACCCCCGAATCTTTTCAACCGAGTACGGAGTAATTACTCGAAACTATATTCGCTCATCTCTAATCAGCATATTTTATTGTAATCGCACCGATTACAATGGCTATTTAGTCTCATGAGTTGCAGATGTGCTCTTTTTGCTGTGCAATTGCGCAGTGTTTCATGCATCACCTAGCGTATTTTGCGTGCATTGGCAACCCCCCATTGACTTCTATGGGGACTTTGTGTGACCAAAATGTGCAGGAAACAAAGCACATGTCAATCAATGAACCCACTGAAATCAATGGATGCAATTCTCTGTGCAGCCGAGGAAAACAGATCTGGTAAATGGAATGAGTAACGGATAGTTTAAAAAAAAACGGAATGAAACATTCTCTTATGGTTCCTTTATTTTGTACAGAGTAATAGCTCAGCAGACCGCGCTATTTTCTCCATCCAAGAATGGAACGGATACATATGGAAGAGATTTTTTTCCCCATTGAAATCAATAGGACTTTTAACAAATCCATTTATATCCATTTTTCTGGTCTGAGAACGGGAAACATAACGCTGATGTGATTCTAAGTTGGTCATTCAATATATTGATCATCGCACATTTATGTCATGTAGTTAAATTTTAGGAAAGGTCATGAATTTCGCCCCCACCGCTCAAACGAAGAACTACTTATAATCTTTATTATTATACCCAGAGGCATAACTTGAAGCTCCTGGGCCTCAATGCAAAGCCTGGAACTGGGCCCCCAACTATAATGCTTTATTCATAGTACTGAGCCTTATGGGCCCCCTAAGGCTCCTGGGCCCGGGTGCAACCGCATCCCCTGCATACTCTATAGTTATGCCCCTGATTATACCACTATCACATACCCAAACTGCAGTTGGGCATCATGACGGCAAAAACACCGGACGTACTTGATCTGGCAGACTCCAACAGTGCCAATAGACCCCATTGGCTATAACAGGGTTTGTTGGGCTTCCTGCATTCCGTCCAGCATTATTTCATGGTGGATTTCCTGATGGAACTGCCTTAAAGGGGTTGTCCCGCGATAGCAAGTGGGGTTATGCACTTCTGTATGGCCATATTAATGCACTTTGTAATGTACATCGTGCATTAAATATGAGCCATACAGAAGTTATTCACTTACCCCCTCCGTTGCTGGCGTCCCCGTCGCCATGGATCCGTCTAATTCTGATGTCTTCTTGCTTTTTTAGACGCGCTTGCGCAGTCCGGTCTTCTCCCTTCTGAATGGGGCCGCTCGTGCCGGAGAGCTGGTCCTCGTAGCTCCGCCCCGTCACGTGTGCCGATTCCAGCCAATCAGGAGGCTGGAATCGGCAATGGACCGCACAGAGCCCACGGTGCACCATGGGAGAAGACCCGCGGTGCATCGTGGGTGAAGATCCCGGCGGCCATCTTGGTAAGGTAAGTAAGAAGTCGCCGCAGCGCGGGGATTCGGGTCAGTACTAAACCTTTTTTTTTTAACCCATCCCTTGGGTTTGTCTCGCGCCGAACGGGGGGCCTATTGAATAAAAAAAAAAAAGTGTTTTGGCGCGGGACAACCCCTTTAAAGGTTACCTTCAAATAGAGCTTTCAACACAGATGTAAAGATAAAAAAGTGGCCACACTTGGCTGAATGAGGGCAAAGTAATTTGTTGATAACAGATATACAGATTTACTGTGGGGCCCTGTAATCTGCATGGGGTGCAAAAATAGTCTGGGGGCACTATTAGAGGTCAGCCAAGCAAGCAGTGTTTCCGAACTTGTGTTGTGTAAGGAGGTTGTCTGTCTATCTGTTCTGATTTATATTATACTGTTTCTGTTTTTCTATGACTTTATGACTTTAAGTGTACAGGAAGCTCAGGGGGTGGCTGATTCTGGTGTGTAACCATGGGCCGAAAGCCAACTGTTTACCCTTAACCCCTTCATGACATGGCCTATTTTGGCGTTGAGGACCAAGCGATTTTTTGGTATTTTTCCATCTCCATTTTTCAAAAGCCATAACTTTTTTATTTTTCCGTGGACGCGGCCGTATAAGGGCTTGTTTTTTGCGTGGCGAACTGTAGTTTTTATCGATGCCAATTTTGGGTACATAGACTATATTGTAAATTATTTTTTTTTTTTAATGATAGCAGAGAGAGAAAACGCATCAATTCTGCCATAGATTTTTTTTATTTTTTTTTTACACCGTTAATCATGCAGCATAAATGAGACTTTCCATTTTTTCTGCAGACCGGTACGGTTACAACGATACCAAAATTCTAACATTTTTTTTAGGTTTTCCCACTTTTCTGCAATAAAAACCCTTTTTTTTGGAAATCTTTTTTCTATTCTAAATTGCTGCATTCAAAGTCACGTAACTTTTTTATTTTTTGATGTACAGAGCTCTATGAGGGCTTATTTTTTGCGAGACGAGCTGTAGATTTTATTGGTACCATTTTGGCGTACATACGACTTTTTTGATCACTTTTATTGCGTTTTTAGTGAGGCAAAATGCTAAAAACGAGCATTTTGCCTCAGTTTTTTAGCTTTTTTTTTAGCGTTTTTTTCGGTGCACAGTCAAAAGCATGTGCAACTTATTGTACGCATCGTTACGGACGCGACAATACCAAATATGTGGGGTTTTATTTTTTTATACCTTTTTTTATGCTAATCTGAGAAAAAGCATAAAAAATGGAAATTCATTTTTTAAATCTTTCTTTTTTTTATACTGTTTGTGTCCCTCTGAGGGACTTTAACCACTGCCCTGATGATCGCTGTTATAAGGCATGGCAGAGCTACTGCTCTCCCATGCCTTATCGCTCATACAGCGATCTCAGGCATAGGCAATACAGGACGCCAGTGTCTGGCGTCCTGTTGCCATGGTGACAGGCCGGGCTCTCGCGATGACATCGCGAGAGCCGGCCGGAGACACAGAGGGAGCCGCGCTCCCGCTGTGAACTCTTCCCCTGCCGCGATCTACTTAGATCGCGGCAGGGAAGGGGTTAAAAGTGGCGGGCGCATCTCCGATGTCCCCCCGCTGCTGCAGCGAGACGCCGGCTGTGACTGACAGCCGGCTCCCGCTGCGGGATAGCGCTGGATCACATATGATCCAGCGCTATCTCCAGGACGTAAGTTTACGCCCTGTTGCGGGAAGTACCCCGCTCCCAGGACGTAAACTTACGCCCTGCAGCGGTAATGGGTTAAATGCTGCCGGTAATTCTGACACTGGCATTTAAATCCCCTGATCGGAGTTTGGGGGTCCTGTAAGACCCACCACACGATGTGATCACGGGGTGCTGTTTTCTCGCCATGTCAGCCAGGGGCCTTCTGAAGGACCCCTAGGCTGCCATTGCAGGTTGCCTGTCAGAACACAGTATAGTGCAATACTATGGTATTGCATAATACTCTATGAGCGATCAATCAATTGCAAGTTGGGACTAAAAAAAATGTAAAAATGAGTTTTAAAAAGTTTTATTTATTAAAAAAAATAAAAGTATTAAAAGTTTAAAAAATCTTCTTTTCCCATATTTATAATGAAAAAAACAGTTTGGTATCGCTACATCAATAAAAGTCCAATCTATCACAGTAACACATTACTTACCCCGCACAGTGAATGTCTTTGAAAAAAAAAAAAATACACAACATCAGAATTGAGCCATTTTGGTCAACCTCAACTCCAAGAAAAAAATGGAATAAAAAGTGATCAAAAAGTTATATGGTCACCCCAAAATGGTACTAATAGAAACTACAGGGCGTCCTGCAAAAAAAAAGAGAGCCCTCACACAAAACGTTATTGCTGTCAGATGATGGCGTCCGGAAAAAATAATTGTATCTTTTTCAAAGATATTTTACTTTTTAAACATAGTACAGCACAAATACCTGTATTTGGTATCGGAGTGATCATACGGACCCACAGAATAAATGTATCATGTCGTTTTTACTGCAGTCTGTATACCATAAAAACAAGACCCCACAAACATGGCGTAATTATTTTTTTTTCTATTTTACTCCTCCTAAAATTTTTAAGGGTTTTTCAGTACATTTTAGGTTACATAAAATATTACCATTGAAAAATACAGTTTGCCCTGCAAAACAAACACGCTGGTAGACAACTACATGGATTGAAAAGAACTTCAAAGAACTATCTTTTGAAAATGGGGAGGAGAAACCAAAAAAGGGTTGCATCTAGAGATGAGCGAGCGTACTCGCTAAGGCAAACTACCATATATACTCGAGTATTAGCCGACCCGAGTATAAGCCGAGGCAATAAGTTTCACCACAAAAAACTGGGAAAACTTATTGACTCAAGTATAAGCCAAGCTATACTAGAGTATATACTAGGTAAGAAAAAACCTCCATACTCACCTCCCAGCCAGCGTCTGTGTCTGTGTGACAAGCTGCTTGAATTCTCCCCGCTGTCCTCTCTGCTCGGCTCTGTCAGTGCTGTGTAAGTAAGCGCTGAGATTGGATTGAGCGCCAGCCAATCACAGCTGGCGCTCGATCCAATCACAGCGCTTACTTACACAGCACTGATGGCAGGGGATTTGAAAGCCGAGCAGGGAGATGACAGCGAGGAAAATTCTAAAGCAGCTTGATTGGCTGTGAATGATTGAGCAACGGCTGTGATTGGCTGATGCTCGATCCGATCACAGCTCTTATTTACACAGCGCTGACGGTGGGGGATGCAGAGCCGTGCAAAGAGGACGGCGGGGGATGACAGCGGAGAGAATTCAAGCAGCCTGCCTCACCGCCACTGGAGGCACAGACGCCGGCTGGGAGGTGAGTATGGAGGTTTTTTTTTAAGCCTTCCCTGACTCGAGTATAAGCCGAGGGGGGCTTTTTCAGCACAAAAAAATGTGCTGAAAAACTAGGCTTATACTCGAGTATATACAGTACTTGAGCGAGTAGTGCCTTATGCAAGTACCTGCCCGCACGTCTCTAAAGATTCAGCTGCCGGCGGAAGAGAGCGGTGAGTTGCGGGAGTGAGCAGGGAGGAGCGGGGGGGAGAGAGTGAGAGAGAGATCTCCCCCCCCCCGTTCCTCCCTGCTCTCCCCTGTCGCTCCCTGCCCCCCGCCGGCACCCGAATCTTTAGGGACGAGTGGGCAGGTACTCGCATAAGGCCCTACTCGCTCGAGTAGTTTGCCTTAGCGCGTACGCTCGCTCATCTCTAGTCGCATCCTTAAGGGGTTAAAAAATTGATTGGGAAGATTTTCCTCCTGATGAGAGCTTTTCTTAAATATTGTATTGCAGGAGTTGTTGATGGGGATGAGGCAGAAAAAAAAAGAAATTGAAATGTTGGTGAATTGGCAGCGTAAACGCAGCAAATAATCTTCCCGAATAGTCTTCTAAATAACACATCTCATTATAACGCATTCTCCGAAAATGTCACATTTTTTTTTCTCCACAGGAAATTGTGTTGGCTCCTAAAGTTGACCTCAATTAATATGTTTTCCATTGTCACGCCTTGACGGGAAACAAATTACATTTGCATCAATCTTTATTGGCAACAATGAAATGTGGAGTTTTGTTTGGCACGATTCTCTCCAGCGAAAACTGCACCTTCTATTCTGGGAATAATAGCAAATATTCTGCATTATTTACAAAAACACTAATTTTTTGTGGTGCACAACCCTAATTACTTTACAGGCAGGACCATTGTGTGTGACATTAGACACCATTACACTGTCATATTGCTTTATTTTGTGTGCAGTCATGCTGCCTTCTGACTTTTTCTAGCCTCGTTCAAACAATGGGAAGAGTCTCAGGGCCAAGATGCAAATAAGATACTTCTGTTTCAGAGCTAAGTGTAGGCATTGCATTCATGGTTTATTGCTCAAGTGCAATTTTGTTTTATGTCTGTAACTCCAACGCACACTTATGTGTCTCCATGGTTACAGACTACAAACAAACCCTGTGCAGTCTGATCATACAGTCATATTCTCTTCTATCTGTTCCCTGCTTCTTGCTAATCTACTACATATAATTTAGCAAGAAGGGGACAGATGGAAAGATTAGACTACACAAGATTTGTTTGTGGTTTTCAACTATAAAGGCACATAGGTCTATACAGGGATACATATAGAACTACCCCTTAAAAAAGAAATGTTATGTATATGACTAGTCATATAACATGACAGGCACAAATACAGTAACTCAGCTTTATGTATAGTAATTAGAGCAGTCACCAAGTAATAATCACATACCAGTTCTACACAGTGATAGTGATTACAGTGCAGTTATCTCCATTGATAGTGATTACAATGCAGTTACCTCCAGTAGTTACAGATGACATCTCTGATTAGTGTTGTCTGTTTTTTTGTTTTTCTTCTCTATCTAGCCCAGATCAGTCTGACAACGACTTCTGGCCACAACTCATCCGTGCACACTCTCCCCATCCTCATGCTACCTACTTCTCTCTGTGTGATCCTCATAGTAATAGTGCCCCTCCTTCTCAGTGTCCCCTATAGTACTAGTGCGCCCTCTGTGTCCCACCTTAGTAAGAGTGCCCCCCTCTATGGCCCCCACTTAGTAAAAGTGCCTTTCCCCACTTACTACTTAATGAACTGTTGATTGCGCCACTGCTACTGAACCTCTAGTCATCAGGAGAACAATCTTCATAACTCAACACTACTGTAGCTGTCGCTGTGCCCTCTGTGCAAAGCATAATCTGACTCCTACCTGCAGTGTGCAGGAGACAGGGGAGGAGTTGGCTTATGTTCTGCACTCAGCACGACATCTGGCTACAGTAGTGTTGAATTATGAAGATTGCTCTTCTGGTGACTGGAGATTTGGGAGCAGAGGTGAATGGTATCAGGTTTTTATTTAAAGGGGTTATTTGGTTGCGATCTAATGCTACAGCCTGGTTCTCCTGGTCTTTGTTTTGGAACGGATACCACCTGACAGCTGCTGTCAATCAAAAGCCACGGTGATGAAATGCAATTCTCCTGGCATCATGGCTTCTGGCGATGCCAGGAGAATGGCACATGACTGCTGCAATCTCTAACTGGCTGCAGAGGTCAGCAAGTATCCATTGCAAAAAAAAGACTGGGAGGACCGAGGGGATGCAGTGTTGGATTGCTGGGGGAGAGGCCAATTAAGTACCACTGCTTTTGTTATTTCAACACATTTGCAGCTAAACTTAAAAAATCATCTGGCAAGTAGACAACCCCTTTAAACAAAGAAAAGTCATCTGACCAAGAAGAGTCATGCTGATTCATGAGCTACCAAGCTAACCACGCCAACCTTTCTCTTGACAGACTGCTTGATGCATCTCCTATAGTTCCTGTCATGTGATCAGTGGGGATCCCGAGCGGCAGACCTCTACCAATCAATTATTGATGACCTATCGTGAGGATAAGTCATTAATAGTAAAGGTTCTGGGCAACCCCTTTAAAGGGGTTGTATCAAAATTTCAACTTATCCCCCATCCACAAGATAAGGGGTAATTTGCTGATCCCCACTGAGACCCCTGCCAATCTTGAGAATGTGGTTCCTGTGTCCTCCTCACTATGGGCTTACTTCAGCCCCCACAATGAGGATGAGACTGAATAGAGCGCTATTCACACAAGGGCGCTGGCTGGGACTGCCAAGAGTGGCAAGCACTGGGGTATTTCTGTTAGCCCCATTGAAATGAGTGCAGCACCAACCGTGCATGCTTTGCCAGCACTTCATTCATTCTGACATCACTGCAGTGGAAGAAGTGACCCCCATAGTTATAGGCAGAAGTGGACACAGGACCTCCGTTCTTGAGATCGGTGGGGGTCTTAGCAGTGAATTCCCCACTGATCAGCAAGTTATACTCTATCCTGTAAATAGGGGATAACTTGAAATCTTGGTAGAACCCCATTAGGGCCAGTTTCATATGAGCGTATTAGGGATGAATGTCCTGGCCTGACCATGAGTCTACTGTCCGAAACTCAGAACATCACAGGGATCTACGCTTCTCTGAGTTTGGTTCAGTAGATCCGCGGTTGGGCTAGTTGGGCCGGGACATTCTTATGAAACTGACCTTACCGAGATTCCATTATGTGAGCCTCACAATATGTTTAATACGAGCGTCATAACCACACTTACTGGAAGGTACGGCATGTCCTTTTCTTGTTTTTTCAGACTACTTCATGTTGCAATAAGAACTGAAGTCATAAGACTATTTGTGGTTAGAAACTAAAGATTTCAAGAGCCAATAATGTAATTCTGTGTACGGAGAAAAGCTTTTAGCAGATTGTGTGCAGCTCAGAGACAGTTCGGAGTAGTAGCAGAAAGTACATTAAGTTGTCAGACTGCTAATACCGAGGTAAAGAATGCGGGGCAGAAGAATCGGAATTCTACACAGCATTCTCTGTCCAAGTTGTAGATTATTGCTTTATAATATAACGGACATTTCCCATTGACATGTCTGTAAATAATATACTGATGTCAGAACCCGATGATTCTACAGAGATGAGCAGCGCTACATAGCAGCTGCTTATCTCTTCCCGTAGAAGCAGTCTGTCATTGATTACTTTTCCTGGATATTCCTTCTTATATGTTTGCTCTTGTATTTTTAACTTCTTAAGGATGTGACCCTTTCTTCCCCCCATTTTCAGTTTCTCCTCCCTCTCTCTGAGGGTTTGATTTTTGCAGAACGAGTTGTATTCTTCAATTACACTATGGCTTTGGATCCCCGCCGATCATCTGATCCTCTGGCCTGCTGATCCTTCGGTGTAGTGTTTGTTGCAATATTTAAAAGAGTTGTACAAAGATTAACATTTATCACCTATACAAAAGTCTGATCACTGACTCACTACTGAGGCCCCCACTGATCCTAAGTATGAGGGTCTCTTGTCCCCCCTCTTCTGTCACTACAGGGATGCCTCATCCTGGGGGGTGCAGCAAGCCTGCAGTTAGGAGGAAGGGGGAAAACGGGACCTCCTTTCTTGGGATCGATGGGGATCTCAGCAGTGAGAGCTCCACCCTTTAGACTTTTATCAACTGCCCTATGGATAGGTGATAAAAGTCTATCTTTGTAAAGCCCTCTTAAGCATTGCATCAAACACTATGTATTAGAGCCTCGAACTACTATATTATTATGACCTTCTCTAACTTGGGCCAAAAATACAGTTTATTTCCGCTCTTCAACTCACCAACACTGACTCCAGAATTTGGCAATGCAGTCTTGAATCAGAACAGTATTACCATTACCGTACAGATATCAGGACTGGCAGAGCTCAAAAGTAGAAGATTAGAGCTCTTAATACTTACAGTATATCTGATGGTAAGGCTTGCGCTCTTTTAGCAATGCAGGGGTCAACGACCGGAGCTCCTGCAGCTCTTCAGTCCTACAGCTTCATAAACAGGATTTGTCAGCACATGCATCACATTTATTTGCTTATCTCTCTCTCAGCAGCTAGCCATAAAGTATCACTCAATACCAGTCAACATACAGGTCACGGCCTATGCTTTGTTCCCACTCTCTCTACTTATCTCTCTCCCCTCACTTATTCTTACCGAAAACTCTTGATTTCTTACCGAAAACTTGAGCATGGGAACACTGTCTTCATGTCTCACTTCCAGCTGCTCCTCTTTGGTGTCATCGATGTAGCTGCCTCTGGCCTCCTTCTGCTGCACTCCAGGTGGAAATGTGGTCACACATGCAGCCTACTCTGCTCCCTTCCGTGGCGCTGGCCTCTGCCACTTTAACCTGCCTTTGTGCTGCCCCACACTCTTCTTAAAATGGGACTGTCTGATGCTTATATATTATGCCTTCTCCTTCTTTTGATTCGATGCAACATCAAGCTGGAGGCGGATCATGGCTCCCATACATCCCCTATTTAGGGTGCTAACCACATCATCATGCATGCTGTACACAGGAAGCGGGACTTACATCCAAGTGCCTGTCAGTCTGCAGTGGCAGGAAACAAGTCTGACACTCATAGAAGTGGCAGAGCCACTCATATATTCAATGGAGAAGCAGCACCACCAGCACCACTTTGGGATGCAGGCTGCTAGGATGGACTCCCATTTGAATGCAGACTGCTAGGATGCCCTCTTCCTTGCATGCGGGTTGCTCGGATGCCATCTACCTTGCATGCCAGCTGCTATTGTAAGTGAGGGTACGATTTATTGCTGTTTAATGATGGTGAAATGTTGTTTTCTTTATAATGGCCCTGTCTCTATAAGAGGAGATAGAACAGAGGAACTCAGCTGAGCAGGAAGAAGAGACAGGAAGTAGTTGAGAGAGGAAATTGGTGCGGGATGGAGGTTGAAGCAGGAACCTCTCCTGGTATACTGTAGTGTCGGAGATACAATCCTGATACAATTCAATTTCCTCTGGGAGAAAGAGATACCGCTATTTAGAGGGTAGCAGAGGGCAGCTCAGCTGTGGACAGAGCTAGATGGGAGTTTCTCCTTGTTTGTGCCACAGGGTAATAGTAATTGTCCTACGGGCAGCTTTCCTTTGGTGAATAGAGAACCTGCACCGGTGGACCTAGAAGAAAGTTGTCCCCGGTCATCCAGGCATAGAGTTGTTGAAAGTATCCCAGGCTAATAGACTTAAAGGGGTTCTGTCAGCAAAATAAAAAAAATATACTCACCTACATCCCTTTACAGTCTAACTTGTGGAAAGAGAAAAGTAAAAACAACACAGCAAACTCACCTATTCCCGTTGTACTTGGTCCCTCCAGTGTTTAGGTGCCGCGTGAGGGGTCATCTTCCAGCGGCTCCTGCGCACACATGCACGCTCCCGCCAACCTGGCCATGTCTAACCTCTGCCGTCCACAGAGAGTCGGTGGCGAGTGCGCAAGCGTGCCGGGAAGCGGGACGCATTCGCACTGGTGACGACTCTCCGAGGACGGCAGAGGTTAGACGTGGTCAGGCCAATCAGTGGGTGACACGTCACTTGTGACACGTCGATCACTGACCCGTCCAGCTGTGGTCAGAGCAGGTGCAGAAGCTGGAACTTTATCAGCTTCTGCCCTGCGAGAGGGAGAGGAGAAGACCAGCAGGTTCCCGGTGACGAGCCCCGTAAGGCACAGGTGAGTATGATTTTTTTTTTTCCTGATAGAACCCCTTTAAAGACTGTTTAGTGAGACAAATATCATTATTGCTGATCATGGTCAACCGGGCTAGGACTCTGATTAACAACAGTTCATATGGATTCTTGAAGTTTATTGTCCAACTGAGATACAGTTTATCGAGTCACAAGTTACTGTTTTACAGTTGTTCAGCAATGGCGACTCCTGCGGCCTGTCTGTCAGACTGACATCGACCCAGAAAACCGGGAAAGCCCCGAACCTGCTGCCTGCGGTCCCCTACACTAGGAAGACTCCCACCTTGCATGTGGGCTGCTAGGATGCTCTCTGTCAAATTAATCCCTTTAGAGTTTCTTTGATTTGTGATGTCATCCTTACATTAAACCGCACTAGTTTGTTATACTCCAATGACTGTAGCATGCGTTTTCCTTTTTTCCTTAGTTCTTCTAGTCTGACAACTCTATATATTTCCATGATTGGTCTGCAGTAGAGATGAGCGAACGTACTCGTCCGAGCTTGATACTCGTTCGAGTATTAGGGTGTTTGAGATGCTCGTTACTAGAGGCGAGTACCACGCGATGTTCGAGTTACTTTAACTTTCATCTCTGAGACGTTAGCGCGCTTTTCTGGCCAATAGAAAGACAGGGAAGGCATTACAACTTCCCCCTGCGACGTTCAAGCCCTATACCACCCCCCTGCAGTGAGTGGCTGGCGAGATCAGGTGTCACCCGAGTATATAAATCGGCCCCTCCCGCGGCTCGCCACAGATGCGTTCTGACAGAGATCAGAGAAAGTGCTGCTGGTGCCGGAGCTCCTATAGGGAGAGCGTTAGGAGTTATTTTAGGCTTTAAGAACCCCAAAGGTCCTTCTTAGGGCCACATCTGACCGTGTGCAGTACTGTTGAGGCTGCTTTTAGCAGTGTTGCACAATTTTAGCAGTGTTGCACAATTTTTTTTTTGTATATCGGCCGTGCAGAGCATTGCGTCCGCAGTCTGAAGTCATTGTACAGAGTATAGGGCCAGTACTGGTGAGGCAGGGAAAGAGGCTATATAGGCAGTGGGCTTTTTCCAAAAAATTGGGGAAAAATACTATATTTGGACTGCCTGTGACCGTCTTCAGTTTACTGCGTGTCTGCTGGGGGTAGTAGTCCTAATTAATACGCAGCTAAGCGTTACAGCAGGCTTGCGCAAAATTGTTTCCTGGATCTGCTGTCTCTGTTACATCAGCGCTGTCATCCCGCCAGAGGGAAAGAGTATACATAATATTATACGCTGCCTACAGTATATATCTGCTGGGGGTAGTAGTCCTAATTAATACGCAGCTAAGCGTTACAGCAGGCTTGCGCAAAATTGTTTCCTGGATTTGCTGTCTCTGTTACATGATCGCCGTCATCCCGCCAGAGGGAAACAGTATACATAATATTATACGCTGCCTACAGTATCTATCTGCTGGGGGTAGTAGTCGTAATTAATACGCAGTTAAGCGTTACAGCAGGCTTGCGCAAAATTGTTTCCTGGATCTGCTGTCTCTGTTACATGATCGCCGTCATCCCGCCAGAGGGAAACAGTATACATAATATTATACGCTGCCTACAGTATCTATCTGCTGTATCAGCTCAGCATTTTAAAAAAATAGAAGCAAAATACTTAAGGCCTACTACTGGCCTTTGGCCACTTGACTGCTTCTGCGCTGTGAATTCCACTAGCTCAGTCATACGCACCTACGTCTCACTACGGGCGTGCACAAAATTGTTTCCTGGCTCTGCTGTGCGTTCCTTAAGAGAAGTCAGCCTCCAACCACAGGCCAATAAGCGGCACATTTAATTACAGCATTCTGTTTCTGCACTACTGGTAATACAGCATGCTGAGGGGTAGGGGTAGGCCTAGAGGACGTGGACGCGGCCGAGGACGCGGAGGCCCAAGTCAGGGTGTGGGCACAGGCCGAGCTCCTGATCCAGGTGTATCGCAGCCGACTGCTGCGGGATTAGGAGAGAGGCATGTTTCTGGCGTCCCCACATTCATCTCACAATTAATGGGTCCACGCGGTAGACCTTTATTAGAAAATGAGCAGTGTGAGCAGGTCCTGTCGTGGATGGCAGAAAGTGCATCCAGCAATCTATCGACCACCCAGAATTCTGCGCCGTCCACTGCTGCAACTCTGAATCCTCTGGCTGCTGCTCCTCCTTCCTCCCAGCCTCCTCACCCCATTACAATGACACATTCTGAGGAGCAGGCAGACTCCCAGGAACTGTTCCCGGGCCCCTGCCCAGAATGGGCAGCAATGGTTCCTCTCCCACCGGAGGAGTTTGTCGTGACCGATGCCCAACCTTTGGAAAGTTCCCGGGGTCCGAGGGATGAGGCTGGGGACTTCCGGCAACTGTCTCAAGAGCTTTCAGTGGGTGAGGAGGACGATAACGATGAGACACAGTTGTCTATCACTCAGGTAGTAGTAATTGGAGTAAGTCCGAGGGAGGAGCGCACAGAGGATTCGGAGGAAGAGCAGCAGAACGATGAGGTGACTGACCCCACCTGGTTTGCTAGCCTACTGAGGACAGGTCTTCAGAGGGGGAGGCAAGTGCAGCAGCAGGGTAGGTTGGAAGAGGCAGTGCGGTGGCCAGGGCTAGAGGCAGGGCCAGACCGAATAATCCACCAACTGTTTCCCAAAGCGCCCCCTCGTGCCATGCCACCCTGCAGAGGCCGAGGTGCTCAAAGGTCTGGCAGTTTTTCACTGAGAGTGCAGACGACCGACGAACAGTGGTGTGCAACCTTTGTCGCGCCAAGATCAGCGGGGGAGCCACCACCACCAGCCTCACCACCACCAGCATGCGCAGACATATGATGGCCAAGCACCCCACAAGGTGGGACGAAGGCCGTTCACCGCCTCCGGTTTGCACCGCTGCCTCTCCCCCTGTGCCCCAACCTGCCACTGAGATCCAACCCCCCTCTCAGGACACAGGCACTACCGTCTCCTGGCCTGCACCCACACCCTCACCTCCGCTGTGCTCGGCCCCATCCACCAATGTATCTCAGCGCACCGTCCAGCCGTCGCTAGCGCAAGTGTTGGAGCGCAAGCGCAAGTATGCCGCCATGCACCCGCACACTCAAGCGTTAAACGTGCACATAGCCAAATTTATCAGCCTGGAGATGCTGCCGTATAGGGTTGTGGAAACGGAGGCTTTCAAAGGTATGATGGTGGCGGCGGCCCCGCGCTACTCAGTTCCCAGTTGCCACTACTTTTCCCGATGTGCCGTCCCAGCTCTGCACGACCACGTCTCCCGCAACATTGTACGCGCCCTCACCAACGCAGTTACTGGCAAGGTCCACTTAACAATAGACACGTGGACAAGCACAGGCGGGCAGGGCCACTATATCTCCCTGACGGCACATTGGGTGAATTTAGTGGAGGCTGGGACAGAGTCAGAGCCTGGGACCGCTCACGTCCTACCCACCCCCAGAATTGCGGGCCCCAGCTCGGTGGTGGTATCTGCGGCGGTGTATGCTTCCTCCACTAAACCACCCTCCTCCTCCTTCTCCTACGCAACCTCTGTCTCGCAATCAAGATGTGTCAGCAGCAGCACGTCGCCAGCAGTCGGTATCGCGTGGCTTGGCAGCACAGCGGTGGGCAAGCGTCAGCAGGCCGTGCTGAAACTACTCAGCTTAGGAGAGAAGAGGCACAAGGCCCACGAATTGCTGCAGGGTCTGACAGAGCAGACCGACCGCTGGCTTGCGCCGCTGAGCCTCCAACCGGGCATGGTCGTGTGTGACAACGGCCGTAACCTGGTGGCGGCTCTGCAGCTCGGCAGCCTCACGCACGTGCCATGCCTGGCCCACGTCTTTAATTTGGTGGTTCAGCGCTTTCTGAAAAGCTACCCACGCTTGTCAGACCTGCTCGGAAAGGTGCGCCGGCTCTGCGCACATTTCCGCAAGTCCCACATGGACGCTGCCACCCTGCGCACCCTGCAACATCGGTTTCATCTGCCAGTGCACCGACTGCTGTGCGACGTGCCCACACAGTGGAACTCTACGCTCCACATGTTGGCCAGGCTCTATGAGCAGCGTAGAGCTATAGTGGAATACCAACTCCAACATGGGCGGCGTAGTGGGAGTCAGCCTCCTCAATTCTTTACAGAAGAGTGGGCCTGGTTGGCAGACATCTGCCAGGTCCTTCGAAACTTTGAGGAGTCTACCAAGATGGTGAGCGGCGATGCTGCAATCATTAGCGTCACCATTCCTCTGCTATGCCTCTTGAGAAGTTCCCTGCAAAGCATAAAGGCAGACGCTTTGCGCTCGGAAACAGAGGCGGGGGAAGACAGTATGTCGCTGGATAGTCAGAGCACCCTCCTGTCTATATCTCAGCGCGTTGAGGAGGAGGAGGAGGAGCATGAGGAGGATGAGGAGGAGGGGGAAGAGACAGCTTGGCCCAATGCTGAGGGTACCCATGCTGCTTGCCTGTCATCCTTTCAGCGTGTATGGCCTGAGGAGGAGGAGGAGGATCCTGAAAGTGATCTTCCTAGTGCGGACAGCCATATGTTGCGTACAGGTACCCTGGCACACATGGCTGACTTCATGTTAGGATGGCTTTCTCGTGACCCTCGCGTTACACGCATTCTGGCCACTACGGATTACTGGGTGTTCACACTGCTCGACCCACGGTATAAGGAGAGCCTTTCCACTCTCATACCCGAAGAGGAAAGGGGTTCGAGAGTGATGCTATACCACAGGACCCTGGCGGACAAACTGATGGTAAAATTCCCATCCGACAGCGCTAGTGGCCGAAGGCGCAGTTCCGAGGACCAGGTAGCAGGGGAGGCGCAGAGATCAGGCAGCATGTACAGCACAGGCAGGGGAACACTCTCTAAGGCCTTTGACAGCTTTCTGGCTCCCCAGCAAGACTGTGTCACCGCTCCCCAGTCAAGGCTGAGTCGTCGGGAGCACTGTAAAAGGATGGTGAGGGAGTACGTAGCCGATTGCACGACCGTCCTCCGTGACGCCTCTGCCCCCTACAACTACTGGGTGTCGAAGCTGGACACGTGGCCTGAACTCGCGCTGTATGCCCTGGAGGTGCTTGCTTGTCCTGCGGCTAGCGTCTTGTCAGAGAGGGTGTTTAGTGCGGCTGGGGGAATCATCACGGATAAGCGTACCCGCCTGTCAACTGACAGTGCCGACAGGCTTACAATCATAAAGATGAACAAAGCCTGGATTTCCCCAGACTTCTCTTCTCCACCAGCGGACAGCAGCGGTACCTAAACAATACGTAGGCTGCACCCGCGGATGGAAGCATCGTTCTCTATCACCATCAAAAACGGGGACCTTTTAGCTTCATCAATCTGTGTATTATATTCATCCTCCTCCTCCTGCTCCTCCTCCTGAAACCTCACGTAATCACGACGAACGGGCAAATTATCTTAGGCCCACAAGGCTCAGTCATATAATTTTTGTAAACAATTTTTATACGTTTCAATGCTCATTAAAGCGTTGAAACTTTCACCTGAACCAATTTTTATTTTAACTGGGCTGCTTCCAGGCCTAGTTACAAATTAAGCCACATTAACCAAAGCGATTAATGGGTTTCACCTGCCCTCTTGGTTGGGCATGGGCAATGTTTCTGACGTACATTAGTACTGTTGGTACACCAATTTTTTGGGGCCCTCGCCTGCAGTGTAATCCAATTAATTTTTTGCCCACCTGCATTAAAGCTGACGTTACATCAGCTGTGCTGGGCACTGCAATGGGATATATTTATGTACCGCCGGTGGGTTCCAGGGAGCCACCCATGCTGTGGGTCCACAGGGAGTTGTAACTGCATGTGTCTACTTCTAAAGAACCCCAGTCTGACTGGGGCATGCAGTGTGGGCCGAAGCCCACCTGCATTTAATCGGACGTTACCTCAGCTGTGATGGGCACTGCAATGGGATATATTTATGTACCGCCGGTGGCTTCCTGGCACGCACCCATGCTGTCGGTCCACACGGAGTTGTAACTGCATGTGTCCACTTCTAAAGAACCCCAGTCTGACTGGGGCATGCAGTGTGGGCCGAAGCCCACCTGCATTTAATCGGACGTTACCTCAGCTGTGATGGGCACTGCAATGGGATACATTTATGTACAGCCGGTGGGTTCCAGGGAGCCACCCATGCTGTGGGTGCACACGGAATTCCCATTGCGGAGTTGTACCTGCCTGTGAGTATTTATAAAAAACCGCGGTCTGACTGGGGCATGCAGACACCTTGACAGAATGAATAGTGTGTGGCACATAGGTTCCCCATTGCTATGCCCACGTGTGCAGCTCCTGATGGCGGTGGCACAGGGTTATATTTCTCATTGCTTCTGTACAGCATTGTGGGCTATTGCCCCGCCCCTTTTAAGAGGGTCGCTGCCTAGCCGTGCCAACCCTCTGCAGTGTGTGCCTGCGGTTCCTCCTCATGGCAGATGCACTTATAAATAGACATGAGGGTGGTGTGTCTATGAGGCCAGCGTGTGGCATGAGTGCAGCTGAAGGCTGCGCAGGGACACTTTGGTGTGCGCTGTGGACACTGCTTCGTGCGGGGGGGGGGGGGGGGTTGGCAGCATGTAACCCAGGAGAACTGGCAGCGGAGTGTCATGCAGGCAGTGATTGTGCTTTGTTGTAGGTAGTGTGGTGCTTAGCTAAGGTATGCCATGCTAATGAGGGCTTTTCAGAAGTAAAAGTTGTTGGGGGGGGGGGCCCACTCTTGCCGCTATTGTGGCTTAATAGTGGGACCTGGGAACTTGAGATGCAGCCCAACATGTAGCCCCTCGCCTGCCCTATCCGTTGCTGTGTCGTTCCCATCACTTTCTTGAATTGCCCAGATTTTCACAAATGGAAACCTTAGCGAGCATCGGCGATATACAAAAATGCTCGAGTCGCCCATTGACTTCAATGGGGTTCGTTATTCGAAACGAACCCTCGAGCATCGCGATAATTTCGTCCCGAGTAACGAGCACCCGAGCATTTTGGTGCTCACTCATCTCTAGTCTGCAGTTTTCAGACATCAACGCTTGACTTTTACTTTTAAAGTAGAACAAAATGTCTAATGATTTCTGTGTCCTCAATCTCTGATACTGCTCTGTTCCCACTGACTGGAGCATATACAGCATGAACAGAAAACCGGTATTGACTCCTATTCACCAGCTAGTTGACACGACTCTTCCTCTGCAGCTTATTGATATTCCCTGTAGTTTTAAAGTTCAATAACAATATGTGCCATGCTCCTCAAACCATTCATAAACCATTATCCTGCTGAAAGAGGGCACTGCCATTTGGGAATAAACTGCTATGATGGGGGTACTTGGTCTCTACAACATTTAGGTAGGTGATACATGTCACAGCCACATGAATGTCAGGACCCAAGTATTCCTAGCAGAACATTGCCCAGAGTATCACACTCTCTACTTCCCATAGTGCATCCTGGTTCCATTTCATCTCCCCCAGGTAGGTGATACACACACACTCAGCCATACTGATATAAGAATTTGATTCATCGGACCAAACCTGCTTCCAGTACTACATGGTCCAGTTCTGATTCTTACATGCCCATTGTAGGCATTCTCAACACTGGACAGGGCACAACATGGGCACTCTAACCAGTCTCCAGCTATACAGTCAGCTGCGATGCCCTCTATGTTCTGTCACCTTTCCACCATTGCCAGTAGGAACTTTTTCACCAATATGTCCTACAGTAGCTCTTCTATGGGATGGGACCAGATGGGCTACTCTTCACTCTCAATGAGCCTTGAGTGTCCATGACACTATCGTTGTTCCTTGGACTACTTTTGTTAGGTACTAAGCACTGTATATCAGGAAAATCCCTCAAGACCTGCCATGTTGGAGATGATTTGACCCAGTCGTCTAGTCATCACAATTTGGCCCATGTCAAAGTCGTTCAGATCCTTACGCTTGCCCATTTTTCTGGCCTCCAATATCAACCTCAAGAACTGACTGGTCACTCGCTAACTGACAGTTCTCACCCTTGGGATCGTAATGAGATAATCAATGTTATAGACTTCACGAATGATTTTAATGTTGAGGCTTATAGGTGTAGTCTTCAATTATATGGACAAAGCAGAGAGAACAAGTCAGGCGTGAAGCTATAGGGGGTGAAGATGTAATAGTCATACTTGGGCCTTGGTACCTTGGGGGGGCCCAAAGCCTCCTTTATCACATAACACACCAGTATTAGGGCTCGTTCACACAAGCGCTGTGGGCTTGTAGGGTAGGCACGCACGGAAATCGCTTCTATAGGAACCTATGGTTTCCTATAGAAGTGTTCACATGAAAGAATGCTAGACTCTCTAAATTCGTGGACCTAACAAAGATAGGATATGCAAGTGCAAGGTTGCATCTAGCCTCCGTGGTGCGTGCAAAGATAGGACCTAACCCATCTTTGGTGTGTGCTCTCCATAGACTCCTATGAAAGCTCGAAAGCACGCACCACGCACCTTGGATCGTATGAACTGGCTAATTCAAGTAGCTGGAATTAACACATTCACGAGATCTTTAGAGCTGTATAGCCGCAATCTTTGCCCGCGGCTATACAGTGCGGGGACAGCGCTCATGTGAATGAGCTCTTTTATAGAGTAGGGACCCTGAATTAGGACACAGTAGGTTTGGCGTTACGCTTCTGCGTCTCACGGTTGCTTTTCATACACTGTGTTTTACCATTGCTTTTCTCTTTGTAAGTGTAATCATAATTTCAGGTATAATTTCAGCGGTCAGCACATTTTCAAAGCTCTTAATTTTACTCCTCGCATGAATGGAAAGATTTTATGTATTAACTTAATAAGTAATTCTACAGCAATGATTTAAATAGACCTAAAGCGTACATGGTACATAAAATTATAGTCTTTCAATATCAGCATCCCCCTGAGGATAATAATTCACAGCCGTTTGTTGGTATTAGAGAACTTTCTGTAAGAAAATCCCGCTTTGATCCAGCATTTAAAGGGGATGTCCACTGTCAAAAATCCCTTTTTATTAAAAGGATGCCCCAGAGGCAGTTGGACCTCTTAGTTCACATGCAAATGATTTGGTGCAGATCTGTAGCAGGTTTCACCTTTTCAATTGAATTCAAATTGAAGAGGTGAAACCTGCTGCATATCTGCACCAAATTCTGCAGCAAATCCGCCGCTTGTGATCGCACCCTTAGGACTCCTTCACACAGACAAGGGCGATATAAGGCCATAATTCACGGCCCAATATCACACTTGCCATCATGTGAAAGCCCCGTTGATTTGAGGCGTTTTTATGTGAAAGCAGCCTCACATCACTTCGTGAATGAAGGAAGCCCTTGCTGCAGCTGAGCATTTGCAGAGTTCTCCCATTGCTGCTGCCCCTGGGCTCGTTGAATACAATGGGTGATATGGCAGAAAGATAGAACATGCTGCGTTGTGTTTCCTGCATCATATCGCATCGCAGTGCCATGCAGGAAAACATCGCTAATATAAATGAACCCATTCAAAATAATGAGATTTATATTCGTGCAAGATTTGTGCATCTCGCAATGCACAAATCTTGCACGATTTTCGCGCCAGTGTGAAGGCAGCCTTAGAGATAAGCAGCAATCCAGTAGTAGGTGCTGAATTTCCCTGCAGCACCACCACAGGATAAATGAGTCATTACATGGTATCCACTGAAACTACTATAAGAGCTCCTTCCACGGGTGCATGCGTTACATGCTGCAGGTCTACCCGCAGCGTTTTACCAATTTGTAAATATTAGCTGTGCCGGCAGAGAGTCGGCAGAGACTGCGTATGGCTGCAAGTGCACTGCGCATGTCCATGTATCACACAGACATGCGCAGTGTGACTTTTTTTTTAAATTCTCTGCTCTGTATCATGGCAGGGGTGTGTATGAAACCGCTGCCCATGCGTATTGTATTGTGTATGGACAGCGTTTCATATGCGGCCAATACAACTGTATAGACAATACACTGCATGCTGCGATCTATTTCTCATGCGTATCGGTGCGCAGTGTCTTCATGCCAGTGTGCATGGATCAAAGAAAGTCCATTGACTCCCATTGAGTCGATTCTCAATGTATCATGTGGCTGTGCAACGCATGTGTACTACGCAGTGAAAACACGGTCACGGACATAAGTCTTAATATATAGACCTGCTAATTCTCTCAGAAAAAGAAAAGCTCCTTAATGACTTATTTACATGAGTGTATATCGGCCGCCATTTTCACGGCTGGCCAATATATGCTACCATCTGATGCATTGGATTCCAATGCATCAGATCACACAGACATATTCTTAGAGCGTAAAAGTGCCCGGCCAGCCAATATAGCGCCAGGCACTTTTACGCCAGTCAGAAAAGATAGTCATAGAACTATCTTTCTGTCCGGGATACGTCGGCCGCTTGATGCAGTCCTGGTGATTCCTGTGACAGGTGATGTCACAGTAAATCATGTGACAGCTGCAGCTAATGAGATGCTGCAACATCACCTGCCGTTCTCCTCGCATCGTCACTCACATCCTGAGCACCATGATGCCAGGAGTTCAAAAACATGACACTGCAGCCTCTCATTGATGGCAGCAGTCATATTATTACCTGTGACATCATCTGTCCCAATGAACTCCTGGACCGCAGTGAGCTACAGCGCTGAATCCCAGCATCCACAGAGGGTTAAGTATTTCTCTATTTATTATCTTCACACAAGGAGTCTTATGGAAGCGGGGTTGTCCAGTAACTAGACAACTGCTTTTAACATAAGTTTTGTGTTTCCTAAGTCACATATAATTGGCAATGTGCTTTTGTTCAGTCATAAATTTAGTTTTGTACTAGTTGGCCCTATATTCTATATCACTGCATGCATCACACTCAATTATGGCACATTGAAACAAACATGTCATTGCGCACAGCACATGCATCTGTTTTTGCAAGTCTGGAGCTGCCTGGAAATCTGAAGTACAATATACTTTCTATTGTCTATAGAACACAATCAGACAAAGAAAGTATCCACATTGGCTTTCCCATGGCTTCGAGAGATTGCAAGTACAGTATATACTTGCAACATTTCAAGGCCATTTGAAGAACACTGCAGATGCTTTGTTTGATTGTCTTCTGCAGACAATAGAAAGTATACTGTACTTCAGTTTTCCAGGCAGCTCCAGACTTGCAGAAACAAACAAATGCATGTGCCGTTTGCGCACTGACATGTTTGTTTTCCATTTGCAAACAATCATGATTGGGTAACATTACATCCCTGGGAACATTTTTTTTTTGCTAACCATGCAGTTCCCCTGTAGAGGAAAGTCCTGCACAACCAGCCCAAAAAGGCATAGGACTAACTAGAACTGCGTTCCAAAGACCCCACAGTAGCTGTATTGTCTCCGACTGTGGTATATACACCTTTCCATTTAACATGGTTACTAATATTCTCTATCATCTTTCTCTATTGCCCTCTATGCCCACTTCTGATCACCCACTTGATACCACCATTACAGTCAAGCTGCCTATTGTTTCCTTGTAGCTCCTGATTAGCAGAAACATATGTTGCTGCAGTACAAGCAGTGAAGAATTACATTAAGCAAATCTGTAATGAGCTACTTGTGGGTTGTCAGCACAAACAAATGATACATGACTGTCTTTCGTGAAGCGGTACTTTTATAGAAAATATTCATGAGTGCCATGTTCGGAGTTGCTTTTGATATATGAATTTAATCATTAATTTTATTTCCTTCAATGGTCAGCACATTTTGCAAGCCCTTAATGTGAATCTGCGTATCTGCTGGATGGATTTTATGTATAAACTGCTAACACGTACTGTACTTTGTGCACTAATAAATACATCTAAATGCATTCAGTACATAAAATTATACTGTTCCTTATACAAGACAATGAATAAATTTGGTCTGGTTTGTACAGGTATTTATTCCATTGCTAAAAGCTGCATCGGCGGAGTTATCTACTCTAGTTGTGATTCAAGTAAATGATCAATACATTGTCGACAGATTACCTGAGATGTAGTTAGGCTTTCCTTTATCTGGGGGGAAAAAAAATTCGATTTGCTGCCCTGGCTAAGGTAGAATGACTTATTAGCAATCCCTCCTGGCATGCGGAAATGAGGCACATGACCCACCCCAAGTTGCATGGAACATTCCTTTAAGATAGTGGAGGAGCGCTCCCAGAAAAACTGGGACCTGGTGGTATCATAATAACCAATTTTCAGTGGTACATGTAGGAGGGTAATGCCCAGTGGCTACGTTAAAAAGGAAGAGAACCCAAGATAAAAGGGCAGTAGGGGCAGAAGTATTACATGTCACTGGGGAGTTATGTATTTAGGGGTCCAGATCAGACAGTAAAGAGAGTCGGATGCCATAGAGAGATACATAGGAGCTGGCTGAGATAGTCTGGTGAAGATTGAGGGGCATGAGGGGCAATCTGTGGGCTGGGCTTCAGGCGCTAGTCCTGCAGCACATGCCACACTGCAAGGAGGGTGTCCAAAGGTCTGACCGCACAAATGAGGAAGGAAGTGGCATCAGGGTCTTTATGATCCAGTTTACCTGGGCAAGTTGTTCTAAGTATTGACCATCAACTTAGAAAGATACCACGACTGCTGTCTTGTAGGTCGCATCGAGCCTGCTTGTAACATGGAAGGACTGTTGCTGTAATCTGTGGCCACAAGCCAATTTTTCTGATCAGTGAAGAAGCAGTTTGTAATACCTAGGCCTCTGTATATTCCATCATTGGATGCCCAGCATACAGCGGGTAGTCTAGCTGGCCAATATTCACATTATCACTAGAGATGAGCGAGCACCAAAATGCTCGGGTGCTCGTTACTCGAGACGAACGTTTCGCGATGCTCGAGGGTTCGTTTCGAGTAACGAACCCCATTGAAGTCAATGGGCGACTCGAGCATTTTTGTATATCGCCGATGCTCGCTAAGGTTTTCATTTGTGAAAATCTGGGCAATTCAAGAAAGTGATGGGAACGACACAGAAATGGATAGGGCAGGCGAGGGGCTACATGTTGGGCTGCATCTCAAGTTCCCAGGTCCCACTATTAAGCCACAATAGCGGCAAGAGTGCCCCCCCCTCCCAACAATTTTTACTTCTGAAAAACCCTCATTAGCAATGCATACCTTAGCTAAGCACCACACTACCTCCAACAAAGCACAATCACTGCCTGCATGACACTCCGCTGTCACTTCTCCTGGGTTACATGCTTATAGCCGGTTCCACTGAAAGCAATGGGCTGCCGGCGTGCGAGGGATGAATTGTCGGGAAGGGCTTAAATATAGAAGCCCTTCCCTGCAATTCATCCAGAAATGTGTAAAAATAAAAAAAATATATATACTTACCTTGTCCCGGCAGACGGAGTTCAGCCGCGCCGGCCTACAGTGGGTGTGAAGGGGGTGTGAGTCAGCCCTGCCCCCTGATTGGCTCAGCCTGAGCCAATCAGAGGCAGGTCTGACTCACACCCCCTTCACACCCACTGCCGGCCGCCGCGGCTGAACTCCGTCTGCCGGGACAAGGTAAGTATATATATTTTTTTTATTTTAACACATTTCTGGATGAATTGCAGGGAAGGGCTTCTATATTTAAGCCCTTCCCGACAATTCATCCCACGCACGCCGGCAGCCCATTGCTTTCAGTGGAACCTGCTGTATTACCGGCTCCATTGAATTCAATGGGCAAACATCGTTCTTCTCTGCCACAGCTGTTACAGCTGTGGCAGAGAAGAATTATTTGTCTTCTATATGTTCTCAATGGGGTCGGTGCTACTGCCGCCGGCCCCATTGAGCGCATATAGAGAAGAGAACAGGAATCGCAGATCGCAGATAGGTGCGATCTGCGATTTCTGACTATGGCCTAAGAAGGACCGTTGGCGTTCTTGAAGCCTAAAATAACTCCTAACGCTCTCCCTATAGCAGCTCTGGCATCAGCAGCACTGTCCCTGATCTCTGTCAGAATGCATCTGTGGCGAGCCGCGGGCGGGCAGATTTTAATACTCGGGTGACACCTGATCTCGCCAGCCACTCACTGCAGGGGGGGGGTATAGGGCTGGAACATCACAGGAGGAAGTTGTAATGCCTTCCCTGTCTTTCTATTGGCCAGAAAAGCGCGCTAATGTCTCAGAGATGAAAGTGAAAGTAACTCGAACATCGTGTGGTACTCGTCTCGAGTAACGAGCATCTCGAACACCCTAATACTCAAACGAGTATCAAGCTCGGACGAGTACGCTCGCTCATCTCTAATTATAACCTATGTATAGGCAACAAAAATCCCAAATATTTAGGACAGCTTAAGATATGTGTTTATGCAGTGGTGGCACATGATCTTCTGGCTCCTAGGGCATAACTAGTAGATATTACGCCCCTAGGTGTTCAGTATTAAGTTTTATTTAGTCCCTGGTGATAGAAATCAAAAATTATTGTAACGAAGTCCCTGAGATTTCAAATGCCATCAACGTTCATTCTAGGTGTATGTGGTCGTTATGGCCACAGTGTCCCAGTGGTCCACTTCTTTACGTTGCCCTTGCCTTGCCAAGTACAGAGAATGCGCTGGATCTCCTTAGGTTTCTCAAGCCCCGAGGAGGCGTTGGAATCCTTAAACTACCAAGGTTCATACTGTGATTGCAGTTTCTCTAATTATGCATTTTCCGGGTCAAAAATTCTTAGTTGTTACCCCCCTATCACCAGCTAATGATGTCTGATCGTTTTATTTGCCCCGGTGGCTCGTCTCATGGTCCTGGATTAGCGCTGACTAAACATTAACATATGTCTTGTGATGAAACTAACGAGCTATGACTTAGCCCACAATGTCTAAACTTGTCTTAGCAAAAGATCAATCTCAAACAATAAATATTGCGCCAATGTCCAATTTCCTACTTCAGCTCTCTCAATCGAAAGTTTCTCTCTTAAGAAATTGCTGGGACTGGCATTATTTTTCGCTTGTTATAATGTATGGCAATATCAGGTATTTCTGAATCTTTTAATTACATTTGCTAGGAGTACTTCTAGAAACGCATTCTCTGCAAAAGTGCAGAGGATATAAGAGAGTGAAATCACATCCTGCTAGAAGTAAAAGGCAAACCTGAAAGCTGTAAATGGTACTAAAGCTGCTGGCAATGTTCCTCCACCGAGTCATGTGTGACCTTCACCATGTTCAGCATTACAAGGATATTTACATAAATAGAACATGGAAGTTTGGGGGCAAAAAGGGATGTTTAAACTTTTCCAAGCAAAATTCAACATTTGCACTTAACCCTTCAAAACTAGATTGCTATCTTCAGTGATATGGAGCTTCACCATTCACTGACTTCATAGGTGGTAAAATAGACATCTTGGAAGCAAAAGGTTCACAAAACCCATCATACAAACTCTGGTAAGAAATGTTGAAGGGATCAATTTAAAATGTAAAAATCTCCCCAGCATAGGGGATAACTTTATGATTTCCCCCACCAAGAACACCCTTCCTCTTCCTTATCGCAAGCTTACTGCACCATACACAGTGAGATAAAAATTGAATGGAGTGGCAATCAAACATTCATAGTGCAGTTCTATTCACTTTCAGTCGGAGATAGCTAAATACAAGTGCTCAGCAATTTCCGTCAACCAGGGGCGTAACTATAGAGGGTGCAGGGGATGCGGTTGCACCCGGGCCCAGGAGCCTTAGGGGGCCCATAAGGCCTCTCTTCTCCATATAGGGAGCCCAGTACTATGAATAAAGCATTATAGTTGGGGGCCCAGTTACAGGTTTTGCATTGGGGCCCAGAAGCTCCAAGTTATGTCTCTGTGCAGCATGGTTTAGGTATGGGTACGGGTACAGATACAGATAGAGGAGGTGCCCCAGCTCACTTTTTGCATCAGGGCCCCAGAGCCTTTAGTTACGCCCCTGCCGACAACCCTGTTAAAAATGAAGTAGCCAGCGCTCCTTTTAGCCTGATGTCACTATAGATGGGACAACCAACGTTGCAAAGATGGTTGAGTGTCGGGACCTCCATTCTCAGAATCGGTGAGGGTCTCAGTGGTGACACCCCCACCAATCAAAGTGATCACCTACCCTGTACATAAGGGATAACTTTAGATTTTAGGATAACCCCTTTAAGGTCAGCTCACACACAGAGGAATTGTTGTAGAACTTCATCAGCAGAATAAGAGACGAAATTCCTGAGTAATGGACTTCACAATGTAGTGAGTGGGTCCCATTCCTTACTGCAGAAAAAAGTAACTTAGAAGATAGTCACACTACAGATTATCAAATTCATAGCAAGCTCTACTTGTTGTGGAAATGCTGTGGATTGCCACAGTAGAATCCATTTATTGCAATAGAATTTGTGAATTCCCTTGTGAAAAATCGGAATGCAGATTTTGGTGCAGAATTATTCTGCAAAGTGTGATCATACCCCTAAGGGCGCAAAAAAAAAAGAAACGCAGCATGCTCTATTTTAGTCCACATTTGCGCACTTAAAGCCTGTAAAGGCACCCAAAACTTGCATAATGGCACTTTACGCTGCGTAATTCCATGGGAAAAAGAACACATCTGGAACTAATTTGACAGGTGAGTCCCGTGCCCATGTAAAATATCCTTGTCAGCACAAAAACTGTGGTAAAATGCGAAAAAGTGCCATGTTCTTAGCACAAATACATTGCACTAACGTGTGCATTTTTGCACATACGTCTGTGTGAAGTCGCCTAGAAAGTGATTTTTCTGCCATTATACAATGGCGCTATATGCTGGCTAAAGCCAGTACTGCATGAGGTGACACGTTGGATAGGCTCCGACAGCAGAGAGGCTGGCAATATACAGTAAGAGAACCCCGACGGATGTCTTCCAACATCAGAGCTGTACAGCCTTAAATCATAATGTCTTCAGACGTCAGACAGTGGATTGGAAAGGGTTAATCCAACTCCAAGCAAAAACTGAATATTCACCTTTTGGTTGAACTTATGGAAGCCTAACTTCCTCAAAGCTCAATTGACCTTAATGGGGCAACTCTGATTTTAGCCAGTCCAAATCCTTTCCACACAAGATCAAAAGGTGAAAAAAATATCGTGACCAATAAGACAAATTCCTTTACAGGAACAATACTAGAATCTTCTAAATGGCTTTTGACTTGTCCTAGGTTTATCATATTTCAAAAAAATCGTCTCTTCTCTTTATCCTTCTTTGTATCCAAGTGTGCAGCATTCGGTTTCTACAGCCTGTGTGCTGTGGTCCTGCAGAAGTTTAGTTGAAGGACGCATGTTGCACCATTCAGCAGAAATTCATTGATCACCACAGAAGCAGATTTTTAATGGCATTCAATAGGAACCTGCCAACCATAATGGCAGAGTCATTTAATGGATACGAGTCTGTGAACTTGGCATCTGTGCTAATAGTCGTTTGAGCTGAGGCTGAAATCTATTGCTGCTTCTTGCCGTGAGCCCTTGGTTTGTACATTATGATCTGTTATATGATCTCCTACCTCATACAGTTCTTCCTTCTTTTTCATTTTTGAATCACTCTTTGGAGTATTGGCGGGACACAGTATCCATTTTCATTTTCGTATTTCTTCCCATTGTCTTTTTTACTGAACGTTTTATCTTTTAGATACACTAATATTACATATACTAATTGACAAGAGCTAGTAGTACCATAATCTTATGTCGCCAAACGTGTATTCTGTGATTTTCTATGATGCTATATAATGCAATACAAGGGACACACTTGAAGGGAGACTGTCAGCATTTCTGAGCATCTCAAACCCCCTACAGCTACAGATTACGGAGGTCGATCTGGTTCTAAACCTCATCCAGTTACAATTCCAAGGACATCATACCTTAAGTAATTTCCTTTTAAATCTTCCCATGCTGCATGTGAATCTCAACTAACCAATCTGGTGGGCCAGCCAAAACCACCTCTACTGCCTGGAGTTCCTTCCATAACCCTTTGATTGTGCGACATGGGTGACGTCTTCTATGTCAGTGTACTGTTGATCAGATATACATCCTCATGGAAGATGGATTCTTCTTGGTTCATGCCCAAATGACTGAACTGAATTTGGCCACAAAAGGGCCTATTGATCTATGCAGCTGTAAGAGGCTACCATCAAGGGTTAAAGTGTTGTTATGGCAGTGGAATAAGTGATGCACCAAAAGTTGCCCCACATTATTGTGTGCGCCAAAATCTTCACCATGGTTTGGCGCAGTCGAATAGAGCATGTCTGAGGGACGCTTAAGGATTGACTAAGGCTCCTCTCATAAAAAAGACAATTTTTGCTGTACCACAAGAGAGTCACAGGGACTGAATGAGCTAGGAGCAAAAGGCAGCGGATGCCTGATCCCCTGGTTGAGAAAGGGCACCTAGAGGACAGAGAGCGGGCCAAGCGGATGTCGATTGCTGGACTGTGAGGATGGCCCAGAGATCTGCTGTTGTGTCAGGAGCCAACAGAGAGAGCAGTTGTACTACAGCCCCAACCTGATGAGAACAACTGAACTGTGATAACAACCAGAGAAAGCAGTGGTAGAGTCGCTCTCTTGACCCAGGAGGAGTTATGGTCAGTAGTAGAGAGACTCGCGCATGATAGAACCATAAGTGAGGCTGGCCTCAATTCCCATACTAGATGTGCATACTTTTAGAGACACAGTTACTAGACAATAGGACTGTTGTATAGCAGACCAAGGGACTTGGATTGTTTAACGAAGTTCCACTGCTCACCGATATGCCTTGAAATAGGATACAGAAGGGTGAGGCTTCATAATAGAGATACTTTTGATCGAAGTTCGAACACCATGTTTACAATAGACCAACTGGATAATGGAAGAGTGTTAATCCTCTTCAAGACTAAGGTCGGTCTCACATGGACGGGAGCCTGCAGCAGAATCTGACTCTGACCACAGCCAGTGACCCTGCGTACCTGTTTTTTTTCTGTATTGCGGATGAGAGTGCGGCTCGCCATCAGTCATGTACAGTACAGATTTTTTTTTAAAATCTTTGTTTTCCCCACTCCGTCGCTAGGTGATGATGCGGGTACCCACAACCTATCCCCAATGTCAACTGTAGATTGGCCACGGGTCGTACGGCTTCCATTGCCTTCAATGGAATGCGTCCGTGTGGACACCACACAAAAATAGAACATGGTGCGATTTTAAATCTGCTCATGGAAATCGCAATCGCTATCCTCTCATCTGAGCGAATATTCTAGTCTTTTAACCCCTTAAGGACACTTTATTTTTTTCCATTATCGTTTTTTCCTCCACCCTTTAACCCCTTAATGACATGGCCTATTTTGAGCTTAAGGACCAAGCCTTATTTTTCAAATCTGACATCTGTCACTTTCTGTGCTAATAACTTTTGAATGCTTTTACTTATCAAGGTGATTCTGAGATTGTTTTTTCGTGACATATTGTACTTTATGTTAGTGTAAAAATTTCATCAATAAATTTTGTCCTTATCAGGAAAAAAAATCCAAATTTACTGAAAATTTGGAAAAATTCACAATTTTCAAACTTTGAATTGTTTTCTTTGTAAGATAGAAAGTCAAACACCACAACATAGTTATTAATTAACATTTCCCATAGGCCTACTTTACACAGCAATCATTTTTTAAGTGTTATTTTACTTTTTGCAGACTCCACAAAGTATATAAATTTAGCAGTAATTTTTCATATTTACTAGCAAATTTCAAAATCTTAATTTTTTAAGGACCAATGCAGTTCAGACATAGTTTTGCTGAGCCTGTATATCAGAATCCCCCATGAATTGCCCCATTTTAAAATCAGCACCCTTCAAAGTATTCAAAATGGCATTTAGAAAGTTTATTAACCCTTTAGATGTTTTACAGGAATTAAAGGAAAGTGCATCAAAAATTAGAACAGTTCCTTTTTTCTACTGATTTTCAATATAAAACCTTTTTTTTTTTTATATAAAACAGTAGGAGTTAGCAAAGAAACAAAACTTGGAATGTATTACCCAGATTCCGCAGTTTTTAGAAATGCCCCATATGTGGACGTAGCCTGTTGTATGGGCACATGGTAGGTCTCAGAAGGAAAGGAGCGCTTCTTGTCTTTTTGAATGCAGATTTGGCAGGAATAATTTTCAGACCCCATGTAGTGTTTGCAGTGCCCCTGAGGTAGCAGTACATTTGAAACCCCCAATAACTGACCCCATTTTGGAAACTACACCCCTCAGGGAATTTATTAAGGGGTGTAGTGAGCGGTTTGAACCCACAGATGTTTGAGGAATTTTTTTTAACAGTTTGAGTTCAATACGAAAAAATCAAATTTTTCACATAATGTTTAGCTTTAGGCCCAGATTTTCATTTTTCACCAGTGGCAGAAGGAAAAACGTACCCCATGATGCGTTACCCAGTTGCTCTCGAACACGGAAATGCCCCATATGTGGACGTAGCCTGTTGTATGGGCACATGGCAGGACTCAGAAGGATAGGAGCGCTTCTTGGCTTTTTGAATGCAGATTTTGCTGGAATAATTTTCAGACCCCATGTAGTGTTTACAGTGCCCCTGAGGTACCAGTGCATTTGAAACCCCCAACAACTGACCCCATTTTGGAAACTACACCCCTCAGGGAATTTTTTAAGGGGTGTAGTGAGCGGTTTGAACCCACTGGTATTTGAGGAATTTTTTTTAACAATTTGAGTTGAGAACGAAAAATTCACATTTTTCACATAATGTTCAGCTTTAGGCCCAGATTTATATTTTTTACCAGTGGCAGAAGGAAAAAACGTACCCCATGATGCGTTACCCAGTTGCTCTCGAACATGGAAATGCCCCATATGTGGACGTAGCCTGTTGTATGGGCACATGGCAGGACTCAGAAGGATAGGAGCGCTTCTTGGCTTTTTGAATGCAGATTTTGCTGGAATAATTTTTAGACCCCATGTAGTGTTTACAGTGCCCCTGAGGTACCAGTGCATTTGAAACCCCCAACAACCGACCCCATTTTGGAAACTACACCCCTCAGGGAATTTTTTTAAGGGGTGTAGTGAGCGGTTTGAACCCACAGGTATTTGAGGAATTTTTTTTAACAATTTGAGTTGAGAACGAAAAATTCACATTTTTCACATAATGTTCAGCTTTAGGCCCAGATTTATATTTTTTACCAGTGGCAGAAGGAAAAAACGTACCCCATGATGCGTTACCCAGTTGCTCTCGAACACGGAAATGCCCCATATGTGGACGTAGCCTGTTGTATGGGCACATGGCAGGACTCAGAAGGATAGGAGCGCTTCTTGGCTTTTTGAATGCAGATTTTGCTGGAATAATTTTCAGACCCCATGTAGTGTTTACAGTGCCCCTGAGGTACCAGTGCATTTGAAAACCCCAACAACTGACCCCATTTTGGAAACTACACCCCTCAGGGAATTTTTTAAGGGGTGTAGTGAGCGGTTTGAACCCACAGGTATTTGAGGAATTTTTTTTAACCATTTGAGTTGAGAACGAAAAATTCACATTTTTCCAATAATGCTTAGCTTTAGGCCCAGATTTTTATTTTTTACCAGGGGCAGAAGGAGAAAACGTAACCCATGATGTTACCCAACAGGGAAATGCCCCATATGTGAATCTATACTGTTTTTAGGGCGCAGGGCTCAGAAGGGAAGGACTTAGCATGTGGCTTTATGTACAAGCTGTGCGAAGTACATCAGGGTAAAACGTCAGGGCAATAAAAAAATTAAAATTTCAGGGACGTGTGGTAGATCTTAAAACACTCATTTATACAGAGGCCGGGTTGTGTGGGGCACGTTTCACACTGGTATATGGTGTCTTTTCTTATCCCCTGTTTGTAGCACACTCTGCACCTCTTTTGGGTCCTTCCCTTCGTCGCAGTGGAGGGAATTTCACTGAGAAAATGCTGCCCTGGTACAATTCTTGTGGCCTCGCTTCCAGAAGTACTGGGCCTCTCCCCCACCTCCTGGTCCCCAAATATTAGGTCCTTGATAACTTCCTCTTGAAATTCAAGGAATGTCCCCCTGTGGCCTGCACCTCGGAACAGCACGTAGGCATTATACAGTGCCATCTGTACGAGGTGCACAGCCAGTTTTTTGTACCACACCCGTGTTTTCCGCATGGCTCTATAGGGCTCCAGTACCTGGTCTGATAGATCGACCCCTCCCATGTACTTATTATAGTCGAGGACGCAGTCTGGTTTGGGGGTCTCTGCACTGGTACCTCGTACTGGGCAGGGGGTACTGCTGTGGCCGTGTATTGTCGTCAACATAAGGACATCCCTCTTGTCCTTATATTTAACGCACAATACATTGTCGCTGCATTGGGCCCGGCTCTCACCCCTTCTGAGCAGTTGCCCAAGCAGCGTCTTAGGGAGGCTTTTTTGATTTTTCCGAACAGTGCCACATGCCACTGTTCCTCTGGAAGCGAGGCACTGAAACAGGGGGACACTGGTATAAAAGTTATCCAGGTACAGATGGTAACCCTGGTCTAATAGTGGGTGCACCAGTTCCCACACTATTTTCCCTGTTACTCCCAGCACGGGGGGGCATTCTGGGGGGCTCAATTTTAGTGTCCTTCCCCTCGTAAATACAGAACTTGTGGGTGTACCCTGATGTACTTTTGCACAGCTTGTACAACTTCACACCATACCGTGCCCGCTTACTGGGCAGGTACTGGCGGAATTTTAGCCTCCCCTTGAAGTGTACCAGGGACTCATCTACTGCAATGTTTATCTGTGGGGCATACGCCTGGGCAAACTTGGCGTTAAAATGGTCTATTACGGGCCTGATCTTATACAACCGATCGTAATTGGGGTGATCGCTGGGGGGGCACAGCTGGTTGTCATTGTAGTGCAGAAATTTTAAAATACACTCAAAGCGCGTCCTCGACATCGCCATGCGGAACATTGGGGTGTGGTACAAAATATCGGTAGACCAGTACGCCCTGATTGTTGGCTTCTTTATTAGCCCCATGGTTAGTATAAGCCCCCCAAATTTTTTTATCTCTGGTGCATCCACAGGGGTCCACTTATCGGGTCTGGCATAGCTGGAGGTGGGATTTTCTTCTATAAAATTCTGGGCGTACAAATTAGTCTGGGTAACAATGTGGGCAATGAACTCTTCAGAAAAAAAAAACTTGAAGAAGTCCTTCCCTCTGAGCCCTTCCGTGTCAAATTGAATCCCTGGGTTCCCAATAAAATCAGGGATCTGGGGTCTGTAATCTTCCGGGGTACTCCAGTGAGCATCTGATGCATTGGGGTCAGTGGCGGTCCTTGGACGCCTTCTCGGGGGTGCAGGGAGCTCAGACTCGCTGGATGAGGATGAGGATGAGGAGTCGGAGAATGCCAAAAAAGTGGGGTCGTCATCACCACTACCTGAGTCCGAGTCTGATGCAATGATTGCATACAGTTCCTCTGAAGTGTACCTCCTGCGGGCCATATTTATATAAAATGGGGCACACGGGGAAAAAGTTTTATTAGATGGGACACTGCGGGATGGGGTGACCACGGGACGGGGTCGGAAAGAACGCGGAAACTTATGTGGTGTATTCACGTAAGTGTTTTTTTTTTTAATTTATTTTTTTTTACACAGACGAATACACTGACACAACACGGACTAACGACACACTACACACTAGACGGACTAACGACACGCTACACTAACTAATGACGGGTGACGGGACAGGTAACGAAATGGGAACAACAGGAACTTTTTTTGTTTTGTTTTTTTTTTTTTTACACAGACGAATACACTGACAGTACACGGACTAACGACACGCTACACACTAGACGGACTAACGACACGCTACACTAACTAATAACGGGTGACGGGACAGGTAACGAAATGGGAACAACAGGAACTTTTTTTTAATTTTTTTATTTTTTTACACCAAGGGATACACTGACTACACGCTGCGCTACACTACACTGCTGATCGCACGCTACAGCTCACTCACTACACTTCTGATCACACACTACAGATCCCTCACTCACTACACTACACTGCACTTCTGATCACTCACTCCACTCTGCTACACTACACTGCCTGATCAATCACTCACTACACTCACTACACTACACTGCCTGATCAATCACTCACTACACTACACCACACTGATCACTAACACTCACTCCACTACACCACACTGATGACTAACTCCACTACACTCCACTACACTCCACTACACTACACTCCACTACACTGATGACTAACTCCTCTCCACTACACTGATGACTAACTCCACTCTGCTACACTACACTACACTCCACTCTGCTACACTACACTCCACTCCACTCCACTACACTCCACTACACTACACTCCACTACACCACACTGATGACTAACTCCTCTCCACTACACTGATCACTAACTCCACTCTGCTACACTACACTCCACTCCACTCCACTCCACTCCACTCACTCCCTGCCTAATCTACACACTAATCGCTCTTTTTTATCACAGTAGGTGCTCTATCTACAAGCACCGGATGCTTGCACATGGAGCCCCTACTGTAAACAGCGCGAAGTCCGCTGCTGCGCTGTGATTGGTCAGGGAGTTTTTCCCTGACCAATCACAGCGATCGTGGGGGAGGGACCGCTCTGATTGGTCCCCAGCCCGGACGCAGCACTTGTCTGCTGACTATGTCAGCAGACATCACTGCTGTGTCGCCGCGATTGTCACCGCGGCGACACGTTAATGGCATGACGTACCAGGTACGTCATGTTGCGGGAAGTATCCCGCTACCATGACGTACCAGGTACGTCCAGGAGTGGGAAGGGGTTAAAAAAATGGTAACTCCTTTATTTATTCATTGATGTAGCTGTATGGGGGCTTGTTTTTTGAGGGATGAATTGTATTTTTCAATGGTATTATTTAATGTACAATATAATGTACTGAAAAATGTAAAAAAAATTCTAAGTGGAGTAAAATTAAAAAAAAACCACGACATTCCGCCATCTTTCAGTGCATCTTGTTTCTAGGGTGCACAAACTACAACAAAAATTACATGATGACTTTATTCTATGGGTCAGTACGATTACTATGATACTAAATTTGTATAGTTTTTTTTTAGTGTACTACTTCTATTTTTTTTCAGACACTTACTTTTTAAAAATTATTTTCTGCCACCATCTTCTGCACGCAATAACTGCCACCATCTTCTGCACGCAATAACATTTTTATTTTTCCATCGACGTAGTTGTCTGAAGGCTCGTTTTTTGTGAGACATCCTGAGTTTACGTTGGTACCATTTCAGAATACATAAGACTTTTTGATTGCTTTTTTATTGCATTTTTTCTGGGAGACAGGGTGACCGAAAAAGTGCATTTCTGGCATTATTTTTTTTTTTCTTGATGATGTTCACCATGCAGGGTAAATAATGCACTACTTTGATAGATCAGACTTTTATGGATGCGGCAATACCAAATATGTATTTTTGTTTTATGATTTAGAATTTATTTATTATAGATATGGCAAAAGGGGGGTGATTTAAACTGTTATTGCTTTTTTTTTTACAATTAGTAAAACTTTATTGATCTTATTGTTACTTTTTTCTTTTTTTTTTAGCCCCCCTCCCCCAGGGGACCACAACTGCCGATGCTTTGATCGCTTGTACAGTATGATGTAATGCCATAGCATTACATCATACTGAAATCAGGCAGGCAGTCTATCAAGCCACCCCACGGGGATGGCTTGATAGGCAGTCTGCTAAGGCAGCCCTGGGGCCTTTTAGAAGGTCCCCGGCTGCCATGACACCTGCACGGCTCCCTGTGATCTCATCAGCGTGATGTCATTGAATGGCTGTAATTGGTTAATCAAACGCCAGCTCTCATTGCTTAATCAAGCGCTGCGTCAGCCAATCAGAACATTAGCTTCCTGGAGGCAGGGTATTCAAGCCCCACTTCCAGGAAGAACTGCTCTGTCGGCTTGAAGGAGGACGCAGCAGCCTGCAGCAGCGACGGAGGCCAGCGCGAGGATCGCAACACCGGCGGTGAGTATTATTAGACACCCCCCGAAAATAAAACACTGTGTCTCTTTTAAAGCAAAAATTATCATAACAAAACGTGTTGCCGAGCAGCACACACACACAATGCTGCTCGTGGCCTCTGTGTTTGGGACTGCAGCTATCGTGCAACTCCGGCTCATTTATACGCCCTCTGTAGGGTGCTTAATCTCCCGAGCCTAGCACTGGGCAGAGGGCGGGGCTTTAAATGTGCGAAAATGCATTCGCACAAGTGAGGGAATCTTTCTTCTCCAAGGCTTTTGCATGGGCCCCTTCTTCACAAATACACTCACTTGTTGAAAATGAAGCAGTTCTGACTTTTCACCCATTAGACATCACAGTTTGCTCCTGGACACAATCTTCAATAGTTCTTCACTCTGGTTGAGTCTGCTCAGTTCACCTTGCCTTCACTTCTATGTAACTGCTCTGTCCCTTTCTTTAGCACACAGGGTGGGCATGTGCAGAACAGGCTGTGTCTCTGCTCTCTACTGCATTCAGTCATCTCAGCCCCCCTTCCTCTGACAAAAGATTAACCATTTCATATGCTCAGGTACAATCAGACTTATCAGGGCTTTGAGAGATGTGTTTTGCAGAGCTTCGAGGCCCCTCTCTTCTTCACAGTTTGCAAGTAAAGCATAGGGTAGGACAAAGGGTTAATCTGCTCAAACTAACCCTTTCAGTGCCCAGAGTAGTACTACTGGTAAATGCATTGAAGTGGCAGGCACCAAGAGGTGGTGCAGGCACTTCTGGGAACTGTACTTTCTAGGGGACAGCAGAGTGCATAACGAAGCTGTGGGGGACTGGGGGGCGGGGAGAGTCAAGGAGTAGGAAAGGAAGCGACCAAGGAGGGGTGGTACAGCAAGCAGGAAATAGAAATGGAGGAAGAGGAGGAGCTCAGTGCTCTGAAGAAAGAAGAAGGGAGAAGATGCACCCGGACAGGTCAGCTATCAAGAGGGAAGATGGAGCAACTTATGCGACAGATTAAAGAAGCAGTGGCCAGCCAAGGCCCCCAGTGGCTCATGAAGATGGCCGAAGAGTTTGGATCTGCAGCGGCATCGGAAGGGAGAGCGGAAGGAGATCCACCGGCGGAGAACAGCGGCGCAGAACCCCGTGGAAGACCGCAGAGAAGAAGGCACCCACCAGCCAGATTGAGCCCCAGCCCGGCGGTGAAGAAAGGAGGAATGACCAACAGCCCACGAGCAGCGAGGGCGGGCGGGCGCGGAGCGGTCGCAGCGCCCGGCGGACGCAGCCAGCCGGAGGGATCGCAGAAGCCGGTGGGTTACTCACCAGGAGCGGCGTGGCGGTTCAGAGGACGGGTAAGTCCGGCACGGGAGGGGAAAATCCCGTGACTGTCCAGAGGGGTATCAGAAGGGAGAAGGAGCGCGCTCCACATGTCTCCCTCAGCAGGCGGAGGGATCCACAAGCTGGAAATAGTTCCGGCAAGAGGCCTGCACTTCGCAAGGAGTTCAGCGGGGGCTACGGGAGTGAGTCTCTGTTCAGCCCGGAGGACAACAGCGGAGAAGAGAGAGCAGGGTTAGATGTGGCGCCAGTAAGGGGGGTGAGAGGCAGTTAGCAAGGGGGGTTTATCGAGGGAGCAGCAGAGTAGAGGAGCAGGACACTGAGTCTAGCGGTGGCAGCTTAGCGCCAGCAGGGGGCGGATTTAGTGCTTTTGCAACAGACCCTTTGCCTTTGGCTAGCAGGTCGGGGGATGGCCAGCGAATTTTCGCACCAAGCCAGGTAGGATCGGGAGCGGCATATGGAGCAGTCAGCGGCTCGCGGAGCGATCGACGCCAGCGGTGCACAAGCGAGCACTCACCAGAGAGTTCAGCAGCGGAGCGCGCAAATTGGCCTTGCTTAGAGGGGTATGCAGCAGGGCAAAGCTGGCCACATTCGGCGATAGCACGCAGGCGCTCAGGCGGTGCGGATCAGGATAGGTCAGTCAGAAGAGCGCGTGCTTTCACAAGCTCATCCTCATCGGCGTCTCCAGAAAGCAATGGTCAGAGGGGGAGGCCCCTTTTATCAGGCAAGCATGGGAGGTCAGAAGCAGTGGTTGGAAGTTCTAGACGTCGCAGCCGGGAGTTGGGCGCCCGGGCTCCGCAATATATTTCATCTCTTTCACCGGCTTCTTCCGCAGACAATAGAGATTCTGCCCGCAGCATTAGGCACAGCATGGCATCTTCGGCCGTTAGGGCATCGAGAGCATGGAACCAGAGGAGCCGTGGTGTCGCCCACGAACTGGGTTTGGAACGACACGCGGTGCAGAGGCGAGATCGTCAACCAGCGCTACCCGGCCGGAGCTTCCCCTTGGCAGGGCCAGAGGGTAACAAGGCGGGTGAGTCATCCTATAAAAAAGTTTGGGATGTTTCTTTATCCAGAAGTGATAAAAGTAATGAGGATTTTATGGTAGCGCTTAAGGCGCTGGTAAATCGCCTTGATATGGAAAAAGGACTAACAGTGTCCTATACTCATCCGGGGGGCCTAGGCTCGCCTGTGGTTGGTTGTTTTTCTCACGCACCCGAGAGCTTGCCTAGAGAGGAGAGTGGAAGGGGCGACGAGTTGTGCAGTGACGGTTTAAAATTCGCAGATTCTTTGTTCTGCGGGGTAGCCCCTTTGGGAGTGGGCTTGGCAGAGGACGTGGCGGAGAAAATTAGGAACGGATTATACGTGATATATGGTCACTGCTGTCGGTGGAACATATTTCGGTGGACAAAGAACGTTTTTCGGAACGCGGATCGGACAAAAAAGCGAAGGTAGCCAAAACTTTTGGTAATTGGCTACAGGCGTTTTTAACTTTTGCTCACGTGGTATGTCAACAAAGTCGTCAAAAAGGCCCGGAGTTATTCGTATATATAAATACTATCCACAGTGCGTATAAACTACACAGCGGGTCTGCGTGGTGGCGCTACGACGAGGACTTTAGGCATCGTATCTCGGGTTTAAAAAATATAAGTTGGGCCACCAAGGCGACGGATGTCTGGATCCAGCTTATCCTGGCTCAGAAACCGGCTAAGCCGTTCTTTCAAGGAACCGCCACAGGCGCTAGTGCACAACAGGCGCCTGTGGCCCCAAAGCCTTCTGGTTCCTGTTGGGCCTTCAACGAGGGCCACTGTCGATTCTATGCCTCGTGCAAATTTCGCCACGAGTGCTCGGTCTGTGGAGGATCGCACGCAGCGGTACGTTGTTTTAGATGCCAGAGGTCAGCGGCCACACCGGGGGTGTCCGGCTCAGGAACGAACCCCGGTGAACGTCAGGTACCTGGAGCAGTGGCTCGACAGATACCACAAGAAGCAGGAGGCAAGACTGCTTAGATCTGGTTTTGCTGAGGGTTTTCTGATTCCGCATACCCCAGGTTGTTCGCTCATGCTCAGTGGTAATTTAAAATCAGCTCGAGACAACAAAGATTTAGTGATGGAGAAGTTATTGAAAGAAGTTGCGCTGGGTCGGATGGTGGGCTCATTTCAGGAACCCCCATTCGGGAATTTGCGGGTTTCACCTTTGGGACTGGTCCCGAAGAAGGAACCGGCAAATTCCGACTTATCCATCACTTGTCTTTTCCGGCGGGAGACTCGGTCAACGACGGAATTTCGAAAGAGCAATCGGCCGTGTCATACGCATCTTTCGATAGGGCGGTTTCCCTAGTCCGACAGGCGGGAGCTGGCGCTCTGTTAGCTAAGGCTGATATTGAATCGGCTTTCCGCTTGCTCCCTGTGCACCCCGATTGCTTCCACCTATTAGGGTGCCAAATGGATGGTTGTTATTTCATAGATATGTGTTTACCGATGGGATGCTCGATTTCGTGTTACAATTTTGAGGTGTTCAGTTCTTTCCTGGAATGGATGCTTAGATTCGAAATGGGCATCGCATCGGTTTTACACTACCTTGATGATTTCCTGTTCGTCGGGCCCCCAAACTCGGAAGTATGCGGGTTTTTATTAGCATCTTTTCAGAGGCTGATGAAAAAAGCAGGCGTTCCGCTATCGGCAGAAAAAACGGTCGGCCCGGCGCCATGCCTTGTGTTCTTAGGCATCGAGATCGATGCCGAAAACATGGTTTTTCGTTTACCGGAAGATAAAACCGCGCGCTTGCGGCAAACGTAAGAGACAGTTTGTAGTTTGCGTAAAGTTACTCTGCATCAAATGCAGGTGCTGCTGGGACTGCTGAATTTCGCATGTCGGGTCATCCCCATGGGACGTACGTTTTCGAGATGTTTGTCCTTGGCAGCAAAAGGGGCAAGGGAGCCGCATCATTTTGTCAGGGTGACAAAAGAAATGCGGGCAGACCTGCACATCTGGAAGGTTTTTCTCGAAACTTTCAATGGGCAGGTCATTTGCCAGCAGGAAGAAGTCGGCAATGAAGAGCTTTGCCTGTTTTCGGACATGTCCGGATCGTGGGGTTTTGGCGTAATTTTCGGGAACAATTGGTGCAGCGCCCCATGGCCAGAGGCCTGGGTCGAGAAGGGATGGACAAAAAACATTGCATTGCTCGAAATTTTTCCTATCATGGTCGCCATATAGCTATGGGGCCCGGTCTTGGCTGACAGAAGCATCTGTTTTTGGTCTGATAACCAGACGGTGATGAGAGCGGTCAATAGGCAGTCATCCTCCTCTGTGTTGGTGCTGACGGCACTACGCCATTTGGTGTTACGTTGTCTGCAACATAATAAGTTTAAAGCGAGCCATGTCCCAGGATATTTGAATAACACAGCTGACGCTCTTTCTCGATTCCAGATGAAGAATTTCAGGGAGCTGCACTCGACTGCGGACGTTGAGGGGGTATGTTGCCCTGCTTTCTTGTGGGAGATAATAGAAAGGAGCTCCTAGATTTGGTTCGGAAGTCGGTAACGGAATCTACCTGGAAGCGGTATAATGTCATTTGGAAGGGATGGCTCGCGGCTGTGGGGGGTGTTTTTTCGGAAGCAGAACGGGCCAGAGTAGTAACGCTAGATACTTTAGCGGCCCTGCACGAAAAAGGAGCGTCGGCGGATGCAGCCAAAAAACACGTATCGGCTATTGCTTTTTTGTTACGCCCACATGGTAACCGTGACGTCACTAAGGATTTTGTTTTTGGACAAATTTTAAAAAGTTGGAAGAAAGAGAAGTTATCTCAGGACAGTAGATGCCCGATCACTTTCGAACTGCTCTGCGCGATGCTGAATGTTATGGGGTCAGTTGGCGTAGATGAGGCGGAGATGGCGCTTTTTAGAGCGGCCTTTTCACTGGCCTTTTTCGCAGCCTTGTGACTTGGGGAATTGGTTTCGGCAAGCAAAAATAGACCAGGAGGTCTCCAATTTTCGGACGTTATAGTCGGGAACGACGACATTAAGCTCTGCATTCGCAAATCAAAAACTGACGTGTACGGCGCGGGCGAATGGCTCCGGATCGGAGCACTGGGGACAGCTTGGTGCCCAGTAGTTTTGATATAAAGTTTTATGGTGCAACACAGCGGAGTGGGCCCGTTGTTGTTACACGCGTCGGGCTCTCTGTTGACCAGGTACCAGTTTTCGACGGTAAAACGTGAGTGTTTAAAAAAGTTGGGTTTCGCGCCAAGCGAATTTGGCTCTCATTCTTTTAGAATCAGAGCTGCCACGTTGGCCTTCGTTTGTGGTTTGCGGAGTGAAGAAGTCAAGAGGGTGGGCCGATGGAAGTCCGAGGCATACTGGTCATATGTAAGGCCGGATTTGAGGGTGCTGTAAAGTAATAGTTTAAGATTGGTTGATGTTCGGGGTCGTTTTTCTTTTCCCCCTTTTTGGTTTTTGTTTAACAGGTTCAAATTGGACAGTGTGGGTGGTTGGCCATTCATACGTCTTTTGGGCAGAGAAGAGGGCCAGGTCCAGGCCAATGGGCACACATTTGGGCCTAAAGGATGTAAGCGTACAATGGCACGGCATAAGAGGTATGCAATGGACCAGGCTGCTCCATGAAGTGTTGCAAATCAGCAGATGGTCTTCGGATAACGTGATATTGGTGATCCACACAGGTGGAAATGATCTGAGCAAAGTAAAAGTCGGAGAGTTGATAGCGGTAATGAAAGAAGACTTATGTCGTTTTAAGAAGTTTTTTAACAGGGTTATTTTAGTCTGGTCAGACATTGTGGCCAGGAGGTTTTGGAGAGAAGCGAGAGACACAGAAGCGATAGAGAGAGTGAGAAGGAGCGTAAATCTTAAAATGTCAAAGTTTGTCCAGTCGATAGGGGGTGTAGCAATCAGGCACTGGGAGTTGGAGAAGAGAGAGAAAGGGATGTTTAGAAGTGACGGTGTACATCTTAGTGACATAGGCACTGACACGTTCTTGTCAGGATTGCAGGACGGGGTGGAGGAGGCATTGTTGCTGGCATGTGAGGGGCGGAGTGCAGCATAGGGATATGTTGCATCCTTCGTGGCGATATTCTGGGCTTTCCAGCGATGGATGGAAGGGCTTTTCAGGCCCATCATGGGGCTTTCTTACGCCTTGTTTTTTGTTGTGGTTATACATTTTCAGCAAAGCCGTTTTAAGTGGCATGGAAAGGGATAAGTGGACATTTTTCAATTTTGTTAAAAGAAATATTTAAATAAAGCTGTGGCCTACCCACATATTAAAAGCCAGCAATTTGTTCGGTATTCTCATTTATATTGGGGAGCAGGGTTTAGCAGAGGTGCGAGTCCCCCCAGTCCAAGTTAGAAAAACTGGTCATATGACTAAGCAGAATGACTGCCTTATTTGCTGAGTGAAGGGCCTTCACCTATTGTAGTGACCCAGAAGTACTACATACTAATATTTTGGACATTTCTGGGAATAAGAAAGTTGTGTGAAAAATGTGTGTATAAGTATCTCTAATTGTGTTACATACGGTGTTCTTATTCAGACTTGAAGCTTAGGTTTGAGTAGAGTTTAGTTTAGAAGGGGAGATAACAGCCCAGTATCTCAGCTTTTTCTAGCCTCCCAACTCTCAGCCAATCAGCTGTAAACTGATGGGAGGAGCCAAAGTTCTATAAATTCACATAATGTTCCAGAAGTTTAAGAAGAGAGGAGAATATAAAGTAGTGTAGTATAGAGTAATCTACTGAGCGGGTTGGAGGGCACAATTCCTGAACAGCCATTTTCTGGATCTGATGCCTTGTGGCTAAAAGGTGCAAAGTACAGACTGAAGATATTCCAGGGTCCTGGTAAAAACCTCAAATCAGTATTATGGAACAGATAAAGCAGCACTTCTAGCCACCACCTTCAAGACTGGATTTGAGAGACTAGATTGTAACAGACTTTAATCTTTCATCACCTGAATGCTAAATAAACGTCAATTAACTGTTACCCCGCCTGTTTCCTTCTACTGGGGGGTATCACTCTATACTGCATCACCATCACATCAGGGAGCAGAGGCCCACACAATCAACCCCAACAGTTCACTGTAGTGTAGCCAGATGGGAAAAGACCAGCTACTATGAGCCTAATCTGCCACTCTACATGATGTGAGCAACCGAGTCCAAATGCATACAAGGGAGGCACATAGTAAGCTCATTTGGCCATGTGATATTGTGTTTAATGATGTTCGGTAGATGTGGGGCTTTTGACAAAAAAATTTAGATTGTGAGTTAACCCCTTTAAGAAAATCAGTTGAAAATGTGCTGTCTGCACACGGACAGAATTTTATCATTTAGCTGAATAGTTGTTAAAAGGGAAACGTCAGCTCTGTATCAGGAATCGGAGACCTAACCCAATGAATTTTAGACATATTAAGTTTTAATTAATCTACGACTATAGTTTTCTGCCCTAGACCACCACTAAGCCTATCACCATCCTAACCCACGCAAGACCTCAGTAATATCCAAAATTAGCTGACAACCACACAAGAGTACTCTTTCATCACCCAACAATACTAGTGATACCTAGTATTGACTTTTAAATCTCTCTCAAACCACCAGGAAAAGTAGAGGAATCAGAAATGGGTTTAAGCTGGGCTCAGATAAATGGTTTCATAGATTGTGCCATCCTTAGGAGCGCTGACCACAAATGCCATCAAGCACATAAATCATGGAAGAAAATGCAGAACTTCAATATAGTGACCAAAAAGATAAGATGTCCACTATTGACCCATGCAGTGACATTTTCAGCTTGATCTCGAAGACAATTTTCAAGCTGCAGGCTGTACCATGGCAGTGTGCATGTGCCTCTTTAAACATCCACAGCTTCCTACGGATGTTTCTTTTCCTTCTTGTATTGATAAGTTCACTTTAAAAACTTCTAATACTTTGAGAATTTTCTGAAAGGTGTCTCAAAAGTGTGGAAACACCTATATAGAATGAAAACGGTTTGTCAGACAGTGATCCAGTTTTGTATACAAGCTGCAGGGAAAACCTGTTAGGTCATGTCTCCAAAATGACAGCCATTTTGAATGCCATCATCTTTGCTTCAACTTGGCTTTAATTTTTCCAATGGCAAGCTAGGGGTGTGATAGATCAAACTATCAGAGAATTTCACCAGAAAAGCAATAGCGTGCTTCATTCTAACATAACGTTATTTGTTCTCATGTTAACACAGTCATTTTTCTTCATTACAGGCAATGTGAAGCTATGGCGTTATATCGAGCAGAGCATGTTGAGATCTTCCTTACATCAGGTGAATGAAGTACATGTGTCATCACAGCAGATTTCAATCACCACCACCCAACCGGACCTCCCATTAACCACAGTGTATTTGTTAATCTTTAGAGCAACCAAATTTAGAGCAACAGGTCCTGTCACTGATAAACCAAAATCTGGATGACCAAAAACTATTACTGAACTGCTGTCCTGGCCTCATTCAACAAGAGCCTACAATGTAGCAATCGTCATCTGTCTCACTAATGTGGAGATAAAAAATTTTGTCTAGGCATAAAAGGCATCCTTACAAATTGCAGATTGCTGCATCACCTGATAGAGGACGATCTCAACACGTTCTGCTTGAGAGAACGCTATCATTCACATTGCCGGTGATGTAGAGAAATCGCTGTGTTAACATGAAAACAAATACAATTCTACTAAAATGAAGCATAGCATTGTTTTTCTGGTGAAATTCTCTGCCAGTTTCATATATCATACACCTACCTTCCCATTGAAAATATTAACGTTGAATTCAAGATTCAAAATGGCCGTCATTCTGGTTACATGGCCTAACAGGTTTATCCCTTCTCCTGCAGCTTTTCTTCAAAATTGAATCACCATCTGCCAAACAGTCTTCACTTTATATGGGGTGTTCCCACATTTTTGAGACACCCTGTATTTGCCATTATGCTATTGTTTCTGTAGAATTATTAAAGATTCCAAAAAAAATAGATTTACATCAAAAACCATACTTTATTTATGTATCGCAATACAATTTACATATTAAATAACACTAGAATATGATTTCATATTGTTTTAGAGTGAATAAAAAGGCAAAACGATTCAAGTTACAAAAAAGTATAGAAAATAAAATTTTAAAATGATGGACGCCACAATGAGAGAAATGTAGTCGGCGACCAATGGTCCATTCCTATTGCACCTAAAGGTAACAGAATAAATTGAATAGAAAATCCAACTTTGACAAACACTGGCCCTCAATAAAAGTATACCATTTTTGAATCCTTTACGGTGATTTCAGTGTTACCGTACATATCTAATACACATAAAATGTACATGTTCACTACAATAAGAGGAAAATGTGGGAAAGAAAGAAAACTAGAAAAAAATTTGCTTCATATGAAAATATAAAATCCTATGATTTGTATACCATAGATACAAAGTTTCCAGAAGTAAGCCAGAAAATTATTTACACTTGAAATGTATTTTTTCCATGTCGTAAATATGAAGGTAAAAGAATGAAAATGTGAAAGCAAAGCGCTCTATATTAAGAAATAATGGCTGCATACTATATTTAAATAAAAGTGTCACTACCCCAAATGTTGGGGAGATGTGACAATTTATAAAATTTGATATCTCCTTATTTGGAGATTTTTTTGTAATTTTAAAACACAATTTTTTTATATTTTTTTGTTTTACATTTTTATATAATCTATTTTTTCATTAATTACACTTGGTAGAAAATGTGTCCCCCTTTGTAAATAAGTAACAAACCCATGAGACAAAGTCATCTTCCACATGAGTGACATTTTGGGAAAAAAAATTGGTCTAGAGACAAAGCAACATTTTACCACAGTGGATAACGGCAGAAAAAGGTGGTAAAAAAAAAAAACACAAAAAAATAAATCCTGGAATTAAAAACTGTTTGGAAAGTGAAATAAAAACAGGAGGTTGTGTGTTGTCCCTTCATAGAAAAACACCACTCTTTGTAAGGAAATTGTAAAACTGCATGACGCAAAAAGAAAAAGAATAGAAAACTCAAAAACGCATCATCTCTTTGGTAACCGGGGTAGTTGTTGATTTTCTACAGAGGGATGAATTTCTAACATCGACAACTTGACATATTGTTATAAGCAATATGGGCTTTCCAAAATGGATATACTTCAATTGTATGCACGTATTACAAAATACAGACGGTCATGTAACCCATTTGTTCACAAGAAGTAGTCTATTGCCCAACAATTAAGTTGGTTCCACAAGCTCTCAAAGACATTATCTCATCAGACAGTACCAGATTTTATTTTTTTTTTTAACCAAATTTAGGTCTCTACCGGATCAGGTTCTACAACCCATAATAGAACTCCCACAAACATCCTCGGCTTCATATGGAGGCATATGAAGGTTATTCTACATAGATTGCATTAATTTTATGCCATATTACAGAGGTATAATCCCTTAAAATCGTTCTTCTAGAGGAGAATATGCTGTGGCAGCACAGTGCGTGCCTATGATTCCATAATTATGGTACCAAAGGAACCCCTGCTGTATGGGCTCCATACACATAGTTTGGATGTGGTATCAACCCTTAAGGTACCCAATAGACTTTACATTACCAGTCAATGTTACCAGAATACAGAAACCTCATTTGTAAAGGCACCATCTGAGGAACCTCAACCATTTGGAAAAAGCTATTGGCCATTTTTGTAAGCAGATATTTTTTGTTGGGGTTCCAGTTTTTGTAAATATGAACATGAGCACTCTAATTAACCAATGGTGCTTGGTTATGGTAAGATCATTTAGTAGCATCATAATCTACTATGTGTGTCTAGCTATACTAACACTTTATCAACTTCTCAGAAAGTTTATCTTAAGGCAGAACATGCATCATTCTAGTTAGACATCAACTAGGCTTTACTTATATATGCATCGAAGGTCCATATTTTGTTCTGCACTGACTTTAGATTCTACTGTGACCTTTTCCTGTATTTTTCAACACACACATATGCGGAACATTAATATAGGCATGCCTTATAGATATCTTTCCTGAGACACGGTATGCCAATATTTTCACTATCTAAGGGCTCCTGCACACAGCCGGATTTGATTTGCGTAGTCTGGGATCGGTGGCTGCCCCAGGATTCTGCAGCAAATATTGCTCAAAGCCTCCAATGGCGAACTGCTGCTTCCTGCACATGAGTGAAAGTCAACTGTGGCAGGAAAAACGCAGCATGCTCCATTGCTGTGCAGTTTTCCACCTGGATGGCTTCCATTGAAGTCAATTATAGCCGTCCATTCTGCGGCCCTTCCGCAATCATCATTATGGAAAGGCCGCGGAATCCGGCTCATCGCCTAGTGGTGGCGCCGCTTGTTCTTTACTGGGCCAGCGCTCCTGTAGTACAGATAAAGAAGAATTCGGACAGGTAAGTGAGGTCACTGGCCAGGCACAGAGTCGGATCCCACATGCAGGATCCGACCCTGTCGTGTGCAGGAGGCCTTAAGCGCCATCAAAACCGATCTATAAATTCCACGTTTGTCAGGATATTGGCCTTATTTGTTCACTCAGAACCATGATTGAAGTGAAGACGGTTAAACTATAACTGATTTGGTGGTGAAAAGTGGTATTGCAGTTTGCTAGAAAACATCTAATTTAAAAGGGGATGTCCAATGAAGACAAGTCCTTTCCAAATGAAAGTCAAAGTCTCTAACCCTGTAAAACAACGGCTATCACTTGGAAAAAGCTCCATGTGACCAGTCATCTCCACTGGATAAAAACCCTATGGCCACTGCAGTGGAAATATAGCATTTATATATTTGCTGTGTAGTACTCCTATAAAGCTGCTCTTCATTTTGGTTCAGAGTCCTGCATGGCATTTGGGCAGGAACTGTAGACAACCACTTTTAACATTAGAAGAGATGTTAATATTTGAAGGGTCCATCCCTTGAAGTACTATGAAATTGTTCTCAGCAATAGAAACCAAGTGATCTTGTAGATATACCTTTTAATGGCTAACAAAAATACATGATGTTATAGCGAGCTTTCAAACCTACCTAGGGTTATTCTTCAGACTCTTCATATCTACAAGATTACTTGGTTTCTCTTGCGGAGAACAATCACGTTTGCTCTACTGGTTGAAACTGTCCCAAACTTTTTTCTTTTGAAGTACTGTAAAAGGTATCAATCTGTATTGAGTTTTTTTGCTATAGGATGTACAACCTCTCTGAAGGACCACCCCTTTAAGATGATTACCCCTAATCCAGACTACCTTTCTCAAAACAGGTTTTTAAGTCACTTATAGCGGATCTATACTTGCCGCCTTCTTTGAGACCACCGCTGTAAACCATTTTTTATTTCAAATTTGGGTGGTCGCCTCAAAGAGGTTTCCCTGTATCACGATTTCAAGACCCCAAACTTCTGAACTTAGACAGGTATAGAAGTTATAGAATGAAACTTTTCATGTTTGCATTGTAGAAAAAATAAATCAATTGACTGTACATAGAGGTGTCAAAAATGACACCTTCAAAACATAGAGTGACAAGTACTGTACATTTACACAAGAAGTCCTTGCCGTGGTAATTTACTAATACTAAAGAGGCTATCCAGTTGTTAGCCTATCCTGAAAATAGGAAATCAGTAGTTATCAATAGTAGATCAGAAGAGGTCCGGCACATGGAACCCTTGCCGATCAGCTGTTCTCTTTGCTGGTGTGCACTGAGCTGATTTCTGCAGGAAGCAGACAGCTTCATCCTCACTGCAGTGGCCAGGCTTGGTATTACAAAGTTCACATTAAAATGAATGGTAACTTTGCCTGTAATACCAAGCTGGGCCACTGTAGTGGGGATGAAGCTGTCTGCTTCCTGCAAAAATCAGCTCATGGCACAAATGCACAGGGCCAGTGAACAGCTGATTGGAGGGAGTCCCAGGTGGCACCCCTGGCCAATCTGCTATTTATGGCATATCCTGAGAATAGGCGATCAGTAATTTATAACTGGACAACCTTTTTAATTATCATTAGGGCTCATTCACACATACATATTACAGAGCAGCATACAGTATCCCACCGTACGGCATTGTATTATAGATCTTATATCCGCTAGAAGGATGATTTTTTTCTGTTGGGTTCATACATATGAAGTTGGAGGTACAGAATGGCACCATAAGAGTCTATGAGTGCCATGTTGCGCCTCTGTACAACTGGTTTTCAGAGTCATAATACATATGTGTATGTGCCATTGTAATTGATGTATTGGTAAAAAAAGAAAAAAAGAGATGAGTGAGCATACTTGATAAGGCAAACTACTCAAGCGAGTAGTGCCTTATTCGAGTACCTGCCCGATCACCTCTAAAGATTCGGATGCCGGCAGGGGGCGGGGAGCAGCCGGGGAGAGCGGGGAGGAACGGAGAGGAGATCTCTCTTTCCCTCTCCCCTCCCCCCCCCCCCCCCCAACTCACCTGTCACCCGCTGCGGAAGTTGAATCTTTAGAGACGAGTGGGCAGGAACTCTAATAAGGCACTACTCGCTCGAGTAGTTTGCCTTATCGAGTATGCTCGCTCATCTCTACTGTCTCTATTATAGGTCGGTGATGTATATATTATAAACTGTAAGGGAACGCCCCAATACAAAGTAAGACTTTGTATTTTTTTTCTTCAAAGTAAAGTTAGATACTAGACTCCCATGACCATGTTGACATGTAGAGGGGAAGAAGCTTGGAAATCACCAGAGGTCATTATAGATTTAGAATATAAAACCGAATGTTACGGAGTTCTTTTAACAAGCCACATGGTATTAAAATTCCGAGCTACTGAGTTATATCTGGGATTCCATTCCTATTCTACGAGACACCACTAACGTTTTAATAATAAAAGTCCAGCTGTAGCCCTAGGGCCATCTTAGATTCCTGCAGCAAACATTAACAATTCACCAGCACTAATACATGGAATTTGGGGACTCTGTAGTACCATTAAAAGGAAGGATTTGTCTGCAGGTTGATAATTTTGTGGGTTTTTTTTGCATATATCGTACTGTGCCCAATTAGTAATACAGAGCATGCAATCACATTACAGTCGAAGTAGCGGGAGACAATGCTCATTGAGCCTGGCATAAAAATGTTTAAAAGAGAACTCCATAATTTGGTATATTAAAGTCAAATGGACTGTGGCAGCTCAGCAGCATTCACCTACTGGAGATGTATGAAGAGTATCTCTCTCTGGAGGACCAAGCATGTCTAAGCATTACGTGGTCAACCCCTTTATTTAAATGAGCATCATGCAATGTTTCAGCTCTGCTGTGGGGGTGCTGTAGTGGAACTGAGCACTGACTGCTGAGTCTTCCCACAGATTAGAGTCAATAACCATGGGTCCCAGAAGCAGGACATTATAGGTTTGGCTTATATTTTTGGAAAACCTTATAAACAAATGGGGATTGTGAAAAGAAGACAACTCTTTCAAAGAAGACTAAGCTGCAGTAGCAGACACAGCCCATAGACAACAGTTGCACTGTGTTTGGGGAACATGATCAGACCATTTTTTTTTGGTAATCTCATACAAGTACTTGGGATTTTCAACATGATTCTCCAGAATGAAGTGAGAAATTAAAGGGGTTGTATGTGCTGCTCTTGGCCTGGTCTACAAACCACCACATAGTTGGCTGTAGAGAGCATTGTGTGGATCAAAATGGCAATCCAAATCCTGCTGTCACAACTGCCGCATAGGACTGGATCACAATTAGGATTCTTACAATGCCCACCCATGATTATACAGTATGATACTGACCTGTAGAGGCACAGAACAATAGCACGATCCTCACGCAACCCAAGTAGGCTAGTCTGCAACCCATGAATGTTGCAAATAACCCTCTTCATACTTTCTTCAAATAATGTGATTTGCCAAATCAAGTAACCCTTCATCGTTATCTGAGTATTGTGCATCATATGCACTATGGTGAAACTTTCATGCAATTCTTATGACATTAATTTTTTTCTCTTAATGGCATACAATAAGTCCTTGATCTCTATTGACTTCTATGGAGTGCTTCTGTTCCCACAATAGGATATCATGGTTAATGACTGCAAAATTTAATCGAGGACTCTAGAGATCCACACATTGAGGGATATGCATCTAATCTAGTGCAAGGGAAAATTGGAGCATTTGCCCAATATCAGTGTCTCCTGCTTTTTCCAAATGACCTTTGAGCTTAAATTTGGTTGATTCAAAAGGGCAACTCTGGCACTTATTTGTACTAGTTTGATAAACTCGCAAACTGTCTAAATGTGCCTAGCTTTCAGTTTTCTGCCGAACGATGGATTTCAGTTCAGCTTGAAATCCGTCCTTCAGCAGAACAGCTGATAAGCAGGACCACACGCTGTGCTCTACCCGGGGACCACTGATGACAGCTGATTGCATTGTCTCAGCTGTTCTCAGCCGTCAGCCCTGCCGGCACAACAAAGAATTTATTCAGCAGGCTGTTCTCTGAATAAATGCAGCTCCCAGCGGTTCACACGCTGCTAATTGGTACTAATAGGCATTAGTGCCAATTAGTAGATTATGCAAAATGATTGCTTAAAAGCCATCTTTTGAACGATCTTTGTGTCTAAACACACCTGTACCCTCCTAACAGATTAGTCTTCAGGTCACAATGTTGTGCAATGACCTCATCTTTGTACCAATAGATGACACAATTTATTCTCTAGATGAAGCGTAGCTTTGGATCAATAATGGCACAGACACATGCATCTTAAATAATTGGCGGGGGTTAGGTGACAATCACAAAGTTTGTGTTCATGGATTAATAATGCAGAACAGTGGTTTCTAAGCTGTGGCTTTCCAAATGTTAGAAAACTACAATTTTCAACATTGGAGTTGTAGATTAGAGAGCCACAGACTGGAGATCGCTGGTATAGATTACAAATGGTCTCAAACCCATCAGCTGTTAGTAAACTAAAACTCCCAGCATGCAATAAAGCTGTAAGCCTGTGGGATAGGTGGATCTTGAGAACTTCT